>NW_026652292.1:82901141-82918195 GCF_009828535.3 Hylobates moloch
GCAGCGTCTCACTGTCGCCCAGCTAGAGAGTGCAGTGGCATGATCACAGCTCGCTGCAGCCTTGACCTCCTGGGCTCAAGCAATCCTTCTGCCTCAGCCTCCTGAGTAACTGCTGGGGCTACAGGAGGACACCAGTATGCTTGGCTATTTTTTTTATGTTTTGTGGAGATGGGGTCTCCTTATGTTGCCCAGGCTGGTCTCAAACTCCTGCGCTCAAGTGATTCTGCTGCCTCAGCCTTCCACAGTGCTTTCCAGGTGTGAGCCACCGCACCCAGCCTGCTTCTGTTCTTTAAGCACAGTAAGGTGTGGCACCCGGCAGCCCCCACACCTGCAGTCCGTGCAGCCCTCTGTCTACTGTCTGCTGGGTCTCCAGTCCATCGTGGTGTCCTGAGACAGGGTCTCACTGTCGCCCAGGCCATCTCTGTGCTGGATGTTGTACTTGAAAACTAAGAATCTAAGAATCATCTTGTGCCCATAATGAAGGTATCCTCCCCAAGGAAGAATCTGAATTGACTCTGCCTGGAGCTGGAAGGCACCACCAGCCGGGACCACCTCACAGGAGTGAAGGCTAAGGGTCTCCGATCACCTCAGTCCTCTGAACCTAGGCTGCAACGCTGTGTCAACGCCAGCCACTTCTGGTACACCCCACCCTGAGCTGTAGTACCGTGGGGTCCCAGCTTCTCTCCACTGGGCCCCACTGTCCAAGGCCCGGGTCATCGGTCCTCACCTCCATCTGGCCTGGCCAACACTCCAGGGGCAACAGCAGTCTCTTGCCGCTCACCTCTGACCCCTACCCTCCGGTTCTGGCCTGGTGATTCCTTTCTGTTTTATGGTCTATTGGGTATTTTCAGTGCAATGTTTCAAGATATCTTATCCTACTTTCTGGGTGTCTTCGGTGGGCCAGATTAGTCCCAACGCCCCTGTCCACACGTCCCTGTGACAAGGAACTCCACACGCTCCTTGGAGGTGAAATTCCATCTAAAAATAACCAATCAGGCTGGATGCAGTGGCTTACGCCTGTAATCCCAGCTTTGGGAGGCCAAGGCAGGTGAATCACCTGAGGTCAGGAGTTCGAGACCAGCCTGGCTAACATGGTGAAACCCCGTCTCTACTAAAAATACAAAAATTAGCCGGGCGTGGTGGTGGGCGCCTGTAGTCCCAGCTACTCGTGAGGCTGAGGCAGGAGAATTGCCTGAACCCGGGAGGTGGAGGCTGCAGTGAGCCGAGATCGCACCATTGAACTCCAGCCTGAGTGACAGAGTGGGGCTCTGTCTCAAAAAAAAAAAAAAAAAATCAATCAACCTGCTATACATCCTGGTCTCCCTGTGGCCTGGGCTCTGGACAGTCCTGGAGCAAGACAACACGGTCCCTACAGGAACAGGAAGCTGGCCTGCTCAGCCGACAGTGGCCCCAGAGGGCAGACAGCAGGGAAGGGGGCCCCCAACCGCACCTCCCGCGTTCCCACCACGGCAGCTTGCCTGTCTTAGGACTCATTTTCGAGACAAAGGGGTGTCCATGCCCCGACCGAAGAGGGACCGCTGGGCGGGACCAACCTTCCTCTTGAGGACGCTGAGCTTCTCCACCACGCCGTCCAGCAGGCTGACCACGGAGTCCACGGCGGGGCAGCCGCTCAGCGTCTTCTCCAGCTCGGCCACCACCATGGTGACGTGGCTGGTCTCCCGGTCAATGTTCTTCTGAGCGGCGCGAAAGCGTTTGTTCAGTGTCTCGTAGGGCACCTGGAGAGGAAGGAGGATGGTGAGGGATCCGCTCCCCTGGTGTGAGCCCCACCAGCCCCACACCCAGAACACACCAGGTCTCCTCATGGCACTTGTAGAGGCAGAAGTCTCAGAAGGTTCGTGGTCTCAAAGTATCTCCTCTAAACCTCAACCAAGACCCACAAAAGCCCTGGGGAATGGAGAGCCATTCCACATCCCTGGACGAGAAGCAACCCCAATGTTTGCCAAAAACATTTTCAGTGTATGTTGACAAAATAATCCCAAAGCTCATCCAGAATAACCAACAGTTAAAGAAATTTCCAAACAGGAGAGGAGCGACCGGGGTGTGAGGCTATCTGACAGTAAAACACAGGACTGGCCGGTGATCAACCACGCTGGTGCGGCCACAGGCGCCACCACATGAGGCCAGGCTGGGCAGGGACAAGGGTGCATGGGGCGTGGGCTCCACATGGGCTGGGGCTGGGCACAGCAAGCCTCAAACACGCATGTGAAGCCACAAGCGCACAACTCACACCTCTCCTGTGTGACAGCGTTTGCCTTCCCCACTCATAAGAACCATCCATTCCCTGTGGAAAATAAGCCTATCAAGGAGAATCTTAAAGTCATCGTTAGTTTTCTGTCCCTCTGAGAGAAGCGCTGCTGAATTCTTCTCTGCCCATTTCCTGTGCTCTACGGTTTGAAAGCAGCATGACAGAATCACGCCCCAGCGCTCCCCGGCCTCCGTGGCCGGGCTCCGGCAGGAAACACTGCCCATGGTCCTGGCTGCGCTGGCGGCCGGCAGCTCACCGCACAGCACGTCAGCAACATGGCCATGCTGCCGCCCAAGAGCAGTGGGCCCAACTCTGCCGTCGCAGCTGTGCCAGAACAAGCGCTCCACCTCCGCCTCCTCTCCAGCCGTGCCCAACCATGGGGGACAGACTCCTGGGTACCACCTGCTCCCCCGGCCCTGGGCAGGCCTCGACCTCGTGTCAACCACTGTGCTTAGCCGTGAGGGCACGTGAGGAAGGCAGGGCTGCAGTGAGGGAGACCTGGACGCAGCTCGGCGCTTGGGCTTCCCAGGAGTAGGGACAGCCAGGGAAACAGAGACGGGGCTGGCCTCAGCCAAGGAAGGAGCCACACAGCAGGGCTCTTCCCAGACTCACTTTCCCCCCGAAAGCAGGGGCAGGAGGCAGGTGGCAAGGCCAGCCCTGAGCCCGTCCCCCCGGCTGCCACTCCCCACTCAGCCTGGCCCCAGCTGCCCTCCACTTAGACGTCCCCCAGGGCCGACGTTGACCCACCGCGGGTGACAGCGTGCACACGCTCTTGTCCACACCAGACAGCCACACAGGAGGGCTTGCAAATGGCAGCCAGCATCACCGTCTGCTACCGAGCAGAACTCACACTTGCTGGTGAGCAAGTGAGTCAGGATGTTGAGAAGGAGGGCAGGGAAGCGATCAAGACACAACATGTTTAACCAACTCACAAAGCAGTGACAACAGGAGATGGACTCGAAGTCAGGCACTGTGTGTGTGGCATCTGGAACCAAGCTTGTTGGTGCCACGTGGCCTGGGGTCCCATCACCCACACTGCCCGCCTTCAAGATTTCTCCCAAGGATTCGGCACCACTTAGGAAAGACGGGAAAGATTCTTTTCGTCTGCTCTACATCCAGTGGATGGGAAGTCACAGCAGACAGCACTTCAGCTCTCCATAAATACCTGACCAGTGCAAGCAAGCTCAACGAGACCCACTGGGGAAGGCCCCCTGAGGCCGTGACACCACAGCCCGACACCAGCCTGCACGACTCTCCCACTGGAGACCCTATCTGAGTGTGTCCTGCCACGAGGTGGAATTTCTGAAGGACGCGAAGCATACTCAGTCTCTGCTCTGCCTGTGCAGGGGCCTCACACGGTGAGCAGGACAGAAAGTCTTCGCCACTAAACCATTAGACAAAGCGGCACAACCACCCTAGCTCGCGCAGAGGAACGCACACAGCATCCACACGCCAGCACATTCCAGACCGCCACCAGAAAAGGAGAGGCCTCTCTGGACGTCCCTTAGCTGCATTCAAGTTCTACGCAGGAACGGGGCTTTCCTGGACTTTCCAACCCCTGCCGGGCCGTCCGCCTCACCGCGTTGCTTACACCACTCAGGCACAGGGCAGAGCTCCGGGCAGCTGGTGTGCTGCAGACGAACCCTGTGCTCCCAGTGCAAGGGAAAGAGGCCCTGCCCAGAACACACCACGGTTACGCAGGACGCAAGCATGAAGGAGGCCGGGGAGGGGCTCACCGGGGCCACGGTGTCTTCACAACTGGAAAGACCCCACCTCCCTGCCAGTGGCTCTCAGGGTCCACATCCAGCCGCTTACTCCTCAGGCCTCCCACGCCTCTGCGCACGCTCCTCCCACTTCCCTGCCTCTGCTCCTCCTTCAGCGCTGGCCCGGGGCTATCCAATCTGAGTTCAGGGGATGAGCGCAGCACCCCCTCTCACTCCAACAGGGCAGCTGCTGACCCAGACAGCAGCTCCTCCCCGCATCCACGCCCCCCAGAGGAGCCAGGCCAGCCCCGGAAAGCAGCGCCTCCTCTTCCGGGGGACCCAGCACGTGACTCCCGGCCCTAAAAGCTCCCCTCCACTGGCCTGGGCTGGCTGGTTAGCAACAGCCCCTTCACAGGCTCCTTAAAGGGCATTTGGTGACCGAGTGAGTGGAATGTCAGAAATGCTAAAGACTCTAACTCGAGCCAAATTATCACTCAAGAATGAGGACAAACTGAAGTTACTTTCAGACACGCAGGGCTGAAAGCTGAGCACACACAAACCTTCCCGGGAGAAAAACTACTCAGAAATATTGTTTAGTGATCAAACACAATAAGTCCATGGAGAAAGACAACGTAAGACACAAGGAACAGCAGTGCAGAGAGGAGCCCGCAGAAGACACAGCTCGCCCAAATGAGGACAGGCAACCTAACAGACCGTATCACAGGAAGAACTGTGAAAAGGGGCAAAGCATTAAAAATAGATTCCTAATAGCACAGGCAACAGAAAGAGACAAATGGGACTACATCAAACTTAAAAACTGCAGAGCAGGAAAAACCAACAGAGTAAAAAATGGGAAAAAATAGCTGCAACCCAGGGATCTGCATATGGACCTGGTATCCAGAATGCACTTTTAAAAACTCCCACAACTCCACAACCAAAGGAAATGTCCAATTTTAAAGTGGGTGAAGGACTTAGACACTTCTACAGAGAAGATAAACCAATGGCCAAGCGGCACGTGACAAGATGCTCAACACGACCAAGCACTGCTCAGGAGACACAAATGCAAACGTGAGGCATCACCTCGTGCCCGTTAGGACGGCGATCACTCAACACCGAAAGCTATGCCACGGCAGGAAGCGGAGCAGCGGGACGCGCGTGCAGTGCCAGGGAACGTGCCCGGCGCAGTGTGGAGAGCAGCGAGGCAATTCCTCAGAACGTTAGGCACAGGGCTCCTGAGTCCACAGCAGGCCACGAGAACCGAAGGCAGGGTCCCAGAAGGTATCTGCACACCTGTGTTCATGGCAGCCACGAGGCAGAAGCAACCCAAGTGTCCATCACGAGGGGAATGAAGAAGGAAAACGTGGCAGTCACACGCCACATAACGACATTTTGGTCAACAACAGACCGTACAGGTGATAGTGGTCCCATTAAGATTAGGACACTGCATTTTCACTGCACCTCTTCTATGTTTCGACGTGTTCGATGCAAAACACCACCGTGGAACAGCTGCCTGCAGTATTCAGCGCAGTGACATGCTGTACAGGTTTGCAGCCCAGGAGTCACGGGCTGTACCACGTGCAGCAGCCACACCGTCTGGGCTCCTGTTAGTTCATTCCGCGATGTTTGCACCATGAAGTCGCCTAACGATGCGTTTCTCAGAGCTTTTCCGTGTAAGTGACACATGACCGTATCTGCACACGTAATGGTTCATCTCAGGCATCAACTTGATGGGATTAGGGCTACCTAGAGAACCTGTGAAGCATTACTTCTGGGTGTGCCTGTGCGGGTGTTTCCAGAGGAGACTGGTGGGTGAGTGGGAAGATGCCCTCCAGGTAGGTGGCGCCATCCAGTCTGCTGGGGCCCAGACAGAACGAGAAAGGCAGAGGATAAGCAATTTCCTGTCCCTCCTGGAGCTGGGATCCTGCCCTTTGGCATCAGAACTCCAGGGTCTCTGGCCTTTGGATGTTGGGACTTACACCAGCATCCCCCAGGGTTCTCAGGCCTTTGGCTTTGGACTGAGCCATGCACCAGCTTCCCAGGGTCTCTGGGGTGCAGGTCTGCTGGGGGACTCAGCCTCTGTAATCACAGGAGCCAGTTCCCCAATAAATCCCCTCATCTACCTATATATACTATGAGTTCCGTCCCCCTGGGGAAAACTAACACAATACACAGTGGAATAGTATTCAGCCTTTTAAAAGAAGGCAATCCTCTCACACACTGTAACATGGGTGAACCTTGAAGACATTATGCTAAGTGAAATAAGTCAACCATGAAAAGACAAATCTGCATGACTCTGCTTGTATGAGGTATCTCACACAGTCCAAGTCTTAGACACAGAAAGCAGAATGGTGGATGCCAGGGGCTGGGGTGGGGAGGAGGCAGTTTTGTTCAATGGCTATGGAGTTTCCGGTTTGCGAGATGAGAGGGTCCTGGTGATGTAGATGGTATGACTGTATTGTGTGCTTACGGAACAGTGTCTACGCTATAAATGGATAAAGTGGTTGCTGTATAAAATGGTTGATGGCAAATTATATATATATATATAACTCTAACTTTTTAAATTAAAAAATGTTAACAAAAAATTCTAATGAATTTTGATAAATGGCACCTGACTGCAAGACTGCTTATAAAGCTAGAGTGCTGAAGCCGGTACAGCACCGGTCTAGGAATGGATGCAGGGGTCAATACAGGTGGGGGAACCCAGAAAAGGACCCACAGGCAGGGTCCACTTACGTCCAGCCAAGGGGCCAAGGCAACTGAGGGGAAGGACAGTCTCTGCAACAGCCAGGACAGGGAAGGGATGGCCCTCAACCCAAACCTCACATCCCATGAAAAGTGCCTCCGAATGGATCACGGACCTAAACACAAAAGCTCAAACTGTGAAACTCCTTAGAAGGAAACATAGGAGAAAATCTTTGCATCCTTGAGACAGGCAACGATTTCTTAGAAGGATACAAAATGCGCCAACTGTAAAAGAAAAACCCATCCTCTGAACCTTATCAAAACGAAAGCTTCTGCTCTTCAGAAAACAACGTAAGAAAGTAAGAACACGAGCCATAGGCTGGGAGGAGCCTTCACAGCACAGCTGACAAAGGGCTTCCGTCTGGAATACAGCCAACTCCTGCAGCCTCAGTATTAGGACCAGCAAGCCCCCTCAACCCGCTTTTTTTTTTTTTTTTTTTTTTTTTTGAGACACAGTCTCACTCCATCACCCAGGCTGGAGTGCAACAGCACGATCTCGGCTCACTGCAACCTCCGCCTCCTGGGATCAAGTGATTGTCCTGCCTCAGCCTCCTGAGTAGCTAGGACTACAGGCACACGCCACCTCCCCCAGTTAGCAATCCCATTTTTTTAATGTGGAAAAGGTGTGAACAGGAACATCACAGAGAAGTTCTATGAAGGGCAGGTAATCTCTAGGAAGACGTGCAACATCATGAGTCATCAGGGAAATGCAAATTAGACCACAGCGGAAGGCGCGGTGAATTTTACGAGTCCATTTGACGCCCCCAGGTTCCCCAACAAACATTTGGCCAAGTATTATTCTAGGTGTCTCTGCGAGAGCATTCTGGGGTGGGATTAATATCTGAAGGGGTAGACTGAGGAAAGCCCACAGCCTTCCCCGTTGGGGAGGGGCCCTGCCCAATCTGCTGAGGACCTGAAGGGAACGGCAAGGCTGGGTAAGAAGGAACTCCTCGTGTGGGCGGGGCATGGTCTTTTCTGGCCTTTGCACTTGGTCTAAAATCCTGGCTCTTCTTGGATCTCCCGCCAGCCCGACAGCTTCCGGGTTAAAACTGTTACTGTCAGCCCTCCTGGTTCTCAGGCCTTGAGACTCAGACTGGAACTACATTTCAGCCTTCCTGGGTCTCCAGCTTGGGACTTAGCCTTGATAACTGCACCAGCCAATTCTTTGTGACACATCCCCTTACATGCACGCATGCGCACATACACGCACGCACACGCACACTCCCACACACACGCGCACGTGCACACATGCGGGTGCCACTATCTCTGTTTCTCCGGAGAACCCTGGCACCCAGAAGAACAGTTCCCAGTCAAGAGGCCGCCACCACATGCTGGTGGAGCCGGGATACCTGGACTCTTCCTGGCAGCAGTTCTGATGATCCTTCTGGAAAAAATGCTTAGTTCTTTAAAAGGTAAAGACACCTACCAGATGACTCAGCCATTCCACTCCCAAGAAAAATGGACACAGAATATCCACATACAGGTGCAGGAATGCTTGTTCACCACAGTTCCAAGTGTCCATTGACCAGGACGGGTAAGCAAACCGTGGTGTGCCCACACAGAAGAGTCCTCCAGCAATCAGAGGGAGGGCCACGCCGCCTGGAAGCAGCCGGACACAGCAGCACACGCAGGCTCCACTCACAAGGCACCCTAACCAGGGCTGGGCTCACCTAGTGCAGCAGCTTTCCACAGGGACAACTTGCTCCCCAGGGGACATCTGGCAATGTGTGGAGACCTTTTTGATTTGCCAAAATTGGACCATGGCTGTGAACTGGACAAACCGCAAGAGGAAATTAACTGGAACAAAGAAAACCTTATCGATCCACCAAAAAAAATGAAAAAACGAAAAGACAAAAGCATAGGAAATAGAAAGCAAAATAAGATGAAGAGAAGTCCACAATATTAGTAATCATCATAAATCTGGATGGCTATGGAAAGACAGAAACATCAGTACAAGTTTTTTGTTTTTAAAACATCTCTGAGAAACCGAAGCAGAAAAAAAAAGGATAAAGCCACAAAGCAGTACCATTCAACAGAGTATAGCGTGAGACACATTTGTATAGTTTCAAATTTTCTAGTAGCCATGGTACAAAGAAACACATGAAATGTGTTATATTTTATTTAACCCAATTCATCCCGAATATGTTCATTAAAACACTCAATATAAATCATTACCAGGGGCCAGGCGTGGTGGCTTATGCCTGTAATCCCAGCACTTTGGGAGGCCAAGGCGGGCGGATCACCAGGTCAGGAGATGGAGACCATCCTGGCCAACATGATGACCCCCGTCTCTACTAGAAATACAAAAAAATTAGCTGGTCGTGGTGGCGGGCGCCTGTAGTCCCAACTACTCGGGAGGCTGAGGCAGGAGAATGGCGTGAACCCAGGAGGCGGAGCTTGCAGTGAGCAGAGACCACGCCACTGCACTCCAGCCTGGGTGAGAGTGCGAGACTCCATCTCAAATAAATAAATAAATAATTTTCAGGGCCAAGCATGGTGACTCATATCTGGAATCCCCGTGCTTTGGGAGGCCAAGGTGGGAGGACTGCTTGAGGCCAGGAGTTGGAGACCAGCCTGGGCAACATAGAGACACCCCCGTCTCTACAAAAAAAATACAAAATAAACAAACAATAAATAATCATTAGATATTTTACATTCTTTACCCTCTTTGTACTAAATCTTTGAAAGCCAGGGCATATTTTACATGGAGAGCACACGACAATTTGGACCAGCAACATCTCAAGTGCTCGACAGCCACACGGGGCTCACAGAAAACACACTGGTGAAGTTAAGGAAACAGGAGCCACACTACTGACAGGGAGGAGGGTGCATGGGGTCTCACAGGAGCCACAGAACCCAGGCCTCATCCTTCGACCCAGGTATTGCACTTCTATGGACCTGCACTAAAAACTCCCGACTCCTGTGTGCAGAGCTACACACCATGGACGCCCCCGGCCCTGCCAGACCCCCACCCCGCCCTGCCGGACACCCCTGGCCCTGCTGGACCCCCCTGCCCTGCCGGCACTGTGCAAGCATGCTCTTCAGTTGTCTATTAAGCTGAATCATACAAAAAAATCCCAATGTCGTTTTTAATTTTACCAATTTTTACTGATATAATTCACAGGCCATAAAATTCACCCTTTTAATGTGCACAATTTAGTAGCTTTTAGAATAAGCACAAGGTTGTACAAATCACTCTTTACTTCTAGAAGATTTTCATCACTCCAAAAAAGGAACCCACTGTAGTCCCCTCAGACCCAGGCAATCCACCATCAACCGATTCCATATAAATGGAATCACACGTGATGTGGACTTTTCTATCTGGCTTTTCTCACTCAGCATGTTTACCAGGTTCCCCTGTGATGTGACATACAGCGACGCTCCATTCCTCTTCATGGCTGAATGGTCTTCCATGGTATTCGTATACCTATTTGTTTAGGAATTCACAAGTGATGGACCTCTGGCTGCTATCGAGAAGGACATGACATTCTTTTTTATTTTTTTTGAGATGGGAGTCTCACTGTCGCCCAGGCTGGAGTGCAGTAGTGCAATCTCAGCTCACTGTAACCTCTGCCTCTCTGGTTTAAGTGATCCTCCTGCCTCAGCCTCCCAAGTAGCTAGGACTACATGTAGGTGCACGCCACCACGACCGGCTTTTTTTTTTTTTTTTTTTGTATTTTTAGTAGAGACGGGGTTTCACCATGTTGGCCAGGATGGTCTCAATCTCCTGACCTCACGATCCACCCGTCCCGGCCTCCCAAAGTGCCGGGATTACAGGCGTGAGCCACCGCGCCCGGCCCGAGGATGACATCCTTAAGAGTTTCTACTGCTCTTGGGGATAAGCTGAGGAGGGGAACTGCCACGTCCTATGGTAACTCCATGTGTCACCTGAAGAACGGCCAGCTTGTTTTCCGAGGTGGCTGCGTATGGGGATTTCAATTCCCCACATTCACACCCAACAACTCACCACTGTTTTTGCTACAGCCCTTCTGGTGGGGTAGGAAGCAGCACCTCACTGTGGTTTTAGTTTGTATTTCCCTAAGGATTCATGATGTGCTTAGTGGCCATTTGTATATCTTTGCAGAAGTTTGCTAAAATTGTGTGCTCATTTAAAAAATGTTTTCTTGGCCAGGCGTGGTGGCTCACGCCTGTAATCCCAGCACTTTGGGAGGCCGAGGTGGGCGGATCACAAGGTCAGGAGATCGAGACCATCCTGGCTAACACAGTGAAACCCCGTCTCTACTAAAAATACAAAAAAATTAGCTGGGCATGGTGGCGGGTGCCTGTAGTCCCAACTACTTGGGAGACTGAGGCAGGAAAATGGCGTGAACCCGGGAAGCAGAGCTTGCAGTGAGCCGAGATGGCGCCACTGCACTGCACTCCAGCCTGGGCGACAGAGTGAGACTCCAACTCAAAAAAAAAAAAAAAAAGTTTTCTTTTGCCTTTGTATTAATGAACTAGAAGAGTTCCTAACCTATTCTGAATACTAAACCCTTAACAGATACATGACTGGCAAAGATTTTCTCCCTGTTCTGAGCGGCTGTCTTAGTCAGCACAGGCTGCTGTAACAAAAATATCACAGACTGGGCAACTTAAACAGCAAACACTGATTTCTCACAGTGTAAAGTACTTCTGTGATATCTATTGAGATGATTATGTGGTTGTTGTCCTTCATTCTATCAATATGATACATGACATTGATTTTCACACGTTGAACCAACCTTGCATTTCTGGGAAAAACCCTACTTAGTCCTGACACATAATCCTTTCCATATGTTACCAGATTTAGTTTGCTAAGATTTTGTTGAATATTTTGGCATCTATTTTCTTTCATCTGGAAAAATGGTCTATGGTTTTCTTGTGATGTCTTTGTCTGGTTCAAGGTTGTATCAAAGTTATACTGGCCTCATAGAAGGAGGTGGGATGTACTTCCTCCTTAACTGTTTTTAGGAAGAGTTGGTATAAATTCTTCTTTAAATGTTTAACAGAATTCATCAGTGAAACCATCTGGTCTCGGGCTTTTCTTTGTGAGGTTTTTTGTAGTAACTTCACCTGTTATAGGTCTATTCAGTCATCACTTTTAACTTACAAAAATAACAACTGTGTATGACTCAACCTAATACATTTTTCCTTCTACACATTTTGTCTGTGTCCCTTGTCCACTGCTTATTTATTTCTATTTACTTATTCACTTACTTATTCGTTCATTCATACGGGTCTCACTCTGCTGTTCAGGCTGGAGCGCAGTAACACAATCATAGCTCACTGCAGCTTTGAGCTCCTGGCTCAAGTGATCCTCCTGCCTCAGCCTCCCAAAGTGCTGGGATTATAGGCATGAGTCATTGTGTCTGGCTTGGTATTTGCTTTTAAATTCTGGTTCTATCTTATCTGGTTATACCAAAGAATTAAACTTTTATTTATCACATCTCCCCAATTTTTCCTAAGTAATTTGTTGCATTACAGCTTTTTATGATCACAGGATTTCTCTACTTAGCGAATGTTAAATTACATTTCCTCCAGTACATCTTCCCCTTCAGTGACTCACAGAAGTAATCCTCCCTGATTTCATCACTGAAACAGAATGTGGCAAGCAGCGTGAGTGGAGACACGCGTGAAACGTCTGCACCTGCCCGCCCGCTGCCCCCACATGGTGCCATCAGCTTCAGGATGCGCTTCCTCAAACCTTCTCCAGCGTTTGCCGTGCTTCTCTGACAGAATTTGCTGACAAAAAGAAACGCATTTTAGTGTGTCATCATCATGTTTTCACCAACACAGGAAGGAAGAATTTCTCCAATGGCATGAGGCTCTCTGACTTTTGCAATTAACCAGAAGAGGTTTCTAAATATTGATCACGAAGCTCATCACAGGGCCAGGAGTGCTGGATTAAGCCCTGGGTGGCACCTTACATCTCTCTCCGTCCTGGAGGGGCCAGTCTCATGTTCTGGTGCGGGGCATGTAATCACAGTAGCTTCCTGCCATCCTGAGCTAATCTCCCCAAGCACAGCACATACCCTGAGGGAGGCTCACCAAGGCCAAAAATGCTTCGAATCCCCTAAGAGCCTTCTTGAAAAAATGACACTTCCAGTCAACTTCTGAGGGGATGTGACCAGACTGATGTTGCGCCCCACAAAGCTCGCGGTGGGAAGAGCACTGTGGGCCCTGAGCTCTGCGCTCCCTGTTGTGTGCATGCCCAGTTAGGCCCAGCCTTAGCCAGCCACTTCCTTGCAGGAACCTTCTTAAGCCACTGGTCCGTCTTGGAAAGGGTATGCGACCTGCGGCAGCGGCACACATGCATGCCACGCAGCCCCAGCCTCGGAAGCCGGCAGCACAGAAGAACCGGGGCCGTGCCCCACGCGGTCCAGTGCCCTCATCCCCGGGTCACTCCCTGACCGAACAACAGAGACCACAAGCGGGCAGGAATGTCAGTTCGTATTCACAACGTTAGCAGAGCTTCCTCTCTCACCTTTCCATAAAGGGAGCCAGCTGTTCTGCCACAAGGTCACGACTTTGGCAGTTACATGCCTGGCTGTGGTGTCTGGCAGGGCCCAGCCCTTCTTGGTGTCTCTTTCATTATAAATAAAGAATATTTTATCAAACACAAAAAGAACAATACGATATCATTACGGTTTGCATGCAGAAACACGGCATCCTTTGCTAGTGCCAATCTTCCTTCGGGCCTTTCCTGAAACAGCTCCGTGGCAGTCAGCTGCCTGCCGAGGACGCTGTTGGATCGTCTGTCTCTGCTGCTTTGGGTTATGGTGAATGGGATGTGTTCTAACTGGCTGGCGGTGGGATAGAGAATGGTGACTGGGTTTCATGCACTTACTGTATGCCCCGTTATTGTGCTGACTTTCTCAATGGTTACATTTACTTCTATTTCAATTCTTACTGCTTTAGACAGAATTGCCAAAATAATATTTAATATTATTTTGTTCATTTGTTAACTGGAGAATTTATTTCTCCTCTATCCTTCAGAAGAGCTTATAATCCCAGTGGTCAGAACCAAGCAAAATACCGTCATGTGAGACAGCGGTCACGACTCACGAGGGAAAAGAGCAGAAGTGGGAGACGCTGGGGCTGCAGTTTCAACCGTGGAGCCAGAGAAGCTTCACAAGGTGACGGCTCAGCAAAGACTGAAGGAGGTGAGGACATGGGACCATGGACATGTGGAAGGAGCGCTCCAGACAGAGGAGGGTGTCAGTAAAACCCTGGACTCGGCATGGTGGCCTGGCTGAATGGTGGCAGAAAAGCCATTGGCCCAGAGCCCTACAGGGCAAAGGGCCTGGGAGCCACTGTAGCGACCCTGGCCTTCATCCCCAGGACAGGAAACTCCTAGAATAAAAAGATGACAGGATCTGGCGCTGGGGCAGCCGGGGTGAGCATGGGCAGAGCAGGCGCAGCCAGAAGGCTATTCAATATTCCGGAGAGAGATGCGACTTGAGCAGCAGGGGCAGAGGAGGGAAGAGCAACAGCAGCTGGGCCTGGGCATGTCCTGACGCCAGGGTGGAGGGGCAGATGGGCTGGGCATGAGCTGTGACAACAGAGACATCAAGGCCAACCTGAAGGTTCTGGCCTGACCAAGGGAGATGGAGGGGCTGCCCTTCCCGAAGAGAAGGGAGACTGGTAGAATCGGTTTGGGCAGCAGGTGTTAAGATGAAAAGCTCAGATCTAAATATGCCAAGGAGGTGGGCATGGTGGCTCACACTTGTTATTCCAACACTTTTGGAGGCCCAGGAGGGAGGACTGCTTGAGCCCAAGAGATGGAGACCAGCCTAGACAACAGAGCAAGAACCTATCTCTACAAATAAAAAAATTAGCCGGGCACGGAGGCAGGCGCCCGTGGTCCCAGTTACCCGGGAGGCTGAGGCAGGAGGATCGCCTGAGCCCAGGAGGTCAAGGCTGCAGTGAGCTGAGATCGTGCCACTGCACTCCAGCCTGGGTGCCAGAGTGAGATCCCATCTTTAAAAATAATAATAATTTTAATGCCAAAGTGCCTTGCCAAGTGGGTATGTTTTACAGGCTACTGGACACAAGGCTCTGGGGTTGGAAGATACCTGCCTGGGAGTCATCAGTATACACAGAGGGTCCTATGAGTCCACTAGAGCCTGTGAGAGCACCAAGGCAGTGGTGCTCACAGCAACACCCAGGGCCAAGGACTGACCCGGGGGAAACGCAAGGATGGTGCTCTAGGAGCCCGAGGGGGTGAGCTGTGTTCCAGCCCCGTGAGAGGTCGAGATGGGCAGCAAGAATCCATCATGAGTCTCAGCAGTGTCTTGGGGTTACCTGGTGCCCCGGCTATAGCACTGTGATGGTGGCAAAACCAGATGAGAAGCAATTCCAGTGACCCCAACGCAGGGCTGGCTCAGACAGAGGGGACCTGTGGGTCCCGCCCACAGTTAACCAGAAGACAGTGCACGTGCCTCTTCATGGATAACCAGAAGACGGCGCACGTGCCTCTTCGTGGATAACCAGAAGATGGTGCGTGCCTCTTCAGGTCACAGGGATGGGGCAGGGGGTCTGGTGCATGAACAAAGGCTGGCCTTGGGCGGGGCACAAAGGACCTATCTCCAGTAACAGGAAAGAGACAGTGAGCGCAAGCGGGCAGGGGACAGACGGTGCCAAGCCACGAGCAGAGCACAAGGATGGGGGCAAGCATGGGGGGCTCCTGGAGAACGGGAGGCATATGCAACAGTACCTGGGGTACAGGGTGCTAAAATGCCTCAAGAAGCATGGTCATGCTGCCAGACAGTACTCGGCACCCACTCCAGGCAGGAACCGGGTTCCTCAGCAGTTAGGTGCAGCTTCTGTGGCCAGTGTAGGGGCCTTGCACAGCAGGGTTTCCATGCTGGAATGTTCTAGAACAACTGGAAGGAGAGAAGGGCAGGGGCTGGGGCTACATCGCGAGGGGTGGAGGGGAGGCAGAAAGGAAACGCGAGAGGCTGACCACACCCAGATGAGGGCACAGGCCATGAGACCAAGACGTACTCTGGAATGCGGCAAGTGGACAAAAGTGAGATGCGAAGTTTAGGAATTTCCCAGACAGACGGGGGAAAAATTGGTTCAGCCAACAGCCATTGACTGTGACTCCTGTGCCAGACACTCATGGGTGTGACGTGAACGACGACAAAGGCCGGCCCCTGCCCTCGCAGAGCAGAGGCTCTAAAGGAGACGCCCAACCAAAGCACAGAGAGATGCAGGCGACCGCGTCAGACTGTGACGAGTGCCGCAAAGGAAACCAGGCAGGCGAGGGACAAAGGGCAAAAGGAACCACATCCCAATTTTATTTAGGGCAGCAATGAGCCCACACTCAGGCACGTGCTCTCGCTCTCTCTATATATAGGCATACACACACACACACACACACACACACACACACACGTATTTTTTCAGGCTCCTTCAAAGCTAGAAATGGCCAGCCCCATGCTCTGGGGTAATGAGCTGAAGTGTAAACACTTGGGAGGATCTCCGCTAAGGCCCCATGCAGGGAGCTGGCTATGCAGGGCGGCACTGATTCCCCCTTACCCTCCTCCTGGCTCCTTTATCGTGGACTCAAGGATAAACGTGAGAAACAGAAATGGAGAAAACTCCGAGTTCTCGGCTGTCACTGAACAAGTGCCGGGGGACCTCACTGTCAACTGACTTGGGAAGGGTGGATTAGTAAGGCAGGTCTGGCGCTCGTCTGGGGCTCCAAGGCCAAGATGCGGCATTTGGTTTCACGCCTGCTATCGTATCTTTGAACTGCCTCCCAGACATGCGAAGAGGGCTCCAGGAGGCGACTACACAGGATGGCCTCAGGGAGAGGCCTGGGGAGGGCAGCAGTGTGGGGACAGGAGCTTGGAGGCCGTCTGTGAAGCCACACAACCTCTGGAGGGCTGGCTGGTGACATAAAACAAAAAGCCTCCAAGACTAGAGAAGACAGAGTAGGCAAGTGAGGACCTGCAGCGAGGGGTGGAGAGAGCCCAGAGGACGGTGTCACAGGAGCCGAGTGACGGGAGCGTCTCGAGGCAGTGGGGTTCGCTGTGGACTGACCACTTTCGGAAGCATCATCCTGTCCTCAAGAGGAACGTTTGAGTGGAGTGTTGGGGGGCAAAAACCTGATTTAGGTAAAACAGGAAGAGAGACACGAAGGGGCAGAGAAAGGGAGTAGTAGCTGGAGGAGGACGTGGAGCAAGAAAAGGATTTAGTTCACGAGAGGAAGACTCAGAGCCATGTGCACACCACGAAGCTGCACGGCCAACGGGAAAACCAACAGGAGAGGGAGAACCAAGTGCAGGAGCAGCCACGAGGCAAGGGCACAGTGCAGGTGAGGGGGGCACAGGCATGGGTGAGGGGGGCACAGGCAC
>NW_026652292.1:82918595-82942181 GCF_009828535.3 Hylobates moloch
GGGGGGGCACAGGAGCGGGTGAGGGGGGTACAGGCATGGGTGAGGGCGGCACAGGCACAGGTGAGGGCACTCATCCACCACAGGTGTGGGAGCAGGTACAGGTCAGGCAGGGTCTGCGAGACAGGCATGGGTGAGCATGAAGTAGGAGAGAAAGTCTGAGAGAAGGACAGGTATGAAAGGCTCGCCTGGGAGGAGAGGAAGGAGACTGCTCTGGGCTCCTCCCTTGAGTGGGGCACCACTCAGGGTCCTGGTCCGGGTCCACAGCCAGCCATCTGCACAGCACGTGCTTTCTTCTGCTCAGCTACATTCAGCTCAACAGTCACTAAATGTGGTATTAACACAGTGAATAATTCTTTTGTTCAGGTTTTCAAAATAATGGCCCCTAGCTACAACGATTCTGAAATAACAGACCTAAAAATCATCAGCAGTTACCCGGACAGGAAGTGCGCTTTGCTACGCCTAGGTCAGCACCCAGACATCCCCACTCCGCCTGAAGCCCCCAGAGGGTGGGGCTTGCGGCACAGCCTCTCTGCAGACAGGGCAGTCACATGCTACAGGCACCGGCCGGCCTTGTCTTCATTCTGAGCCAATGTGTCTCCTTGGGCTTGCTTCCCATTCTGCTGACCCCTGTACCCAGAGACCAAGTTACTGCCCAGCACTCAGTCTCACTGTGAGACCCTCCCTGCACAGCTCTGGGACACCCCCAGCCACATCATCCCAACGGTGCTGTGTGCCTACTGGGGTGAGAGTCGGCCAGGACTTCAACATGGTCCACAGAGCTTCACCCCAAAACTTAGCTCCGCCAACCAGCTCATAATATCACATTCACTGGAGGAGGCTCACCCCCACCCCCGCCCCTGCCCCCGCCCACTGCCACTGTCCAACATCCACCTCAACCTCGTCAGTGTCTTTAAAGGATATGAGATGTCTGTGTGTGCTTGTGCTGACGCCTCCCTCCCGCCAGAGTGTAGACCGGGGTCTCACTTGTCTCCCCATCATGCTAGCCCAGGGCCTGACTATACAGGGCCTGACCGTACCTGGCCGATGCAGGCTCTCAGACCGCTGCTGCGGAGGAGGGCATGGGAGAAGCTAAGTGCACCTGCAGCCCTGCTCTGCAGCCCGGCGGCGGTGCTTTGCTCAGGTCCCAGGGCCGCCATTACGGTGAATCAGGCATTAAAAAGCCCTTTCTTGACTTGAAATGTGTTAAAAAAATAATACTTAAAAAAACAAAAACAAAACCAACCCCCCAGCTAGCAGTGAATTCAAGTCTACATCCTCATCTCAGCCTTGCCCATCCAGCTGGAAAGGCCCAGGCCGGTGAGGGAAGACCTGTGCCAGCGCAGAGGCCGTGGAAGCCGGCCCAGGGCCAAACCACCAGCGAACGGTGGGAGAGGCGAGGGGAGTGGAGCTGGGAGCCACAGAGGGCAGGCCATGGCTCTTCTGGGCAGAAGGAATTTCCACTGTGCTCTAGAGACTGGGAGGATTCTGGAGGGCTGTGTGACGTGACTGCAGATAAAGTACATCGAAAAAGCCGGCCATAGAAGAGGTGGAGACCCGGCCTAAGACTCCTCAGACACAGCGTCACCAGGGTCCAACCCAATGTGTGTGTCATTAAGTCAAACGCTTCGTGGTTGCCTGTGTTTCTTACACTCGAGAACACATGATCCTCCCAAATCCAGCCAAGATGGAGTTAAGAAAACTGCAAAAGGCGCAGGAGCAGTTACAACTTCAGCACACAGCTGGCACCCAAACTCCCACCACAGGCACAAACCCAGGCTGTGAGGCATCAGGGCCGTGCCTGGACAACCAGACTGTCATCGAACCAAAGGCAGAACAGGCGAATCTTCCTGCAGAGAATTCAGACACCTGACAATGCAACCACAGGCCCGGTGTTTCTCAGCCTGTCCTGTGGGGAGAGGACAGCATCACCACCTGGGGTGTGAGAGGACTCGCTGGAGCTGGGAACCCCTGCTGGGGCTCCAGGAGAGGAGGGGTGGGCCCAGATGCGGCTCACAGAGAGGAGCCAGGTCCAGACCAGGGTCTCCCGGTGATGAACGCCACTTCCCGCCCTGGGCCGTGCAGACACCCATGTGAAATTCTCTAAACTATTATTTTTCTTCGGCTATCTGAAGGAAAATAGTAGGAGTAAATACACCAAAATGTTAATGAAGTTCTCTCTGTGCAGCAGGGTAACTTGAAGAAAAAACAAATTACTTTTATTTATTTATTATTTGAGACAGGGTCTCACTCTGTCGCCCAGGCTGGAGCGCAGTGGCTCAATCTCGGTTCACCACAGCCTGGATCTCCTGGCTCAAGTGATCCTCTCGTCTCAGCCTCCCAATTAGCTGGGACTATAGGCGCACACCACCGCACCCAACTCATCAAATTACTTTTATAATCAGGAAAAAAAAAAACCTTTTACAAAATAATGAAAACAAGGGCTTCCAATTCAAGATGGTAAACTATGCATGTTGAATTGAAAGATGGTGAATTCCTGAGGTCAGGAGTTCAAGACCAGCTGGACAACATGGAGAAACTGCATCTCTACTAAAGAATACAAAAAATTAGCTGGGCATGGTGGCAGGTGCCTGTAATCTCAGCTACTCGGGAGGCTGAGGTAGGAGAACTGCTTGAATCTGGGAGGCAGAGGATGCAGTGAGCTGAGATTGTGCCACTGTGCTCCAGCCTGGGCAACAGAGCGAGACTCCGTCTCAAAAAGAAAAAAGAAAAAAAAAAAAAGATGGTGAATTATTCATCTTTCCCCTCCCCCACAAGGCATGACCCACCACCCTACACCAGACGGCGTTCACAGCATTTGACAGCAAAAAGACACAGCCACAGCCAGGACGCAAGGCTAAGTCCTCATGAGCCACACCTCCATTTGGTAAGAGGAAGAAACAAGTCCCTTAAAGAAGGATCCAGCCCAGCAATTCTCCTGGGTGTGTGCATGCCCCCAGGGCACATCTAGCAATGTCTGGAGACATTTTGGGGGCATGCTCTTGGCATCTGGCAGGCAGACACCAGGGACGCTGCTAAATATCCTATACTGCACAGCCCCCACCCCCGACAAAGGCTCATCCAGCCCAAATGTTCACAGGCTGCTCCACCCCTTTGGTGGAAATAGAAGCTCCTGACGACAGAGGTGCCCAAGGTCAGTGAGTGTTGGCTGCAGCAATTCACGTCTGTTCCATTCTCTTCCCACTTCACCAGGAAAATAGAAAAATAAGTACCTGCCAGGCACCCAGGAGCCCCACCAGCCGCCCTGACGCTGTGAGGAAGCAGACATCCCAGGTGTTACTGCTGAAACCCACCTAGGGCTCCTAAGCCCTCTGAAGAGGAAGGAATCCCCTGTGAGTCTGTGGAGGACTCACTTGGCAGGAAAGCAGTTTAACTCTTACCAGGTGAAGATCCAGTCCAGAGCATGCCAGCTGCTACCACCCTGCAGGAGGACGTGCTCTCAGACTAGAGAAGCACGACATCCACCCCCCACCTTCCACAACCCCAGTCCTGCAGCCCTTGGTCCCTTCTCTGACATCCGCACTGGCCCCTCCTGGAAACTGAAGAGTGCAGCTCTTGAGCTGTGAGCTCAGCATGTTCTGTTTAATTCTATACCAATAAATGCTTCTAAATCAAGGATCCCTGGTTTCCCAGCAAAACACCTCCATTGTCCACTAGGAATCACTCCTGAAAACTTCTACGAAAAAAAGTTTTAACTCAGTAGTGACACAAGTGTCAACAGAAGAATTACGACACTATAATATTTCTTTACCTGTATGACTATCTGCATGACTATTTTAATCAGAAGCTATGCAATCACTCTGGAATGCAAATTACATTCACGATTACAAAACAGCAGAAGACCTGAAGAAGAATCCTTTCTGGAGACCTTCCATCTCCCTTCCTAGTTCCTTCAATACACAATGAAAGGATTTCTGGAAACCTTTCCTATCTGGTGTTTCCCACATTCACCAGCCAGTACCAGAAGTGACAAACCACCACGGTTCTGATCTTCAAGCCTTCTTGTGTGTTAGCTGAAATGACAGGCCTGGAGCTGCACTGCGTGAGACAAAGTGGTCAGTGGTTAGGGCTCCCTACTAATGTCACCACAATGTCCTTGTATAGACCTCTCTCAGCTGCAGGGTCTCCATCTCTAAACCAACAGAGATCCACCAATGTCACTGAGTATTAAAAACCAACCACCTACATCTTGGAGGGATCTAGCAAGAGGCTAGACCTTTGGTAACGTCAGCAACACTGCCCTCCCTTCCTTGATCAAATGAAGTGCTGGACACACAAGCACCATGAAACCCCACTGCGAAACCATTAGTGGGCCGGGCGCGTGGCTCACACCTGTCAGCCCAGCGCTTTGGGAGGTCAAAAGGCAGGAGGATCGCTTGAGTCCTGGAATCCAAAACCACCCTAGGCAACAGTCAAACTCCGTTTCTTTTTAAAAATATGAAATAAACCGCTAGTTAATGAAGAGGAAGAGAAGCTTGTTTCTGCTTTCCTATGAAGACCATCTACACCAGGGTACAGCCTGACTTCAGCAGCGCTAACTGTAGCAGGGACCTTTTAATGAATGCCAGGCACTGCTTGAAACAATACGTGGTCACTCATTTCACCCTGAGGTGACACAGGCGCTACCACTGCTTAAATCTGACAAGAATAAACAGTCACCAAGTGGGCCCTGATGTCTCCCAGTAAGGATGAATACAGAGGAGCCTGATTCACACCCCAGCAGGATGGCTCACAGCCTGTGCTCTTCAGCCCTTTGCTGAACTGCCCTGGGGCTGGGGGAACGCACAGCAACCTGGCCATACTGCATCCTCCACACCTGTCGCGACACCGTCCGTCCTGAGACGGACGGGAACACCAGGGCACTCTGGGAGGAGAGAGAAGCTACGCAGCTCTCCAGGAAGGCAACACAGAACCACAAAGCTCAGCCGCAGCTCTAGGAAAGCTATGACCTTGATCTTTTAAGGAATTCCTTCCCAGGTGCTTCATATCAAATCCTCTACTAACTAGGTAAAGAACAAGTATCGGCTCCTTCTACTAGCAGCACAAATTTCATTCTAACAAGTGCGACGTGGCTAGGTGACCACCCAAGGTCACGCAACCAGCGGCCAGACGGCAAGAGCTGTATTTCAGGTTTGGTGACGCCCATCAAAAAGGTCGCTGGGTGCCATCAGGCCGTGAGGTTTCTCCCTACAGTTCCTAACTAGCGACCGGCGCACCCGGCACCTCCCAGCCCTGGGCTCCCGGGAGGGCGGCCGGACACCGGCCGGGAACGGCGCGCACTCCGTCTGCCTGGGCGCCAGAGACCCCACGCCCCGCAAACTCCGGCTCCCACCCCAGCCCCAAATTCGCCACCCTTCGCGCTGCCAGAGTCGTCGCTGGCTCGGCTCACGCACTCTTCAAGCAGAGGGGCCACAGTCGGGCGCCTGGCAGAGCCAAAGCCGCCGCCCCCGCCACACCTGCCCGGCGCGGACCGGGCGCCCCTGAGAAGCCCGCACGGCCCCGCGAGGCCGCGCCCAGCTCCCGCCGCCCTCGCCGCTGGCCCTCCTGGGGCGGCCCCTCGCGGCCCGAGGGCACTGGCTGGAGACGCCTTCGCTGTCCTCGGCCTGCGCGGCGCAGGCGCCCACCTTGAGGGTCGGGTACTCCTGGACCTTCAGGGTCATGGACAACTGAGCCGCCGACTCCTGCACCGCCATCTTGAAGCGGCCAAAACATTAGCGGGCGGGGGACGCGCGAGCGCGCTGCACGCCGGGAAATGACGCCGCGCGCCGGCCGGAGCGGGGCGGGGGCGGGCCGATGCGCCTTCACCAATCGTATCCGTCCAGTCGGCCGGAGGCGGAAGAAGGCGCGAACCAATCACTGCCGGGTTTCCTCTCGTTCAGCCAATCAACGATAGCCCAAACTGGCGGTTTCCTCCTTGAATTCGCTACCGGGTTCAGGCCGCAGACGCCGGGGCTGGGGATGTTCCCGGCTCGGGGCGGGCTGATGGGGTGCGGGCTGCGGCCCGCGCGGGTGGAGCTGGGGCCGAGCGGGTTGGGGGACTTGGCGTCCGTCCAGTTACTCGGGGCTCCTGCGGGGTGGGCCCCTTTGGGTCCCTCGTGCCTGAGGTGACAAGGGCAACGCCGACAAAACGCCTGGCCACATGCGCTTGTAGCCAACTATTTTTCTTTAGCCCTATTTTTACCGATTTACAGCTGCTGGAATCCTGATGCGGAATCTCCGACTTCCAACTGGAAGAGGAAAGGCCCAGTACCTAAAATTGATTTATGGACAGAAACTCCCGAAGCATGAGAAGCGTGTGGCCTCTCCGCCCTCTCCTTGCAGGGCGGGCAGCGCTGGCATCCGGGTCGTGCCCTGCCTTCAATTCAGCCACTTCACATTCTCAGCCTTTCAGACACCACCCGTCTCCCTCCTTTCCAAAATAAAACTGAAATTAGGTTTTATTAATTAGGAAATGACGTCCTAATTAAACCACCTTGTGTTTCACATAACATATTTCTAAACAACTTTTAAAATATTTGGTGTTTAAACAAAGGAAAAATATCTAAGGTGACGCAGCGATGAAGCGAGAACCTCCGCTTGGAGGCTGCAACATGTTACAGCCGGAACACAAGACATCCGACCCGCACTGTGGAATCTTTCTCTGTCTTACTTAAACAGGAGTTGGGACTAAGTGTTACTCCTCAAGTGTGTGGCCGCAGACTCCAGTCTTTTAGACATTTGAAGTAAGTTTTACAGTGAAGTGCACAAATCTTAACTATACAGCTTTAATGAATTTTCACCCATATTTGCACTTTTATCTAACCATGTCCTGGCTGAGACTGAGGACATTTCCCGTGGCACAGAAAGCTCCTCTGCCCCTTCCCAGGCTATATCCCCGTCATTCTAACCCTGCTCCCCGTAACAGCGTTCCTGACCTTCCTGTAGATGGAAGCAGGCGCTCTGTACTCTTTGCACCCCTTCGCAGTTCGCATCGTGCCTGCCACTCTCCGGGATGGTCCCAGTAATACGCGGGAGCACTGCCGCAGTTGGATGGACTGCCGTCCTCTTAGAGACTCTGCCTTCACTTCACCAGGGATTCAAGATTAACCCAAAGGAAAGGACACGGGTTTCATTTCCATGGTAAAATGATCCCATCCTAGTACCATCTACAGTCAGAAATATTTAGGAATTATAAGTCAGGTTTGCACATTGGAGAGGTTGTTTAACCCTCTACAACCTTTGAGTCATTCATTCTAGGTTTTCTTATGTTGGAAGATAAAACTGTATTTGAATTAGTCCTTTTGTAAACCAAAAAGTGTTCGAAACAGATCTCAATCAGTTTAGAAGTTTATTTTGCCAAGGTTAAGGATCATGAGCGGTGACACAGCCTCAAGAGGTCCTCAGAACACATGCCCAAGGCGGTTGGGTTACAGCTTAATTTTATACATTTTAAGGAGATGTAGGCATCAATCAATACATGTGAGATTTACATTGGTTTGGTCCGAAAAGACAGGACAACTCAAAGCACAGCGGGGCTTCCAGCTCACAGGTGGATTCAAAGATGTTCTGATTGGCAATTGGTTGAAAGCCTGCTTATCTAAAGATCTGGAATCAAGAGAAAGGAGCATCTGGGTTAAAAGGGGTTGTGGAGACCAACGTTCTTATTACGTAGATGAAGTCTCATAGGTGGCCACCATTAGAGGCAATAGATGGCAAATGTTTCCTATCTAGATCTTTAAAAGCTGCTAGACTTGGCGGGGTGCTGTGGCTCACACCTGTAATCCCAGCACTTTGGGAGGCCGAGGCTGGCGGATCATGAGGTCAGAGATCAGGACTATCCTGGCCAACATGGTGAAACCCTGTCTCTACTAAAAATCCAAAAATTAGCTGGATGTGGTGGCACTCGCCTGTAGTCCCAGGTACTTGGGAGGCTGAGGCAGGAGAATCGCTTGGACCTGCGAGACAGAGGTTGCAGTGAGCAGAGATCACGCCACTGCACTCCAGCCTGGGTGACACAGCGAGACTCTTAAAAAAAAAAAAAAAAAAGAGCTGCTAGACTCCCAGTTAACCGTTAACTTCTTCAGAATCTGAAAAGACCCGGAAAGGGAGGGCAAGGGATTCCCTACAGAATGTAAATTTCTCCCACAAGAGACAGCTTTGCAGGGCCCTTTCAAAATATGTCAAAGAAATATATTTTGGGGTAAAACACTGATTTCCTTCAAGGCCAGCTATCTGTCATGTGACGCTGTCCTAGAGTCAAGTTGGAATTTAGTGTCTTATTGCTACAAAGAGTCTGCTTTGTCAGTCTTAAGATCTCTGTTTTAATGTTAATGCTGGTAAGTTTTGTGCCTGAACTCGAAAGGGAGGAGGGGATACTGAGGCATGTCTGACCCTCCCTTCACGTTAATAGTGGCAGGAGGCAGACAGAGCAGTTACCCAGTGAAACCAGACCTTCAAGCCAAAGACAGTTTAAAGCCGACCTACAAGTCCCAGGTAAATCCATGGACTGGATTGGGAACCTGTCTTCCTGCTTGGCATGCTTTCCTTTGATTGGTCCCCACCCTTCACCTATTTTACATACACCTATCCTTCCCTAATTGGCTTTTTGTTTGTTTGTTTTTGAGATGGAGTCTCGCTGTCTCCCAGGCTGGAGTGCAGTGGCACAATCTCGGCTCACTGCAAGCTCTGCCTCCCAGGTTCACGCCATTCTCCTGCCTCAGCCTCCGGAGTAGCTGGGACTACAGGCACCTGCCACCACGCCTGGCTAATTTTTTTTGTATTTTTAGTAGAGACGGGGTTTCACCATGTTAGCCAGGATGGTCTCGATCTCCTGACCTTGTGATCCGCCCACCTCAGCCTCCCAAAGTGCTGGGATTACAGGCGTGAGCCACTGCACCCGGCCTCAATTGGTTTTTTACACTGTTGTCCCCACCTTTGAGTGATGCCTTTGTTTTAGCCATTTTTGCATCCTCACAAACCAATCAGTGTGCACTCTGAGCCCACGAAAGCCCCAAACCTAGCCACATGGAGAAAGAAACCATCCAACTTCAGGTGGGGGACCACTCTCACATCCCTGCTCCACTGAGAGCTGCTTTGTCACTCAATAAAATTCTTCTCGCCGGGCGCGGTGGCTCACGCTTGTAATCCCAGCACTTTGGGAGGCCGAGGCAGGTGGATCACGAGGTCAGGAGATCGAGACCACGGTGAAACCCTGTCTCTATTAAAAAAAAAACACAAAAAATTAGCCGGGCGTGGTGGCGGACGCCTGTAGTCCCAGCTACTCGGAGAGGCTGAGGCAGGAGAACGGCGTGAACCCGGGAGGCGGAGCTTGCAGTGAGCCGAGATTGCGCCACTGCACTCCAGCCTGGGCGACAGAGCGAGACTACGTCTCAAAATAAATAAATAAATAAATAAATAAATAAATAAATAAATAAATAAATAAAATTCTTCTCTATCCTCCTCACCCTTCAATTGTCAATGTATCATCATTCTTCTTGGACAACGGGACAAGAGCTCGGGATGCACCAAATGTGAATACAGAGAAGGCTGTAACACCATGACCCTTTGCCCTTCACCAGCGGAGGGCAGCCACCCCACGTGACAGAAGCAGTGGCAGGACTGAGCCAGCCCTGGAGCCATGGGCTGATGCGGGGCAAGTGGCTGACAGAGCTACTGACACACCACTGTCCATCAGGATGCAGACTAAAAGAGCTAATTAGCATGCTGCAACACCCCCTCTGGGGCTTCAGGATCACAGCACCCCTACCTGGGTGCCACCATGTTCCCCTTGTCTAGACGCCGGAGTCCACCACGGGAGTGGCTTACAACATGCCTGGTCCAGCCACAAGCCCTGCACGGAGCCTGCTTCTGTGCTGTCACTTGGAACCGTTGGCTGGACCCTGCACTCACTCGCTCACACACCCCCTCCCAGTGGGGGCTGAGTGCACAGTCGCAACAGCCGCAAACACCGGAGTGTGGGCCTGGCATGACCTGACAGGCCAGGTGAATGGGCATCTCCTGTGGCAAACCTGGGCCTGAGCAAGGCCTGGGCAAGGGTGTCACTGGCTGGGGGTCTCTGGCTGACAAATGACCAAGAAAAGTCCTGTGTCGCCATCGTGTCCTGAACTAATTTCTCAAGTGTCTTTGAAACCCCCTTGGCTGAAGGTGGGGGTAAGGGGTTCCATTCAGTCAGTTGGGGGAGCTTAGAATTTTATTTTTGGTTTACGTAACTTGAAATTGTCCAATTGTCAGACTCTGACACCAACTCAGTATCCTACAATCCAACCCCATTCACACTCACCCGCAGAGTTAGCACAGACCCCACAGGCCAAGGTCTCCGTTCCACGAGGCTGTCCCCACTCCAGGTGACGGCTGCACATGGGGTGCCCGGGCCACCCACAAGGCAGATGACACATTTGGGGCTCCCAAGAACCCTTCCTCAGGTTCAATAATTTGCTAGAATGACTCACAGAGCTCAGGAAACACTTAATGCTTCCCAGCTTATTAAGGACACAGCTCAGGAACAGCTAACGGGAGTGCATTGGGCATAGTGGGGCGAGGAGCTCCCAAGCCTTCTCCGTGTGGCAACCGCTCAGCACTTCAGGGCATCCACCAGCCAGGAGGCTCTCCTGAATCTCATTATTCACACATTTTCGTATCTCAATCCCCAGCACCCCTTATCCCCAGAGGTGAAGGTGGAGTGGGAGAGGGGCTGAGAATTCCTGCCAACTAATCTCTGGGTCTTTCTAGTGATATCTGGAGGCCCCACCCAGAGTCACCTCATTAACATAAACTCAGGTGTGGTGGGAAGGGGCTCTTCATGAAGAAAGAAGACATTTCTACACTCAGGAAATCGCAAGGGTTCTAGACACTCGGTGACTGAACCAGGGACCAAGACCAAATATACTTTTTGTTTTAGTATAGCATTCAACAGCTGCTATGTTCCGCGTCTCTTGGTTCAAACTTCCAAAATCTTAGGCTCCAAAGTCTTGCCCAGCGTGGGTCGGCTGTCCATCTGGACTAATCAGCTATGCCAGGAATGAGCTGTGGGGCACACGTGGTTCCCTTGTGTGAGTGGGCCAGGGGCGCCCAGAGAAGAGCAGCCCAGAAGACGGGTGGTGCTGGGTGCTTCCTGCATGGCCACCGTGTGGGAGGACCTGATCTCTGGCTCAGGGACGCACTATCATAGCCAGCTCACATCACATGCTGCAGGGGGTCCACATCCTGGGGCCCTTCTTATCTCCACTGATGGACAGCAGGGCTCTGCTACTTAAAGGTAACCCCCTCAAGGTCGAGGGGGTGACTCTGCCCCGAGCTGCAGGACACAGCACTTCCTCTTGCCCAGCCAGATCAGTTTTCTGCGCTGGAGTCGCCCTTGTCGTTATTTTGATCCACTCATCTCGTAGGAGGTGGTTAACACCTGCTGAAAAACTTAATTCTTGAATGAATGAAACATGTACCTCACATCAGGTGAGAAGATTTTACACAGTTCACTGTTCTGTTGGGTTTTTTTTTTTTTTGAGACAGAGTCTTGCTCTGTCACTCAGGCTATAGTGCAGTGGCACGATCACAGCTCACTGCAGCCTCTACCTCCCGGGCTCAACCAATCCTCTCACTTCAGCCTCCTGAGTAGCTGGGACTACAGGCATATGCCATCATGCCTAGCTAATTTTTAAAGTTTTTTTTGCAGAGACAGGGTTTCACCATGTTGCCCAGGCTGGTCTCAAACACCTGGGCTTGGGCGCTGACTGTTTTGTTGGTAAGAAAATAGCATTCGATTTTCCCTTAAAATTATTTAGTAACACAAACTATAATTAGTTCCTATGGTTAGCTGTAGAGGTGGAATCAACTCAAGCCACACAATTGCTATCTTCACAACATCTGTTTGTAAATGTCTCCAGTAAAGGCCTCCCGGCTCCCTATTATTTATTCATATTATAAATAATCTAAGGTGGTTTAAAGTACATGGGAGAATACTTTGTTATGCGCAAATGCTGTGTCATTTTATATCACGGACTTGAGCATCCGGGGATTTTAGTATCTGAGGAGCGCCCTGAAGCCAATCTCCATGGATACTGAGAGACAGCTGGATACAGATGGCAAATAAGCGCATGAAAAGACGTCCAACGGTGCTAGTCACGCAGGAAATGCAAAGGAAAGCCCGAATGAGAGAGATCACTACCTACCTATTAGAACAGCTAAAACGGATAACATTAAAAATAGTGACAACACCAAATGTTGGCAAGAATGCAGCTCTCACATATCACTGGTGAGAAGGTGAGCTGGTCCAGTCACGCGGGCGAGACAGTCTGATGGGTCCTTAAAAAGTGAAACATTTGCTTACTTCACAACCCAGCAATCACACAGCTGAACACTTGTTCCAGAGAATCAAAAACTTACATTCACATAAAAACCTACGTGCAAATGTTCGCAGATGTCTTTGAAATAACACAAAACGAAAACACCTGGAAACAATGGACCATCCCTGAAAAGATGCATGGATGAAGAAACGACCCCATCCCCCATCCTCCACGAGCGACACCCCGGGGTCCCGGTGTGAGAAGAGGAAGGGGTCACCCGTGTCCCCCTCCTCAGACCTGCGCCCAAGGTCCCTGCACCCAATTCCCTGCCCAAACAGCCCCTCCTCCTGGTCCTCACGTTCCCCACCCCGGTGATCACGCCCTAACACTGTGGTTCACTGGATGTGCACCCGTCCACATCGGCTCCAAGCCGCTTCTCCCCAGGCAGGTCCGTGTTGCCCGAACTCTGCCCTGCCAGCCCCATTGTCTCTACTCCAGACCCTACTCATCCCTCCTCCTGCCAGGTTGCCCTCGGGTTCACTCACCTCCCTGGAAGGCACACTCTGACCCAGGCCAAGCTTCTCTGACCCCTCTCCTTGGCTTACCCACTGTTGCTTTTAGCTCCTGTGACTTCAAGTGCTGCCTCTGGGCCCCAGGCTCATCGGCTATCCACCTCCACCGGGGGGTTCCATGGGCGTGTCCTGTTCCCTAGGTCTCCTCAGAAACCCCGTCCTCCCTGGAGCTTAGGTAGGACGGCAGCCCAGAGTCAGTGCAAGCCACCCGCCACCCCAGGTTTCTTCCTCACCGCATCTCAGCCCTACCACTGGAAAGCAGCCCTTCCCCTGTGACCATGAAACGCCACTGTGTCTCCCTGCCTTGCTTCTTCAATCCCCCTGTGAGAGCAGCCAGAGTGACCCTTACGAAGACAAACCCAAAATCTCTCCCTGCCCCTGAGTCCTTCCACCCTTCTCGTGGCGCACAGAGCACAGCTCCCATCCTGGCCACCTCTATCCAGCTTCCCCACCTGCCACACTCCTCCTGCCTCACCCAGCCCCGGGGATTGCTTTCCAGGGACACTGCTGGTGTTCCCCACACCTGCTGATCCCAGGCCTGTGGCACTTAGGAACCCGACAGTGTGATGCATCTGCTGCCAGGCCTGGCAGGAGTCCAAAGGCCCAGGGGAGGCACGGGACCCAGAGGATGGGGCAAAGTGGGCAGGACTGGAGCCATCACCTCTAGGTCTAAACCCAAACGTTGCCAGACACTAGCTCTGGGGTCCCAGGCCACAAATGGTTACGCAGAAGTCCCTGTGCGCCGTCCCCTTGGCTCCTGTACCCTGTATTGTAGCAGCGCTGTCTCACCAGCCTGCTTGGAGTTTGACGCAAGTCTAGCTGGGTGAGAAGCGTCTAGGGCAGCGGCGGGCAGCCTGTGCTGTGTTAGCTCGCCGTTCAGCAGAGGTGGACGCGTAGCTGGGTGAGAGGCGTGTAGGGTGGGCAGTCTGTGCTGTGTTAGCTCGGGGTTCAGCAGAGTTGGACACATAGTTGGGTGAGAGGCGTGTAGGGCAGCGGCGGGCAGCCTGTGCTGTGTTAGCTCGCCGTTCAGCAGAATTGGACGCGTAGTTGGGTGAGAGGCGTGTAGGGCGGGCAGTCTGTGCTGTGTTAGCTCGGGGTTCAGCAGAGTTGGACGAGTAGCTGGGTGAGAGGCGTGTAGGGTGGGCAGCCTGTGCTGTGTTAGCTTGGGGTTCAGCAGAGTTGGACACATAGTTGGGTGAGAGGCGTGTAGGGTGGGCAGTCTGTGCTGTGTTAGCTTGCGGTTCAGCAGTGGATATAGCCCTGGCGTTTCCTACCCACCTCGAGACACTGTTCTAAGGGTCACCTTAGACATGCTCGCCACAAGTGAAAACCACCTGCGGATGCTTGTGATTCCCCAGAAGTGTTTATTTAAACTCTTCCATACACCAAGAAGTTCAAAGCCACCTCGAATCCAGAAGGGCCCATTGCCTGCCCCCGCTCCACTTCCATGCCCTCCTGGGGATGGGCACGAGCAGGGATCTTGCCCCCTGCATATCATGAAGATGTTGGCTGGGAGACAGAAGCTTCCAGTTCTCTCTGATTTTGCAGGATGAGAGCTGCAGCTCACAGAACCCCACGTGGCACTCACACCACTGCCTCACCTCCACCTCCCTGTCCAGTCTTACATATCCGCCTTAGCCTGGCGGAGCTTGGCCAAGGGTGTCCCTTTGCTCAGCACAGCTCTGCCGAGGCCGGGGTGTCCTCCTGGGCTTGCTCACGATTCTGCTGACCATCTTGCCACGTGGCCAGCATGCTCCTTAAATCCTGTCCCTCCTGGGGGCTCCTGTTAACAGGCAGATCTTTCAACCTTGGATTTTTTTCTTCCAACGTTCTCACAAATCCTTTAGCTCAGACACCTCTTGAAGAGGCTTGCATTGCTTTTCCTGGCTGTGATAAAAGCTGCTTTTATAAATCTCAGTTTTTCATCAAATCCTAATGAAATCTTATCTGGCTGTTTCATTCCTTTAGAAAACTCTTCCAACTTTGGATTGGTGTCTTCATGGCAAGGCATTCCTGTCTCACGCTGAACAAGGACTACCCAGAGAAGGAGGCAGCCCAAAGGACGCACCAGAACAGCAGGCAGAGCTGGTCCTGGGCCTCGGCCGGCCTCAGTAGCCTTGGCCTCAGTGGCTCCCCAGTGCTGTGGGCCCCGACGGGAGCTGAGCTCCAGGGAGCACTAACCACTGGTGAGGCCCCTGCACTGGGTCCTGAGTGGCTGACGTTTCTGTGCCCGCCTCACATAAGGACGGCCCCCTCTTCATTCGCAGGTAAACCCTGACCTGGGCCCTCCACGGAAAGACATGTTTCCACCTGGGCTGGGGTCTCAGACTTTCTGCGATGCTCCACTTTTGGCTCCACATACCAGGCTTCTGTTGTCTTCTCACCCTGTTTCTTAGCCCTCCATTTATTGTATTATAATTGTGTTTGTACTGTGGTGGCACCAGAAGGACCACGTGCCAGCTGCTGGGGCATCACCAAGAGCTGGAGTAAGGCCAGGGCCAGGGCCAGGGTCAAGGATGCTGGGAGGCGATGGATGGTTCCCGAGGTCGCCATCCACACTCTGCAATGCCTGAGCTCGCGTTGCTGGAGAACAGCGTGGTGGGCACCTGGGGACTGCTGGGAGGCCTTTCTCATCCACCAGGCAGCAGCCACTTCCAGCTGGGTCCTCTGGTCTTTGCAGAGGCGCTGTCCACAGGCAGATAAGGTCACGGGGAACTGCAGGTGAAACTGTGGTGCTGGATGCCAGGTGGGCAGGTGGGTGGGACTCCAGAGGATGACAAATGTGGGTCAAGGGCACTCTGCTGAGCCAGGGGCCCCCGTTCAAAAACCATGGCTTTAGAGTCCACAGGTGGGCAGGAGGCTGCTGGTCCTGAGCTGTGGATGGGTGGTGGCCCTCAGCTGACCAGCGAGTCAAATGCAGAGAACCGGGACAGAGGTTCCGATGGTGGGAAGCGGTCCAGGGGGCTCTCCATGTTCGGCGACAGTTGCCCTTTGTTGAGTGGGGAGTCCAAGGTGGACCCAGGGACTTAGGATACGCAGCAGGGCCCCAGCCCGTGGGACTTTGTGTGGGGCTCCGAGGAGGTAGATGCAGGGTCTGCAGGGGGAACGGGCTGGAGGCTCTGGGCTACGGTGCAGGTGGGACAGGGAGGGCTTGGATAGTGTCTGAAAGCAGGTGGGCCTCACTCTGGGTCAACAGGGGCTCTTTGCCGAGCACAGAGTCCACACAGAGACCTTGGATGGCAGGTCTGCAGCTGGGCAGGGGTCCCGGACATGGGGCCCACGGTACCACCCAGGAGGGGTAAAGGTGTTTGTGGACATGAGGGCGGACAGCAGAGCTCAGGTGAGAGGCCCCGGTCAGGGGCCGAGGGTGCAGGGCAGCGCAAGGAGGAGTGGGCTCCTTAGTCTCCCAGTGCAGGTCCTAGCTTGGAGCCCCGCCCCTCACAAAGCTCTGCCCTGGGATTTCCAAGGCGACCCTGACCCTGGCTGAGAGCCTTATGCTCCAACCATTTCCTCCGCTGCTGGAGCTTCTGAAGGTCAGACCCCTGGGTCTGAGGAGTGGGGACCTCACCAAAAGGAAGACCAGGTGCCACGTGGGTGGGATTCCAGTGCCTGGGCCAGGACAGAGGAGATCAAACTCCAGGAGGAGGAAGGTTCTGCACCAGGGGCCAGGCAACGGGGGAGTGGGCTGCCTGCCTGAGAACGTGGACGTAGCTGGCTCCTAAACGGCATCCGCCCCGCGTCCTGCGCTGTTGTCTGTCCCCTGCTATGGCAGCAGTCAGCAGCCAAGACTTCAGCCCCTCTTGCTAGTGGCGCCGGCGTCACTGTGATTTCTACAGCTACGAAGACGATCCGTTCTGTGCCTAGACGTTTGCTCCTTGACCTCCTCGCTCTCTGTTGCAAACGTTATTGGTATTCCCAGCAGCAGCCTGTTTCTTCCACACAGAATAACGATACTACTAATAAATGGAAATGTAAATTGTTCCAGTCTCCTGATACGATGGGCTCTGAGGAAGTCAGTCTGTCCTCGGGGAATACGCCGGGACTGAAGGAAGCCTGTGATGAGCCTCCCCTTCCCCTTTGCTAGGACTGTTGGGGGTCGGGGGGCGGGGGTTGACACGGTTCTGGCCAGTAGGGCCTGAGGAGATGTCTGCTGTAGGAGGCAGGTGATATCTGGGAAAGTTGTACCTCTTTAACCAAAAAAAGGCAAAGGGTGGGAATCAGGCACCACTCTTTGCATACGGCCTGGCAGGGTGAATATTCAATGTTAGGAGCTGTAGCAGCCAAAGTGAGACTGTGAGAAAAGAGGTAAAGAAAATGCCAAGAAACTGTGTAGCTACGGCCATTGTCCAGTCTCCACATTCTCTCAACTGTTTTCATCCTCTTAGCACCCAAAGGAGATAGTCAGGTCATAATCCTCATCATCTCAACTCACTTTACCCTCCGGCTACGCGAAAGGGAGGCATCGTACTAATCTCCCAACCCACATTCTCTCAACCCTCTTCACCCTCCCAGCAACCTGCAGAAAGGCATGGCACCATCTCCTTAGTCCAGAACCTGCCTGACCCTACCAACAACCACAAAAAAAGATATGGCATTGTCTCAATGTTCCATCAACCCACTATAACTTCTCCATCACATAAAAGGAAGGAGTGTACTAATTTTCACCTCCAATCAACCCATTTCAAACGCCCATGTTGTCATAATCTCCATTTTCCATCAACCCATTTCACCTTCCCAACCTTCCAAGCGGACAGCACTATCATAATCTCATCATCCCATTGATCTAGTTCAGCCCACCAACCACACACAGGAAAGAAATTTCAATTATGCATCGACCCATGACTTCCACCGGAACACGCACGGCGGAGGCCTATCATAATCTCAGCGTGACCTCAACTCATCTTGCATTCTCCCATTACAACGAGGGAGCTATTGTAATATTCTCATTTTCCAGAACCCATTTGACTCCCTGGATAATTGTCATAATCTCCATTTTCTATGACCGATTTTACTCTCCCAACTGCCCATGAGGAAGACATATCATCATCTCAATTCCAATCAATATTCTTCTGGCTCTTGAAATCCACAGAGAAGGATTATCATAATCTTCATGTTTCATCATTCCACTTCTCTCTTGCAAACACAAGGGGTTGTCATCCATTTTCTGTCAACCCACTTCACCCAACCACTCATGGGGAAGGCATATCATAATCTCCCTTTTACATCAATTCTCTTAATCTCCAACTACTCATGAGGAGGGCGCTTGCCATCATAATCTCTATTTCCAAGAGAGGAAAAGCAGGCCCAGAGAAGATGAGCTTCTGCTCATAGTCACCCAGCTGGTGATTGGAGGTTTTAGAGTCAAGCCCAGCATCTGGCTCGAGTCCCATGCCCCATTCCCTCCTGGTGACAGGTGCGCTCCACGGGACTCTTACAAAGATGGACGTCAATGTGCTGCAAAAGATGCCTAATAAGAATCCGAGAGGAAAAGTGGAAAGCTATCTGCGCAAAACCTACAAGTTGGGAATGGGAGCAGGATGAGAAGTAACAATTTTAAAGACCTCACAGCAAAGTGGGGAGCATGAGGAACAGAAAGCTTGGGCCCAGGAGTTCAAGACTAGCCTGGGCAACACAGCTAGACCCTGTCTCAAAAAAGAAAAATTCAATACCTGAAGTCTAACGAGGCTCTGAGTCCTGATTACCAATTGTCAACAAAACTGTTTCTGTCTCACAGAACCGCAACAGGCAGGCAAACACAAAGCCATCCTATTGTCTTCCTGTTCCTGTGGGCACACTCGTTCACATCTCTCCTGACGGTGTAGCCCTTTGAGTGCCCTTGTTCCAGTTCCTGATTCACATGGATCCAGGGAGGCCTCGTCTCCTTTCCCATGTGAGTGTGGAGACTTAAACCCCGAGGCTCCAGACCAACACTCTCCTGGGCTGCTGCCCTTTGTCTCTCACACTTTAAGACCTGGTTTTCAGCCTTCTGTTTGTCTCTGGTTTCTGTCACATCCCTGACCTCCTTGTGAGCTCAGCTCTGCATCAAGTTTGTTGTTTCTATCTTGTGCTCACAAATTCTGTTCTGGGAGGCTTTTGGGGTTAGACCATCACAGGTAAAGACAGAAGTGAAAATCTACTTTCGCACTATTTCTAAGATCAGTTTCTAGGCTTGTTTTCAGAACATTTGCCATCCCCCTCTGCTCTGGTTTGAATAATTGTCCCCTCCAAAATTCATGAAGTTTGATTGTCATTGTGATGATCTTAAGAGGTGGAACCTTTGAGAGGTGATTCAGCCACAAGGGCTTTGCCCTCCTGAATGGGCTGGCGCTGTTATCATGGGAGTGGGCTTCTTATAAAAGAGTGGGTTCAGCACCCTTTTCTTTCTCTCTTTGCCCTTCTGCTATTCTGCGATGTGATGATGCAACAAGGAGGCCCTCACCAGATGCAGCCCCTTGAGGTTGGACTTCCCAGCCTCCAGAACCATAAGCCAATAAGCTTCTGTAAACTATCAGTTACCCAGTCTGTAGGAGTCTGCCATAGCAGCACAGAATGGATGAAGACATCCTCTGTATCATTTTGCAATCCTACAAGAAAGATGTTCTTTTGTACTCATTTCATCACTGGCTAAACTGGACTCTGGAGGGCTAAAGTAACAAGGCAGGTCTGTCTGCTTCCAGAGGACCTGTCCTGCTGCGGTGGTTCTGAGCTCCCCTGGGCTTTGTGGCATTTTACAGCTTGCAGTCATCCTGCAGGGTAGATGTTATTTCTCTTCCCATCTTATGGCTGAAAACCAAGCCTTACAGCAGTTATACAAGTTATATGGCAGTTTTCAGCGACTGTATTAAAAAATATTTTAGGTAGACGATGTGGTGTATATACACAATGGTACACCAGTCAGCCTTAAAAAGGAAGACAATACTACCATATATGACAATATGGATGAACAAGAAGGGCGTTATGTGAAAAAACCAGGCACAGAAAGACAAATGCTGCATGATCTCACTTACAGGTGAAATCTAGAAAAGCTGAACTCACAGAAGCAGAGGGTAGAATGGTATTTATCTGGGGCTGGGCAGTGATCTTGGTCAAGGGATACAACATTTCAGTTACACTGGAGGAATATGTTTTAGGGCTCTATAGTAGGACATGGTGACTGCAAAATTGCTAAGAGAGTAGATGCTAAGTGTCCTCACCACACCAAAAAACAAAAAGTATGTGAGTTAATGTATGTTAATTAACTTGATTTAGCCATTCCACAATGTATACATATTTTAAAACAAGTTGTAAACAATATATACAATTATTACCTGCCAATTAAAATACATACATTTAAAAATATTTTAGATATTTGTCCATTTTTGTTTCAAGTTTACTTGCTGGTCATTTTATTGTTAAAAAATTCTTGGTTGTTTTTGGCTGGGCACAGTGGCTCAAGCCTGTAATCTCAGCACTTTGGGAGGCTGACGCGGGTGGATCACCTGAGGTCAGGAGTTCGAGACCAGCCTGACCAACATGGTGAAAACCCATCTCTACTAAAAATATATAGAATTTGCTTGGCGTGGTGATGGGTGTCTGCAATTCCAGCTACTCGGGAGGCTGAGACAGGAGAATGGCTTGAACCCGGGAGGCAGAGATTACAGTGAGCTGAAATTGCACCACTGCACTCCAGCCTGGGCAACAAGAGCAAAACTCTGTCTCAAAAAATAAAAATAAAAATGACTGTTTTTTTTCTGTGTGTACATGACTGACAACACCTTTAATACCTCATCAACGTTCCCAGGCACTTTTTGTATTTGAGGTGTGTGAAGTAATAGGGTGGCCCTTGTCTTCAGCGTGATACTCAACACACCGACCAATAAAATGGGGGCCTTTGGCTGCACACCAGGCGCTCTGGGTACTAACGAGCTCGCCCCCGACTCCGTGCCAGGAATCAGAACGGTTGCCCGGGAGAGTCGGCAGAAAGAGGAGGAACCGGACGCAGTGATCTACCTGGTTTGTCCTGGTGCTAAGTAACTTGGAGTTTTTCTTTCACACGTGGCTGGCACAGAGGAGACACTCATAAATACCCGAGTTGAATAAAATAGTCCATTGACGTGGAGCCGCATGAAGCAGCATTCGTCCATCCAAAACGCCGATGCTTCTTTAGAGTGGACTCAGTTTTCCCCCAATACTAGGATGTCCCACGCGATGGACAAAAATAGCCCATGTGGGAACAGAGACTGGCCGGGGAGACCTAGTGCCCATGCCTCTGGCACCCCCACCAAGGTGGCTGTCCAGTAGCTCCCAGGACAGCCCATCCGTGTAGGGCAAACACAATGAGCCCCTCCTGTGTGCAGGCACATGGCAGGCCCAGGCACAGGGAGGTGGGTGGGCAGGCACACGAACAGCCAAACACTGACCCTGGAGGGCGGTGGTCATCTGCTCATCACAGGGGAAGGACTGGAGGTGGGAGAGGCAGGTGGTGCCCGCCGGAGTTGGGACAAGCTGTGCACACGGCCGGGCGCACGCAAAGCTGAGGCTTCTTTGTGAGCAACACGGTCACATTTGGGTGTAGGAATCTTGGCTGGAGTTGCCCAACGTGGGGAGCAGACAGCTCTGCAGCCAGAACCACCGCTGGAGAAGGCAGCGCTTGGAACAAGCCAGGACAGTGGGACAGACGGGCCAGGGCCAATTAGAAGTCGTGATAACACGCTGACAAGTTGTGCAGAAGGACACTGTGTGCAGACGGAGGCCATGGAGAGTGGTGATGAGGAAGACGCTGGATCCCTGGCTGGCCTGCATCCCTCTCCGTTCTCAGTTGCCTGTGGAATTCCGGGGAGCTCTACTCCAGCTACACTGCACATAAAAGTGCACAGGAAGTGGATCCTGGAGAGGAACTGCTCTTCCGGGCTGAGCTTGCTGCTCATGGCAGCCCCACCTGCAGGACCCAAAGCCTTATGTGATGTTTGCTGGACACTCAGCCACGTGGCTGCCTGTTGAGCTCTGTAAGTCCATGCGGGAGCCAGGAATTTCTCCCCAGAAGCCTCTCCCTTTTATTCACCACCCCCTAGTAAATCACAACCCGACTTGCTGCAGAGGATGGAGTGCCTGGGACTCGTCTGACCCCAGCTCCCCTGGGGAAGAGGGGTGGCACGTCCCTGCGCCCGGCCACCTGCTGCCTTCTCCTGGGCGGCCTGTTCATGCCGAGCAGACAGGAAAGTCCAGTGAGGTCCCTGCCTGTGCACTCCACGAAGCACATCGTCCCTTCCCGGCAGCCTCACCTAGGCCCCTCCAGCTGCGACCCCTTGTCCCCTGCACCGATGCCTGGCCTTGGAGGTTACTGCTCATTTTTCTGGAATTTTCTTTTCTCAGATCTCTGCAGGGCTGCCCCTCCCCCTACAAGGGCTCCACACGTGTTCCCTCCTTCATGACTCCCACTGGGCTTCCCCGACAGGGCCCCACCCTCCCCAAAGCTCTAGTGACACCTGCCAGGTTTCCTCCAGGCCACAGCTCGGCAGCCCGATCTTAGAACAGAACGTGGCACGCAGGGCAGGTCTGGCTGAGGGCCCAGCATTGTCAGCGGGGGCGGAGGTCTTCCCAGGCCTCGAAGGGGAGACGTGGGCTTCTCAGGGCAGCCCAGGATGCGTCCTCACGAACCACAACGAAACTACAGCAGGTGTCTCGCGGATAGCAGTCTGCATCATTCCGTCTCCATGCCGTGGTTTCTGAAATTATGCAACTATCTGAGCATTCCAGAGGGCTCAGAGTAGCCACGCGCAGAGGCCCTCTCCATGGGGTGGATGGAAGCGTCCACTCGCGGCGCGAGGACTATCCCTGGGCCCCTCGGGAGAGTCTGCAGGGGCAGCCCCTGGGTGAGCAGGCCCGGTGCGGCCTCTCCCTGAAGGGACTTTCGGGCCCTCCCGGGTCGGGGCGTCACCGGCAGCAGGCAGGGCTTTGATATTAATGCTTAAAGAGAAAGCAGAGCTGAGCTGCCAGGACGTTGGTTAGCTACAAACCCTACTCTTGTTAAAAGAGACGGGGTCGGGGAGGGGGTTCTCCAGCCCTGAACTTCCCGGGCCGGGCAGGACGCGGCCCCTCCCGGAGTCGGGGTCCCCTCGCCTGGGGACGCACTGGGGCGGGCGCGCTTCTCCTCCCGGGGCCCCATGTGCCGCCGGCTCTCGGACGGTAAATCAGGGCCCGGGTGGGGGCGATGGCGGCCCGCGGCCTCGGTGCCCCTGGCCAGCCCAGGGGCCGGCGGGACCGCAAGGACAAACTCCCCGGAGGCGCACGGGCCAGGCCGCGGGGCGAGAAGCGAGCGCGGGAGGGCGGCGGCCGGCGGGGCGGCAAGGGAGCGGGGCGGCCGCGGCGCGGAGGAGCGCCATTTACGTTGGGGCCCGCGCCGGGCGCTGACGTGGGCGGCCCTGTCTCGGCTTCCGGGCCCGGCGCCGTCCCGCAGGGGTCCTCGGGGCGGACGGCGCTTCCCCCAGCGGCGCTGAGCCCGGCCCGACCCTGCCGGCCTTCCTCGGGGACAGGCGGTTTAGAACGTGCGGAACACCGAGCCCGGGGTCTCTGGCGGGCTGCAGCCTCCGCAAGCTTCCCGCCAGGCTCCCGCCCCGCCCCGCCCCGCCCCGCAGCCGCGTCCCGGCCGGGCGGGCCCTGAGCCGCCCGCGTGAGTCCGTGCGCCGCCCGCGCCGGGAACCAGGAGACCAACCGCGAGGCCCCGCCCGCGCGCGCCGCCG
>NW_026652292.1:82946991-82991945 GCF_009828535.3 Hylobates moloch
CGCGTGCGCGCCGGCGTCCGCGCGTGACCGTGGTCGGGGGCGGGACCGCGGGAAGGGTCTTGCGCATGCGCGGGCCGCTGCGTGTGCGCGAGCGCCGCAGTCTGCCCTCCCCGTCCGCGGCCCGCGCAGGTGACACAAAAGGGCCTGTGGGCGTCTGGGCTGCCCCGCCGGACCCCCAGCTCCACCGACCCCCAGCCCCGTGGGACCCGGGACGGCACCCCGAGTCCCGATCCCCGGCCGCTACCCCGTCCCGGGTCATGACCCCGCGGCTGGGCCTGCGGGGCCGGGGTGGGGCGTGAGCCGTGCGCAGCTCGGGGTGTCCTGGGGTGCGCGCTCCCGGGCCACTCGCGGGAGCGTGCCTCCTCCCGGCCGGAGGCCGCCGGCGACCGTGGCCGCGCGCTGTGGGGGAAGGGGACGGGGCGCGGGTGCCGGGTCTGACCGTGGAGGAGGCCGCCGCCCTCAGACCGGGCCCAAAGCGCAGTCCCCGGCGGTGACGCGGGGGGCCCCGGGGTCTCCGTTCCCGCGAACTCCGCGAGGTCCCGGACCGGCCCAGCGCCCCCACCTGCCTCTGCCTGGGCCCGCCCAGGTCCTGGGGTGCCTTCTTTGCGGGCTGCGGCCGCGGAAGCAGGGAGCACGGGCGGGCGCCGGGCTTGTCACCTTCGCCATCTTGCAGCGCCCGCGTCCTGAGCCGGCCCGGGCCGCTCCGCGGAGCCTCTGTCTCCCTCGACCCGGCAGCAAAGGCAGAGTCCGTGCGCCTGAGCCCCGGGCCGAGACTGGAGCGTTCTCTGGCGGCCTCCAAGGGCGCCGATGTCTAGAAGCCCGGCCTGGGCCAGATCCCTTTTGCTGTAGTCTCCGTGATTAGCGGGACAGAATTCTCTTCCAGTGGGGAAAAGGGAAGGCGGTCGCGCCCTTCCCGGTGCCCTGAGTGGGGAGGTGAAACCCTTAGAGTTGGGGCTAGAGAGCCCGGAGCCAGGGCCGAGGCGGCGGGTGCGCAGGGTGCTCCGTGGAGCCCGAGCCCCCCCTCCCCCTCCCCACTCCCCGGCCTCTCCTCCGTTTCTGTAGGAGCTCGGCAGGGAGCACACATCCCTCGGGAAGAAAACGGCGCTGGCGGCTGGGCCCGCACGGCGGCCGTCCTCGCTGAGCTTCTAGCGCGTGGCCTCTGCGCGTCTGTGTCCCCATCTGCAGCTTGGGGCAGAACCGTGGGGTAGCTATTTGCCATTGCAGCTGAGGATGACAGCTGCGGTTTGGGGGTCCCCCTTTCTGTGTCCTGGAACTTTGTAGGGCGTGGCTCTGCCCTGGGCCTCAGCACTCGGCCTCCCAGGTCTCCCCTGCCTGCCCAGGCCTGGCCACCTCCTTCTAGGGTCTGGGTTTGGCTCCTGGTTGGCGCTGTTGGCTCCGCAGACGCCTTTTGCTCTCTGTGATTCTGTCGCCCATCTTTGAGTACCTGCTTCCATGCAGGCGTCCTCTGCGGAGCTCTGGGAGGGTCATGCACTGGGGGCCGCATCTGGTCACTCCTGGGGGTGCCTCGTCCGCCTGCTCGGCCATTTTTGTGGTGTCTGCCATGTCCCCAACATGCCCTTCTTCCTGTCAGCCTTGACCAGGGCAGCTGTGAGTTCTGAGAGGTGGGCGTGTTGTTGTTGGGGTTGTCAGCGAGTGGGATCTTCCCTTCTATACACTTGTCATTAACCTGAGAACATGGCAGGGGGGGAGGGGAGGCTTGGCCCGGGGTACACAGGACTGTGAGCTGGGCCTGTCCCTCTGATATCAGAGTGGGATGAGCCTTGGCCCAGTCCTGTGGGCTTGGCGCAGAGCCGACCCCGGCCATGTCCTGGGGTGATTGGAAATGCTGGCTGGTCCTGTCTGCCTCCCCCAAGGGCTGGGAGCCCCCACTCTTCGGACGTTTGTAGTGTAAGGTTCCATTATCCAGCAGACAGTCTCTGTTAATAAATTTTTTCTGGAGGAACCCTGGACAGAAGTAGTCATGCTCTCCAGGAGACGGGCCCCAGGCTCGAGAGGCCCAGTCTCTTCCCTCAGGGCTTAGAGGTGGCCGTCCAGCCGCACCTGGTTCCCCACCAGCCTGGCAGTTCTTCTGGTTTTTCTCCTCTGTCACTTGCCCTTTCAACTTCCTGTGGCCAGTGCCCCCAGAATGTGACCTGGTCTGAGCTGGCGGTGGCGTTGCTGAGCCAAGAGGCGTGCGGCTGGCACCACTAGTGTTGCTGAGAACTCTTCAGGCAGCGCTTTGTGCCCGGCTGTGCCCTGGTGCTCCCCATGCGGTGCCCAAGTCAAAGGCGTGTGCCCTGTGAGGTGTTTACCCCGGGTGACTCTCCTTGTAGAAAGACTTAACGTTTTTCACTCCACTCGGGGCTGGAGAGGGCTCCGTCCGGGTGGTGCTGACGGTGCAGGCCTGGCCTAGGGCCCAGGGGTGGCCAGGAGGTGGTGGAGGCAGCAGGCGGTGTCGTACGCGTTCTGCGGTTGAATGCTGGTTGGAGCGCCGGGGTCCTCTGGTGGTCGCTGGATGTTGGTAGTTGTGGGTAAGAGCTCTGTGCCGGGAGTGTCTGGACCCTCGGGTCCTCCATTGTCGGCTGCAGTGGCCGGAGCCCACTGCTGTCCCCCGCACTGGGTCGGGGTAACCCACAAGGTGCCACCTGCGTCACTGACCGTCCTTTCCAGAAGCCTCTCCAGCCACACACTGCACGTGGTATCTCCCACGAGGAAATGTTCGTTTTTTTTCCTGTGAAGCCGGAAATCTCTTGGTGGCCCTTTGTCGAGCCAAACATTAACCTTGAGTTGTCTCTCTGGGCGGCCCCAGGTGGTGCCAGTTCTCATGGGTGTTGAAGGAGAGCGAGGATGGCCCTGAGGGAAGCCCAGTTGGTTTGGATGGGGAGGCGTTGGGGCTATGGCCCTGAGAGAGGTGTGGGCGGTGTTGGGACCAGGCCCCTTCTGCATCCTCCCCTGGCACCGCCATGAACTCTCCAGGCCTGGTGTGGCCCAAGCCACCCTTCCCGCCCATGCCACCCTGCCCTCCCGTGCCACCCTACCCACATGTGCCACCCTGCCCGCCCGTGCCACCCTGACCTGCTTGTGCCATCCTGCCCGCCCGTGTCACCCTGCCCTCCCGTGCCACTCTTCCCTGCTGTCCGTGTCACCCTGCCCTCCCGTGCCACTCTTCCCTGCTGTCCGTGTCACCCTGCCCTCCCGTGCCACCCTGACCTGCCGCCCGTCTGGGGTGTGGGGGCTTCTGGGCCGCCCTGTCTGCATGGCTGGCAGGAGCCTCAGAGGTATCCGAGGCTGCCTCTCCAGTGGTGTTGTGTGTAGAATGCTGGGGAGGGGAGGAAGGGTGTATCCCTGATACCCACGCGTGGTAGGAGCCAGGAAGGTGGCGTTCCGGGGGTTCCTGGAGCTCACAGGTTATGTGCGTGTGCTCGCTGAACAAACGGGGAAACGTGCGGCTCCATGGATGTCTTGGAGAGGAATCTTGCTGGCAAATCCGTGCCTTTGATCGCAGCCCCTACGCTGTGTCCTCTGAGCTGTGACGCGGCCCTGCAGGCCCCGTGGAGTGCCGTGGCTCCCTGGCTCACAGGGATGCTGCCATCTGAGGTGCCGTATCGGCTCGTGGATGACTTGGGCAGTGTCTGGGGTGCTGTCGTCGGAGGAGCTGTATCAACCTGTGGGTGAGGGGCCATGTCTGTCTGGGGGAGGTTCCGGTGGCCGCATGCTCTCAGCCCAGTGGCTCCATGCTACTGTGCGGCTCCCTCTTGGGGGCCTGCTTTCTCTGCCATTGCAGGACGGGGCTCAGTTTCCTCTGGGTGGCAGGCGGCTGTATCTCAGGACCAGAAGGCTCCGGGTCAGGCTGTGTACAGCCTTCGTTCACATCAGCCCCTGGCTGGACAGCACAGCCAGGCCCTAGTCTTTGGGCCTCCAGGCCTGGACAGGCAGAGGGGGCATCTCACAAATGCCCAGATGGCTGCCGGGGACTCACGGCAGGACAGCTTTGTCACGAGAGGGCCACTCCAGCCCGGAGTAATCAGGGCTTATGGGGACAGGGCAGGGTGAGGGCCGGTGAGACCACCCAGCCCGAGGGTGCCCTTCTGGTGGTCGGGAGCCCTTCCTGGGCAGTGGCTTTAGGGGCTGCTGTGGGGAAGGGGAAGAAGATTGGGTTGATGAGGAGGGGCTTTTGGGACACAGCGCCCTGGTAGAGGCCGCGAGGGAGGGGAGTGGACTGGTTGGCCCAGCGGGGCTGGCTGGTGGAGGGTCATGGAGGGTTGGTGGCTGCCGAGCCTGGGTCTGAGCAGGCGGGGATGGGGACCAGGTGCTGAGGCTGGGGAAGGAACGGGGGCAGCCGCTTGGTCCTGGCACATCTTGGTGTCCCCTGGGACATTCTGGAACCCCCCAGTGCCCAGAGACCCGCTGTGGCTGTCCGGAGCGGGGCAGGTCCCAGCCCATGGTGACCCCCAGTGTGCCTGGGGCAACCCTGGTCCCTCTCCAGACCAGAATGGACTGAGCCCAGCACACACGTGGATCAGGGCCGAGTAGGCAGGCCTGGCCAACAGGAGGGAGGATCCGGCAAGCAGCTGGTGATGTGCGTCCAGAGACAGGGCGTTGACGTGGCCAGGAGGCTCTGGGGTCATCAGGCCGCCACCGTGCAGCCCCCCCAGGACTTGATGCCTGCAGAGAACCTGGGGGCTGCTGCCCCTCACCTCACCCCCAATGAGTTTTTGTTTTAGAACAGTCTTAGATTTACAGGAAAATAGGAAGCTGGCACAAGCTTCCCACGTGCTCTCCACTCACTTCCCTCGTGGGTCGGTTGAGTGCTTCCTTACAACGTGAGGTGAAGCATCTGCAGGGTGAGAACCTGGAGACTGTCCTCGTGCCGCTGAGCTGAGAGCCGTGTGCGGCTGTGAGTTTTTGATGAGGAAAAGCAGTGTGGGTCCTGGGTTTGGACAGCACAGGCCCCTCTGGGAGCCGTGTGCCTTCACCTCGGAGTGTGTGGGGGAGGTAAGAGCCGGATCCCTGGACCCTGACCGGCCAGCTCCCTGGCGTGAGGTGCGCGCGGCCTCCGGCATTGCCCTGGGTGGGGGCTCCAGGACTCGGACGCTGGCTCTCAGTGGGGCAGGTGTGGCCCGGCAGGGGGCTGCCTTGTGGGTGCACTGTGGCCCCAGGGTGGTGCAGATGGTGCGCAGACCTGCCCCAGGGCTGTTTCTGAGATAGAGGTCCCTGGAGGAGAACCAGGTGCTGGGCCTCAGGTGTCTGTCCTGAACTGGGGCAGCCTCGGAGCAAGGAGCTGCAGGAGGTCCCTGTGGCATGGGGTGCAGCCCCTCAGGTCTGGCAGGGCCAGCCCAGGGAGTGCAGAGCCACGGGAGCCCTGCTGCAGGTTCCTCAGCTCGGGAGCTCACGGCCTCCTCACTGCAGGGTCCTTTCAGGAGGGCCAGGGTGGCCTTGCCATATCCGTTTCCTCCTCAGAGCCACAGGTGTGGGCACGCACTGGCCAGTATTGATAAGCATTGAGCGGCATTGGTGGGTATTGATGAGCCTCCAGGAGCAGCGGCTGGTGCCATGCTGCTGTGGGCAGTATTGAGTATTGGCCGGTCTTGACGAGCAGCAGCCGGTACTGGGCCGCCATGGGCAGCATTGATGAGTGTTGACCGGTATCAGTGAGTATCAGCTGGTATCAGTGAGTATCAGCTGGTATCAGTGAGTATCAGCTGGTATCAATGAGTATTGGCCCGTATCAATGTTTGGCCAGTATTGATGAGTATCGGCTGGCATTGATGGGTTTGGCTGGGCGTGGGTGGCGCGGTGCCCTGTCCCCTGGCCAGGCTAGCTCGTGGGTGAAATGTGACATTCAGGTAGTTTTCTCCTGTCCTTTTAATTTCTGTTTTTATGCGGGATCCGGGTGCCATGGGGAGATCCGGCCTTCAGGGCAGGAGGCTGCAACGCAGGTCGTGGGGGCCCAGGCGCAGGCGATGGGGATCCCTCTCCCCAGTGTTGCTCTTGGGCCCTCCATCGGGGAGCCCCACACAGCACCTGCCATGAGGAGTGGTGTTGGGGACCCTGTATGGGAGGTGCGTGCGTGGAGCTGCACCCCAGCCCCTGTGATGGTGTCTCTGGAAGCTGGAGACGGTCGGCATGTATGCTCGAATCCTGCAGAGGGAACTGAGGGGCGGAGATTTGTCTGCGAGACCTCTAGCAGGGGCGGCCTCCCGGCACACTGCCAGGGTCTTAGGCTTGGCTGAGTGGCCCCTTCTGGCCTGGCAGGCAGTCGTCTCAGCCCACACCTGCCACACTGCTGGGCTGGTGGTGGCCGGCTCCTGTCCTGGTCAGCCTGATGTCAGCTGCACGTTGGGGTCAGCCCCTGTGCCGTGTCTTCATGCCAGAGCACGGGCCAGGTGTGGGCAGCTCAGTGACACCCTCCCGAGGGCTGGGCGATCGTGTGCACTCCCAGCACCCTCTACCGTGCAGGGCTGCATCCCTGGAAGGCTTGGCCCCCTCAGGTGCCCCCTGTCCCTGTGTATTCAGCCACTGGGGTTCGTGCCCTCAGCTTCCCACCAGGCTCTGGCCGTAGCGGTCAGGAAGAGCTGAGCAGTGGTTTTGCGAGAATCGAGGGAGCGTCGCTGGGATGCACTGAGGGTCGGAGGTGGAGCCGGCGTGGCTCAGGGCAGGCAGTGCCAGGCTGGATGCTGGAAAGCTGGCAGCACCTCTTTCGGTGGCTCCTGGGAAGTTCCACGTCCTTGTCTGGTCACAGAGATCCGGGAATCGGTGACATGAGATAGAAGCTTCCAGAACAGGAGGCAGAGCCTTTCCGCAGTTACCCTGCCCACAGCACACACCCTGTGCCCTCTGCTCCCTGGTTCTTGGACACTGGGGACATCTGGGGGCGGCTAGAGCCTGTGGGGGTGGCCGCAGCCCTGGGGGACTGTTCCCAGGAGTTGGCCTAGGGGCCACAGGGGCCCGGCCTCGGGCCTGGCACTGCGACCTCAGGGTGAGCGCCCTTCGTGTGTGCGGCAGGAGCCAGGGCCCCTGGCTGGCAGCAGGCCCCCGAGTCCAGGTAGGTCCCAGACAGCAGCCCTGGGTGTGGCAGATGCAGTGAGGTCCACTTCTGAGGCGTTCCCTGGAGTCTGTGAGTTCTGGTCGGACCTTTGATGGCATTTTAATGTGTCTCTTGTGTTTGATTTTTAGTAAGACTTTGACCCCGACGCAGGCTTCAGTGATTGCCGCGGATCAGAAGCCTGAGCGCTTTGGCTCGAGACAATTAAGGACGTGGGATGAGGCTCCGAGACAGGACGCGGTTCTGCCTGGGGATCCTGAAGATAAAAAGCTTTGAAAAGTCGAATTCATGGTCGTGGAAGCTGAGCCCATATTAAGAGATGTCAGGTTGGTAGGGGTTCCTGGCGGCGGCGGCAGAGTGAAGCCGGCCGGTCTCTTTGCGACCGTGTGGAGGAGGCACTGCCTTGGATCAAGTCGAGGGACCTGGGCTATGCGGGCGTCGGGCCTGACTGCTGCCACCCGGCCCCCAGTGTGCTCTGGGCGAGGACAGGTGTCCCTCGAGGGAGGGCTTCCTGCACACCTGGTGGCAGAGCACAGCTGTGGTCAGGCCTGTCCGTGGCGTCTGCTGTCTGTTTCTGTCGGAAAGTGTCTGAGAGGCATGGAGGGCCTCCACGTGGAGGCCACCAGCACGAGGGCGGAGCCCCATACGGAACCCTGGAAATCCCAGGTGTCCACCCGGCTGGCCCAGGAGCAGGGCCGCGGCCCCTGCGGAGCTGTTCCTTGTGGTTGGTCTGTGGTCTCTGGCCCGGAAGTGCGTGCGGTCGGAAACAGCCTTGGGCTGGGGGGGTGCTGCAAAGCCTGCTTCAGCACAGGCCGTGTGACTGTGAAGCCTCCTGGGTGTGTCCCCAAGCCTGCAAAGGTGGGCTGTCCAGGAGAACCCTGGCACGGTGGTCGGGGGCAGCTCGTGGGTGATGTGAGGAGGCACCTTGGGTGCCTGAGCCTGATGGGGCCTGGTGTCTCCACCTGCTCCCCCCTCCCCACTGTTCAGCTGAGGGACCCGGTTCCCACTCACCCAGCACCCAGCAGGCCCCCCAGGCGGTTCTGACGCAGCCAGGCGGTCTGCAGTGGTCCCGCGTGTCCACGCCTTCCTCATCAGAAGGGAAATCAAAGGATACTGAGAGCGGGTGTCTATCCACTCACTCAGAAACAGCAACATAAATCTTTCTGCTCATGAGAAGTCATCACCACCACACACAGCGGGGAGGGAGGCCGCGTGCAGCGGGAGGCCGTGTGTAGTGTCACTGGGTGGCTGCCTGTGGTGCTCTTGGGCAGCTCCAGTCCAGGGGGAATGAAGGAAAAGGCGAACCAGGACGCGGTTTTGACCGTGCAGACCTCACGCTTGGGATCTGGTTTCCTGTCTTGAAGGCAAGTGGGTGGAATGGCCAGTGGCTCCTCCGAGGACGCCAGGGCGCGAGGACCTCGCGGGAGGGGCATGGGCCCAGCCGTACTGGGAGCCCTCGGCTTTGGGGTGGTCAGTGGAGACCCATGCCCCGTCCCCTGCAGGCGTGTGCTGCAGGCCCACTGCACCCCTGGGCTGTCCACCAGGGCGTTTCTTTTCTCTGCCGTGGGTTCCGGGAGGCACTCCCCTGCTTCCTGGATACTGGTAGCTCGGTGGCTTCTGCTCACCGGCAGGCGGATGGGGCGGCGGATGGGGTGGGAGACTGGGCCGAGCGTGCTTGTGGCTGTGGCCACTGGGGAGCCTGCTGGGTCACTCTGCTCCTCGGTTCTGTCCTGCGCCTCCCCTCCTGCTGGCCGAACGGTCCTGGGGGCTGCTTGGTCTCCTGTGGCCGGTCTTTGGGGGTGGACCGGCTGGGCCCTGGCCCCAGCTCTGCCTCTGCCCAGCTGCCGTGGGGCTGACAGTGGCCCCACCTGGTGCTCCTTGCCTGGCACGGGGCGGTTGGGCGGTGCCTGGAAGCTGCCGTACTTCTGTGATGCCTCGGAGCCCTTATTTCTCCAGTTGGCCCCGAAGAAGCTTAGTTGCGTCATATGCGAAAGGAATGGGTGTTAATGATCTTTAATCGTCTCTTTCTGGGAAGGTCAGGGGCGCAGAGTGGACTTTAATAGGTTTTAACCCTTTTCTTCCTTTGTTCTGTTTCTTTTCCTTTCACACCTATAATTGGAAGTGATGCCAGGCAGAGGGTGGGGGGCATCCTACATGAAACACTGGTGACCCCATCAGGGATTCCGGGCAGCCACGTGGTAGCCCAGGCAGGAAAGGGACAACCGTGTTCCCAAAGCCCCGTGCTGCCATCTGTGTCCTCCAGTGTCCTGGGTCCCTCCTGTCCCCCTGCCTCATGGAGCTTCCCTGGGGTCTCGGAGGGTCTGGGAGGGTCTCGGGGGGTCTCAGAGGGTCTGAGAGGGTCTTGGAGGGTCTCGAAGGGCCTGGGAGGGTCTGGAGGTGTCTCGGTGGGTCTGTGAGGGTCTTGGGGGGTCTCAGAGGGTCTGGGAGGGTCTCAGAGGGCCTAGGAGGGTCTGGAGATTTCTTGGGGGGTCTCAGAGGGTCTTGGAGGGGGTGGAAGGTCTCGGAGGGTCTGGGAGGATCTCAGAGTCTGGGAGGGTCTCGGGTGGTCTCGGAGGGGCCTTGGAGGGTCTTGGAGGTCCTGCGCCCACGGGAGATGGTAGTGGGTGTCCACAGTCCGTGTCCACTCAAGTCGGAAGGCACACACGAGTGTGTCTTTCCCGTGGATTTTTAATTTACTTTTTACAAATATCACAACACGTAGACTAGAAGACCCCCGGCGGTCGGCCCTCGTTGGCCCGTGTGCAGTGGGTGGCGCGGAGTGGGTTGTGGCCACGGGGCCGCAGTGGTGCGAGACTGAGCACTTGCCTCTGTCTTGCAGGCGTCCGACCTCCGATCATGAACGGGCCCCTGCACCCGCGGCCCCTGGTGGCGTTGCTGGATGGCCGGGACTGCACAGTGGAGATGCCCATCCTGAAGGACGTGGCCACTGTGGCCTTCTGCGACGCGCAGTCCACGCAGGAGATCCACGAGAAGGTACCACCACGTGGTGGCCTGGGCCTGGCAGAACCGCACGCTGGAGGGGAGTGGGGAGGGACGGGAGCACGGCAAGCCCAGGCCGCAGCAGGTCTGGGTGCCACTGGGGCAGGAGCAGCCTCTGTCCCAGTCGTCCTGCGCTGTCAGGAGGTGGATATGGGGTTTTTCCTGCACCCCATCAGGAGGTGGACACGGGGTTTGTCCTGAGCCCCATCAGGAGGTCCCCGAGCCCCATCAGGAGGTGGACACGGGGTTTGTCCTGAGCCCCATCAGGAGGTGGACACTGGGTTTGCCCTGAGCCCCATCAGGAGGTGGACACGGGGTTTGTCCTGAGGCTTCTTGATTCATTTTCAGTTTTTTCCCAGAGAGCAGGTCCTCGGGATGCCAGCTTTTGTGGCGGGGGTGGAGTGAGGTGCTTCCCCCGGCCCCAGCTGTGCAGCGGTCTTCACATGGGCAGTCTCGGCATTGCCCGCAACCTGGCTGTGGTCCAGCAGTGAGCAGCCTTTGGGCAGCTTTCCTGATTCGCGTTTGCTCGGGAGACCCACAGGCTCCTCCGTGATGAGAACTAGGTTGGTCTGGCTTCCACTTGTAGCCGGGGATCAGTGATTCAGAGCAGCTTTTCCCTGAAGACAGACGAAGAAGGTGGGCCCCCAGGAGCTCACAGAATAGAGCCAGGCCCAGGCTGCAACCCGGAGAGGCCTAGAACCTGCAGGAACGGGCGGGCCTTGCCAACTCTGGCCTGGGGTGTTGGCTGTTCTGGAAGAAGTGGCTGAGAGGCTGAATTTGGCTTTGGTGGCATCGCTGGCCTGCTGGGTGTGGGGCCCTGCCGGGATATCCATGGCCCGAAGGGTGATACCTGGAGTGAGGGTGACTTGGACTCACGCTCCACACGATCGGCACCCAGCCTGCTGATGTCCGGGAAACCTTGAATCTGGATTTTCAGAGACCCCACTCTGCTGGCCCCAGGTGCCTGGCAGGAAGAAGTGGGACAGCCCCTTTAGAGGAAGACAGCGTCAGCCCAGGCCTCGGGTCATTTCTACAAATCATCGTCTGGTGCGGGGTCCATCACATGCAAGTAGAGGTAACCAGGCAGTCAAGGAGATGTGCAAAACGCAGAAGCCAGGGAAGCGGCGCCGCCCACAGGGGCTCTCCATGCTGCCCAAGGGCCCATCACCCCAGCCCAGCCCCCGGGAGGCTGGGCCAGACACCCGACGAAGAGCTGATGACCCTGGACGGGGCGTCGTTAGGGGAGAAAATGAGATGTGGATCTGAGAAACGCCGAAGCTGAACCAGAGAACTGAGGGGCGGGTTTACCAGCTGACCAGGCAGCAGTGGACAGGAGGGAAGGAGGGAACGGGGGAGAGGGCGAGATGAGGAAGGGTCGCTCTTGCAGAAACTTCAGGACAGGAGAGGGAAGGGGCTGGAAGTGATGACGACAGCAAAAGCATTTCCAAAACGGACAGAGGAAAACCTGATGTTAAAAATATGCGTGGTCTGCCGGGAGCGTCTGCTGGGGCGTTCGCTCTGGAAGATTCTTCACGGTTTCTCACGTGGTTAGATGCGTGCTTGTAATGCAGCCGACTGGCCACACTCCTTTATCCCAGAGAGTCGGAATGTGCGTCCACACGCCCAGTGGCCACACCTTTATCCGGGAGACTCGGAATGCGCGTCCACACGCAGCTCCCTAGCACGTCACGCTCCCTAGCAGCTTAACTCACCATAGACCAAACCAGAAGGACACCCCCTACCGGCTGCCCTTCAGTGGGTGAGTGGCCAGGCAAATGCCGGCCACCTCCCTCAGTGTCCTCCTCAGCAACAGGCATGAACTCTGGGTCCCTGCCACACCCTGGGTGATCTCAGCAGCGTGATGGCGAGTGAAAAAGCCAGTTTCAAGGGGTGCACACTGTATAATCTCTTCATCCCCAGATGATAGGATTAGCGTGACGGAAACAGTGGCCCGGGGTGCGGGTCGGGGAGCCGCCGGCAGGCCGGTGTCTGGAATCGGCACATGGGCACGTTGGCATGTCACATGGGCGTGTCCACACGCATGCAAGGGGCTGCGGGTGAACTGCCCGTGGTGCACACCTGAGGGAGTGTGTGGCACCAGCTCGGTTTTGACAGTGCCCTTTGTTAGGTACAGCTTTCTCATTGGGAAGCTGGGTTCGTATTAAAGATATACATGTAGGAATGAAAAAGAGGCTCCTAGAAAACTTTCAGTGTCGTAAACAATAAACAAGTTTTGCCAACAGATGGAAAACTAAGGCAAAACAGATGTTTTTCTAAAATTGCAGTAATCCCAAACTGCCTTGACAGGTTCATATAAAATGCAGATGAGTGGTCGGGTGGGGCCGGCGTGGGCCCTGGCATGAGACAGACTTCCTGCTCCCCACCCAGGCTGCACAGCCCAGGGCAGAGAAAGGACAAGGTAAATACACAGAAAACTGCCCCAGGGGATGCAGCTGGATTCTTGGAAGAGACGAGAGTGTTGGGAACCGTCCTGGCATCCCGGAGGGGCCTGAAGCAGCCCCTAACCAGAAGCAGAGCTGGCGCCACAGAGAGGAGCCCCCGAGAACTAGGAGAACTTGAAATTAAAAACATGAGTGAAAATCTCATAAAAACAGGAAGCTCGAAGACACAGGGACATCGCAGAAGCCAGAGATGGGAAGAGAAGCTGAGGCCTCCCGGGGCTGCGTGTGGAGTCAGCGGGGGTCACCTGGATGCCGAGTCCGCATTTCACAGTGTGTGGTCCTGCAGGAGGACTTGGCTGCCCACGCTTTCTTGCCACTAGGGGTGGCCAAAGGATTGAGCTCCAGCACAGAGGGGAGCAGGGCCTCTCCCTGCCGTCCCCTCCCTGTCCCTGCTGGCTGGAACCCTGGGTAGCCACCTTGGACCGTGAGGGGAGCCGCGTGTTGGGAACCGTGGAGCAACAAGACAGGAGGCAGGGACCCTCGTGGCTGTGGAGAGGGCAGCGGGGCCGCAGGCCACCTGTCTCCAGGCTTTGGCGTGGGAGGAAACTGAACGCCTGCTTCATGTGCCACTGTTAGTCAGGAATTTCTGCCTCCTGGGGCAGAAACTTCCCACATAGCTGGTTGGATGTCGCCGCTGTCTGAGTGCCGTGGAGGGAGAGAATGTGATACCGTCATGCGGTCATAGGAAGAACGGGAAGCATGTCGGGGCCTGGGAGGCGCCCCACTGTTCAGGTTCAGGATTAGGGTTTTACTGATACCATGGGTGGGGGCTGTCACCCACCGGGACACAAGACTCAGCCCAGCCTCACCCACCTGCTTTGGAATTTCCACAGGAGAAGGGTTTTCAGCGCAGCACCGCGCAACTGAGCAAACTGCTGAGCAAGCAAAAGGAAGCCCTGGAGCCCAGAGGCTGCGTCCGGTGTGGGCTCCAGGGCCTGGAGCGGCAGGGCGGCTCCGGGAGGGCACAGGACGCAGTGGCCTGCGAGGACCTGCAGCCAGCTGGACAGTTGCACTCCTGCAAGACAAACATCTCCAGGCCTTGGGGGTGGGGAGGCCACCAGAAAGCCCCGCCAGACAGAGGTGCTGGGGCTGTGCAGGAAACGAAGTGATTAGAAATCCCGGAAAAACACACAGGCTGGCGTTGTCGTGGTAATGGAGTGCGGGACAGGCCCGGAGCCCCTCGGTCTCTTGCTGGCGGCCAGCACAGAGAGAGGCTGCCGTGGGCTCTGACCTTAATACCGGGTCACAGTGGCTTCCAGGACCAAGAGGACAGAGACCCCATCACCATATGCAGGGGCCTGTTTCCAGGCTGCCCAGTGCCCAGCTGAGCCTCGGGTGCAGTGCGGCCCCCGTAGGGCATGTCCAGACCCCAGGACCCACTCTCGGGTCTAGAAGATCCAGTTGGGCAGCGTTGGTACCACCAAGAGTGGACAGGACAGAGGACCAGAGACGGCCGCCCCACCGGCAGGACCCAAGGACTCAGGCAGTGGCTTTTCAGGTGTGTGGGCCGAGGACTGGGGAGTCGGTGAATTCTGGGGCCCCTGGGGTGGCCGTTCAGGAACTGCCACAGCTCCCCCGACCACAGATGCTCATTGCCTACGGAAGCGGCCACGTGTTTGAATGAAGAGCAATTAGAGGAACATTTGCAAGAGAATGTTTATTACCTGAGGTTATGACAATACAGAAAACACAATGTTTTCTGTAGAAAATGTGGTATTACAGAGGAAAAGGTCACTTTGATTAAATGGCAATTAGAAGTAACAACATTGCAAGGTGGGGTGCAGCATTTCACGCCTATAATCCCAGCACTTCAGGAGGCTGAGGCGGGTGGATCACTTGAGGTCAGGAGTTCGAGACCAACCTGGGCAACATGGTGAAGCCTCGTCTCTACTAAACATACAAAAATTAGCCACGCGTGGTGGTGCACGCCTGTAGTCCCAGATACTCAGGAGGCTGAGGCAGGAGAATCTCTTGACCCCAAGAGGCGGAGGTTGCAGTGAGGCAAGATCGTGTCACTGCACTCCAGCCTGGGCGACAGAGCAAGACTCTGTCTCAAAAAGGAAAAAAAGAAAGAATGACACAGCAAAATAAATTTTAAAAATAAAAACAGGTGAGAGGTAGGGGTTGGGTATTTTCAATTTGTGTGCCAGCCTAAGGGTGAGTGTCTGATATACTCAGAGCTGGTGCAGGGGCTGTGCCTGTAATCCCAGCGTATCCAGAGGCCAAGGCCAGAGGATTGCTTCAGCCTAGGAGGTCAAGGCTGCAGCGAGTCATGATTACACCACTGCAGTCCAGCAAGATCGTGGCTGTAAAATAAATAAATGAAAAAGTTTATGTATTCAAAGACTCCTCCCAATCAGCAGAAACAGAAAAACCCCGACAGAAAATGGATGAGGGTGGTGGCGTTTGGTACAGACAGAGTGGTGTATGAGAACCAGGGTGCGCCTTCCGGGTTCTCACAGGTGCAGCAGTCACCGCCGGTAACCACTGGCCTGGCCTGCGCCGAGCCCTGCGCCAGCCGTGCTGAGGGAGCCTGAGCCTGTGCCTTCATATGGAATACAAACGACCGTGCCAGTCTCGATGGTGCTTTGGCAGTTTCTCTGGAAATCTGAAACCTGCGGTCTTCGGCCCAGCCCCACCCTGGGCCTGCATGTGGCTGCGTGTTGTAGAGAAACATCTGCCCTGATGGTGACCTGATGTGAGCAGCAGTTTCACAGAGTAAGCCACACCTGTGCACGAGGTCTGGAAAGGTAAGTGCGACGTCATCGAGTCCTGAGCGCAGGAGAAGCAGGTGGCGGACTGCGTGGCAGGAGGTGGGCCTGGCAGGCCCCTTCCTGACCCCCAAGAGCCAGCTGCCACGTCCTGGGGTCTTTTACCAGCCTGGTGGCAGCCGAGCTTCCTGGGCACCCGGCTTTCCCCAGCCTCTCTGAGCACTGGAGTTGAGGGCACTGAGCAGAGTGGGGCTGAGCCCCTGGCGGTGGAGGGTACACATCAGTGGGTGTTGGCTGGAGGTGGTTTCTGGGAGGCTGCTGGGTCCTGATCTAAAGGGACACACCTGGCTGCACCCACCTCCTGCAGACTTCCTCCGTGGGAGACCAATGCAACAGGCGGGGTGGAGCAGCCACGTGGAGCCACGAGGGGGAAAGGAGGGTAGACCCTGAGGCTGACGAGCCACTGTGGCACCCTGGCTGTGGACCTGTGGATGACGTGGCCGCCATGTGGTAAAGCGTGCACGCCAGCGGCTCTGGCCCTGCAGCTGAGCACAGGCCAACCTGGTACGTGGCGGAGGTCGGGGCATGGGGTCGCCAAACCGTGTTCAGACTCCTGTAGTGAGAATGCTTTTACCTAATACTACGTTGTTAAACACGTATTCAGTAGGGAAAAGGGCAAGGACCTGAAAAAAGTGTACTAAGAATCGTGCACAGGCAAGTGATGAAAGCCTCGTCAGGGAGGCAGCTTGCGCTTCACAGCTCAGCTGGGTCTTCAGCCACTGCAGCTGGGTGGGCGCACCCGGAGCCCGAAGGAGGGCCCTTGTCCGGCGCACGTTTTGGCTTCTCAGAACTTACCTCGATGAGATAAACAAATTTTCATCGCGGAAGAGCCAACGTGGGAAGCAACCTTAAGGCTGCGCAGATGAATATTCATCATATTCACATGAATCTGATGCCGTCTCATCCGAATGTGCGGGAGGTGACGTGCCGCAGTTCAGAATCGACTTTTCGAAGCCCATGGCCAATGCTCAGGGTGAAAGCAGGCCGTTGCCTGCGTACACACAAGCCTGTGTGGTGTGGGTCTGTCCAGCCTGTCCATGCCGAGCCTCTGCACACACACCGTGGGAGGGGCCCCCGCATATCCTGCTGCCCGGGCCAGCCCCCTGGGCTCACGTCTGTCACCAGGCCTGTGCCTGACCCCAGGGCCCATCTCCCACTGCGCCTCTGCCCACTGCTCGCATGCACAGCCCCTCCTGCCCAGTGAGTGCCGACGAAGCTTCACCTACAGGTGACTCCCTTTTAGCTGCAGCTGCTCTGCCAAGCTGCCCGAGGCACCTCCTTGGTGTGTGGGCGCCCGTCTCCAATCCATGCAGCGCAGGGGTCTTCCTGGCCGCACCGCTCACCTCCACCACAGCTGTGCACCAGTCGCCCACTGCTGGCCTCTGCCCACCCGTGCTGTCCTTGTGGCCTCACCCCGTCCACACTACGTCTGGTCAAGTGTGGTGCACCAGGGGTCACCCCGTCCACACTACGTCTGGTGCCCCAGGGGTCACCCCGTCCACGCTGCGTCTGGTGCCCCAGGGGTCACCCCGTCCACGCTGCGTCTGGTGCACCAGGGGTCACCCCGTCCACACTGCGTCTGGTGCCCCAGGGGTCTGCACGCATGCAGCCTCAAAGCCCTCCCAGGAGGCCCGGGGCAGCCATCAGCCCTGTCCATGAACTGATGAGTGCTACACCCGTTCCTCTGTGGTCCGGGTAGATGCCTCCCTGCCTCCTGCAGCCGAGGTGCTCCAACCTTCTTCCTGGAGAATGCCCAGGCCAGCCCGGGGCTCCCCTGCCCTGCTGCCCAGCCTCTGCGTGGTCCTCCATGGTCCTCTCCTCTAGGTCCCCTGCAGTGGGCAGGAGGGAAGCGAGGCTGTGCCAGCCTCAAAGGGAATCATCTGTTCTGGCTAAGCTGGAGGTCTAGACGCTGTAGGAGAAGGGGTTGCAGCTGGGTGGTGAGCGTCTTCCTGGGGGCTGCCCTCACCCTGCCCACGTATGCCTGCCCAACACCAGCTGCTCTGCCCAGGACCCGGGCAGGGTCAGCTCCCACAGGACGCCCTGCGGTTCAGCAACCCAGGCACTGCCGCCTGGGATCCACAGGCTCCATGCACGGCAGGAAGGGAGGGAAAGATACCCCTAGGCCCCGGCAACCTCTGTGCTGAGCCTGCACTGTTGATCCACCAGGAGTACTGGGGCCCCGCTGGACAGGTGGTGGGTGGGACTCATGTCGTCATGGGAGCCTCAGTGGTGTCTCCCAGGACTCGGACGTGCCCACGTGGACGAGGCCTGTGTGTCCTGGTGTCCTCAGCCGTGGCTGTTTGCACAGTGCATCTCTGCACCCATGGGTGGGCGCTGTCATGCACGGGAGTGTGGGATGGACATGTGCGGGTGGATGTGTTTGGGTGTGTGGGATGGACGTGTGCGGGTGGGTGTTTTTGTGGCGTGGGTGGACGCGCAGGTGGTGCACACACACCCCACCCTGTGCCCAGTGCTGCACCTGGTGGTTCTGCCTAGGGCACTTCCTCCACCTGTGTGCCTTTGCACCCCACGCTGCCCCTGCCCTCCCTGGGCTGGGGGTAACTGGGAGGCCTTGGTAGGGCGGGTGTGGCTGTGACCACAGCGATGCCATGTGCTGGCTGAGTGGAGGTGCCAGGGTTGGGCTGCTGTGCTGTGTGCCGGGTCTGCGTTCATCGGAGCTGTTCCGGTGTAGGATTTGTCATGGAAACTGAAATTAAAAATGTGACTGTTGTGAACACAGACCCGAGCCTCGCCAGCCATGCTGTGCCCGCCATGGGCAGCATTTCTGGGCGGGTTCTCGGGCGACACGGGGGCAGTGCGTGCTCCTGTGGTTGTGTCCTTACGGCTGGGTGGCGTCTGCCTGCCTCTGCCCACATGCTTGTGTGCCGCGGGGACTCACCACTTTCTACCCGCAGCCCCGGGCCTGCAGGTCTCAGGTGCCCTGGCCGCCCCACCCAGCTGCACCTGCTCAGTGTCCTTCCTGGGTGTTGCCGCACCCCCCTCCTGTGTCCTCGCCTGGCGGGACCCCACTTCTTCCACAAAGCTGAGCAGAGTCTCAGGGTGGGGCGCACGCTCAAAAGGAAGCATCTCAGCCACCACAGTGGGGAGCGGGTGACTCAGACCAGTGCCGGCCTGCAGCCTACATGCGGCTGAGGAGGCTGTGGCGGGAATTGCTGGGACTCAGGACGCCCGGGCAGAGGTTGAGGGGCCGCGCATGGCGGGGAAGCATCATGTAGCCTCTCCCAGTGTCCAGGCTGGTGCTTGGGGAACAAGCCTGAGGGCCACAGGCTGATTTCCCAGCCGGGCTCAGCCCCACTCCCGAAGGCCAAGCCCGAGGGTCTGCAGGTGCCGGGCTGAGCCTGTGTGCTTTCTCCTCGCTGCAGGTCCTGAATGAGGCTGTGGGGGCCCTGATGTACCACACCATCACGCTCACCAGGGAGGACCTGGAGAAGTTCAAAGCCCTCCGCATCATCGTCCGGATTGGCAGTGGTTTCGACAACATCGACATCAAGTCGGCCGGGGATTTAGGTAGGCCGGCTCCGAATTCTCTCCTGTGCCCATTCATGCGAGCTCGTCCCGTCTTGCTTGTCCATGGAGGCTTCACTGTCACGCTGAGGACCCTGTTGCACACCGCCTGGTGTGGCTGGCGGCGGTGTGTGGTCCCGTCTGGGGCCGGCGTGAGATTGCAGCCATTCTGTTCCTCACAGATCTTCATCTCAGGGCACTTCCTCTCCTTTGGGCAGCAGGAAATCCAGCTGCGGCTTCACACGCATGCAAGCTGCTGCCACACAGGTCTGCATGCATGTCTGGCTGGTGCCCCTTGCTTGGGTACTGGAGCCCTGGGGGTGAGGGGCAGGGGCATCAGTGTGTGGCTGTAATAGAGCTCATAGGTCTCTGTCCCAAGACACAGTGGGAACAGCAGTGTGTGTCGCAACCCAGTACATGTGCACTCAGCACACAGAACACGCATGTCTGCACCTGTGCATATACACTCAGCACACAGATCACACACACTCAGCACCCAGAACATGCATGTCTGCACCTGTGCATGTGCACTCAGCACATGGATCACACACACTCAGCACACAGAACACACGGAACACGCACATCTGCATCCATGCATGTGCACTCAGCACACGGAACATGCACACTCATCTGCACCCGTGCACGTGCACTCAGCACATGGATGACACGCTCATCACATGAACACATGCACCTCTGTTCATACACTCAGCACATGGAACACTCATAGAACACACACGTCTGCACCCGTGTGCCTACACACGCACACGGATCATGCACACGTGTCTGCACCCATGCATGGACACTCATTAGAACAAACTCGGGGCAGCGCTCGGCTGTCCTGCTTGGAGCGCACTTTCTGTTTTCTGCCAGGCTTGGTCTGTTTTTTCTGCTCTTCTTGATGCTGGTAACAGGCGAGGTCGTACCCTGCCCTTGCCCACGGTTGGCCAGCGCCTCACGGCTTTGCTTCGCTTCTCCTAGGACACAGTTTATGGCATTGCAAAGTCGGAACCGTCTGTGTTCCTGTGGGAGACGCAGGTGGTGTCGGTAGCCATGCCTCCATTCGGGGGTCTCCTCCTGCACTGGCTTCAGCTGCTTCCGCCGGCGCCCATGGGCCAAAGCCGTGTGCCAGCCTCCTCCTGCCTTTGTCTCTGTGGTGGCGTCCTGGGAAGGGCCAGCCGTGGTGTCGGGTGCAGGCCTGGCGCTTTTTGAGCGGCCCCTGCTGTTTACCATCTCTGTTACTCGTGGAGTTTCCCAGGCCTCGGCTCTGTTGTTCAGCCAGGGATGGTCTGGGGCACCCCTGGGATCTGGCCCACCCTCAGGAGGCCTTTGTTCCAATCTCATGTGGCGCCTGGCTTGGCTCTCCCTCAGTCTCCCTTGTTTAACATTTTTACATCCAAGTGAGTTGTGTCTGGGGGCTGTGCAGGACCCCACTCTTGGCCTCTTGCAGCCCCTGCCCGCGCCGCCCCACGTCAGGCCCTCTCCCGGCCCTCGGGACCCCTCGCGGAACCATGCGGTCCTGTCCAGCTTTCGGGCCCATGAATGCAGCCCTGTCCTGGCCTCCTACCCCCTCCTCCTCCCCAGGGAGACAGACGGCCAGTCAGACACAGGAGTGCAATCGTCCGGATGGGGCGGGAAGTGCTGTGCAGGGGAGGCCCTGGCCAGGCACAGGCCAGGGATGAGGGTAAATAGGCTTAGGGAGGGGCACTGGCCGGGGAAGGGCCTGTCTCTGGGGACAGGCCAGGAGCAGGGAGTAGGGGTCACACATGGGCATGCCTGGCCACTCGGGAGAAATGGGATGGACTTGCTTTCCTGGAATGGCTTCAGCTTCAGTGTTACTGACTGCAGGGTGTGGGGCATGGAGGGCGGAAGGGGCTGCGGGGGCCCGGCTTGGCCTGGGGGAGGCCTGAGGACATGTGCGGATGTCCATGTAGGGGTGTGCAGGTGGAGCCAGCACCCAGATTCTGATCTGGCCACAGCCTCCCAGCAGAATACCCCCGAGAGGAATCGGGGCGGCGGGGTGACGCGGGGAGACGTGTGCTTGTCTCTTCCTGGGCGCCCAGCGCCGAGTTGGGAGGGGTCAGGGCAGCGTCTCATGCCCCAGCCCTACCACACACCGAGCAGTTGCCATGCGTGTGCTGCCACGTGAACCTAAAGTGGAGGTGGGGCTCCTGGAGTTGCTCTGTTGCCCCCGACTTGTGAACGATGTGTTCGTTTCGTGGCCTCCCAGGGTGGCCTTGGGGACACGGCCTTTGGCTTCTTCCTTGGGAAGCTTCAAACCTGCTCTAGCCACGGCGGCCCCGGTGTCCTCCCGGAGGCTGGGCCCGGCGTGGGGGTGACCGCCGTGTCCTTGTCCCCACAGGCATCGCCGTCTGCAACGTGCCTGCGGCGTCTGTGGAGGAGACAGCAGACTCGACGCTGTGCCACATCCTGAACCTGTACCGGCGGGCCACCTGGCTGCACCAGGCGCTGCGGGAGGGCACACGAGTCCAGAGCGTTGAGCAGATCCGCGAGGTGGCGTCCGGCGCCGCCAGGATCCGCGGGGAGACCTTGGGCATCATCGGACTCGGTGCGTCGGCCACAGCTCCGTGCCTGTGCCCCTCCCTGCATCTGGCGCTGCCGCTCTTCAGCTGTGCCCAGGAGGAGAGGCCCAGGGCGGGGTGGGGCTGCTGCAGGTGTCGGTCCCAACCCAGGACAGGACTGAGTGCGCACAGCACAGGCACCAGGGCCCGGGAATCCCAGGCTGTGTGCCCTACATGCACGGACATCACAGCACACGTGGGTCTCACACGGGCACACACAGATAACATACACGTATGTCATAGCACACACAGACATCACAGCACACATGGGTCTCATGGGCACACGCAGATAACACACACGGATGTCACAGCACACACGTGGGCTTCACGGGCACACAGATAACACACTGATGTCACAGCACACAGCCTCACACAGACATCACAGCACACACATGGTCTCACACTGGCCTGCACAGAGGTCACAGCACACAGGGCCTGCACGGATATCACACACAACACCACAGCACATGTGGGCCTCACACAGACATCATGGCACACACAGACATCACACATGGATGTCACAGTACACATACTGGCCTGCACGAATGTCACACATGCCACAGCATACATGTGGGTCTCACATCACAGTATACATGACCTCACGGGCACACACAGACATCACACATGGACATCAAAGCACACACGTGGACCTCACGGGCACACACAGATAACACAGATGCCACAGCACACAGCCTCACACAGATATCACAACACACAACACACACATGGGTCTCACACTGGCCTGCATGGACGTCACAGCACACAGGGCCTGCACAGATGTCACACACAGCACCACAGCACACATACGGGCCACACACAAGACAATCATGGCACACACAGACATCACACACGGATGTCACAGCACACATGGCCTCACACGGGCCTGCACGGATGTCATGCCAAAGCACACGTGTGGGCCTCACAGACATCACACACGGATGTCACAGCACACACGGGCCTCACATGGGCACACACAGATGTCACAGGACACACAGCCTCAGAAAGCACACACATGGGTCTCACACAGGCCTGCACAGACATCACACATGGACGTCACAGCACACACATGGGCCGCACGGGGACATACAGATGTCACAGCACACACACACGGATATCACATGGCACACATGGGCATCACACACGGATATCAAAGCATACACATGACCTCACAGGGACACACATTGACGTCAGTCATGGGCACGTACACAGATAGATACGGGCACACGTGTGGGCACGCACATCAACCCCAGTCTAGCACGTGCTCACCCCTTGAGGCCCCTGGAGCTAGCTGTGTGGATCCTGCTAGGGCCAGGGTTCGGGCAGCCGCTGGCTTCCTCGGTGGTCACCAGCAGCTGCCCCTGGCGCTGGCCCTGTCCCCAGGGAGTGGTTTGCCCTTCAGCGACCCCTCGCTCTTCATTTGCCCACTCGCTCTGCAGCTGCCTCTCCTGGGCCCAGCACTGTCCTGGGTCCGGCATGCAGCAGTCAGCAGGCCCCACACAGCCAGGCCCAGGTTGAGCTCAGACGGGCGAGCGTGTGTATGCTTGTGCACGTGTGTGTGTGTGTGTGTGTGATCCTGGGAGTAGAGCCATGTCTTAAGGGAAAGTGGAGCTGGGAGGGGCCAGGGGAAGAGCCCCATGAGGGAGGGGGAGCATCTGGGCGGGGCCCTGGTGTGGGGTGGGAAGGTGCTCCCTTAGAGGGTCTGTGGAGAGGGTGGGCGGGGGTGCTGCACCTTTTCTGAAGACCCCCTGGACACCTTGGCCCAGGTGCCTGTCTCCCCAGATCACGGGTTCCCCAGGAGGCCGTTCCCCAGGAGGCCCCGTGGGGATGCAAGGACCTTGCCATGCCAGGGACTCCCCTTGACCGGCCGCCCCCCGCTTCCCAAACATCCAGGCGGCCCACTCCTGCTGACCGCTGTCCTTGTCCCGCCAGCGTTTGGGGAATCGGACGTTGCGGGTGGTCTCGGTGAGGCGGCCACACCTAGGTTAGTGGGGGAGGTTGGCTCACGGATGTGCATGGAACACGTGCCTGTCTCTTCCTGGACACGTCTCTCACGGTCTCGCTGGTGCCTCCACCAGGACCCCAGGGCTGGCTGGAACCTGCAAGGATCCCAGAGCCCTGAGGTGCCCGTTCCTCATACCTCTGCCCGTCTGAGGCCTGGGCGGCCCCTCCCATCCCAGGGCCATGGCCCGCATGTGTGGTTTGTTGAAGGAGGGGAGGAGGGAGGGTGGGCAGGAAGCCCAGGTGGGGGCAGAGGTCGGGAGGGGCCGGGGACTCGGGGCTCTGTGGACCTTCGGCTCCGTGGGCTGCCCGCTGGTCTTGTCCAGGGGCGGTGCCTCTGCTGTCTCCAGAGCAAGCCCACAGGATGGGAGGGGCCTCGTGTGTGCCTTGCCTGCAGGGCACCGCCTGTCCTGCAGCCACAGGTCTGACACCTCCCCTGGGGTGTACGAGGGACTGTGGGAGGTGGAGGGGGGGTTATGGGCTGTGTCTGTGTGTGGCCAGGGATGTCTGTAGTTCCCCTGGTAGAGTAGGTGGGTGTGTTGCCTCCAGAGTCCCATGTCCTGTCTCTCCTGGCGTCGGGGTCTGTGGTCCCAGCCCTGAAGGCCCCGGGCCCTCCCCATGGCCACTCTGAGGCCTGAGGACGGCGCCTTCCCAGGCTGAGTGTGCTGCTGGGCCCAACCAGCCCCTCCCAGGGCCCCGTGCTGAGTGGGGGTTGGAGCACCCAGGTCGGGATGCCCTCAGAGGGTAGGGCTGTGGCCACCCCCTTCGTTAAGGACCCCACCTGCCGAGGCCCCCACCCAGGCCTGGCCTGAGTGTGGGTGGGGACTGCAGGGGCAGGGACTCCTGGCGTCCTGGGGAGTGCAGGGTGGTCCTGGCAGGTTGTGGGGGTTTGTCATGGGCGTTCTCCCCTGCACTGGCCCAGGTCATCCTGTGGGCTCTCGGGCAGGCCCCCCTGGAGCTGCTGGGGTGCAGCTGCTTCCCTCGCTCTTGGCCCAGGCCCCTCTGTCTGTGGTGATCTCGTGATGACCCAGGCCAGGTCAGCACTCCCTCGGCCTCGGGAGCTGAGGAGAGCAGTTCTGTCCTTAGGGACGCAAGCCCCCTGACGCTGCAGCCTCTACCTTGTGGACCTGACCCCTACCCCACCCCGGCTGCCCACCTGGCACCGTTGACTGCAGAGCACCTGCGTCCCGTCCCCCGCCTTGCCCCTCGCCCTTGTTCCCGAGCCCCATCCCCACGCTCTGTGGGACAGCCTCGTGCTCCAGGTGTGGCCGGCGCTGGGCACCAGCCACTCAGGCTGTCCCAGGGCGTGCATGTCCCCATCTGCCCTCTGCTGTGCACGCCCTGTGTCCGGGTTGTTCTTAGCGTGGAATCCACGTGTGTGGTGGCTACAGGAATGTGGAAGCCCTGGGCAGCGTGTGGCTCATGGTGTTGGTGCCACTCGGCGCAGATGAGGGGGCGGCCGCTACCTCTGCTCCACAAGGTTCTGGTGCCTGTGACTTACATCTCCGTGTTTTTTTGTTTCCTCTTTCCTTCCCTTCCTTCCTTCTTTCCGAAAAATGCACTGTCTCAGGTGCACACAGGAAAACACTGTACACATTCACACCCAAGAACCCACCGGCACTTCGGCAGAGCAGGCGCCTACACACGGGCAGCTGCCTCGGGCCCCCTTCTCCTCTGGCGGCCCCGCGACTACCCTGCGAGGACCCGGGTCCCACTTCCTGGAGCAGAGGGCCTTCCCCAGCTCTGCCGAGGTGGGATGACGGGCACGCGGCCTTCTGTGTCCGCTGCCCGTCAGTCAGGGTGATGCCTCTGTGTTTTCGCACGACCCAGCAGTTTCTGATAACGGTTCCATCGTGTGAACACAGCACGATTCGCTCTCCAGACTCTTGGTGATGCATTTTCTAAGTTTTTGGCTAATATTACAAACAAAACTTCTGTGAACACATTTCTGCCCATCTTTTTTGTGCACATAGACTCACGTCTCTTGGGTTTGTACCTAGGAGTAGAATTTCTGAGCCCCAGAGCAGGACGTTGTCGCCTGGAAGGAGTCGCTGTTCTTCAGGCAGGTGCGCAGCGTCATGCTCCAGCAGCCGCGTATCCATGCCAGCACTCCGTGTTGGAGTCTGTAATTCTAGCCCTTCCAGCAGGTATTTTGTGATATTTTTATTTTAACCTACAGTTTCCTGATAACTGAGGAGGCTGAGCACCTCTTCGTGCCCTTGGCCACTCGGAGCGCCTCCGGCAGTCTTTTTCATGTTGGTTACGAAGCCCTCACGTGGTCTACGTTAGGTTCTTGTCAGATCGACATGCGCTGTGGATATTTTCATCATTTCAAGATTTTCGTTTTTACTTGTTCACCAATATCTCAGGCCGTGGCTTGACTTTTCCCTTTCTTGACATCTCTCTGTGACAAGAACACGTTTTCAGTTTTTATGAAGCCCAGTGTATCACCCGTTTTTTAGGTGAATACCTTTTGTGTCCTGAGCGATCTGTTTACCCCAGGGTCATCCAGTTCTCTGTGTTTTCTTCTGGAAGCTTCTACCTCTAGGTCCAGGGTCTTCTGGGCTGCCACTCACGTGTGGTGTGAGGCTGGGATGGCGGCCCGCCCTTTTCCGGGATGGCAGGTCACTGCGGCACAATGCGCAGAGGAGCCCTCCTTCTGGTTGGCTTGGCTCCTCTGCGGAAAGGCAGTTGGCCACATGTGAGTGGGTCTGTCTGGACCCTTCTGTTCCGTGGACCTGTTTTTCTTCCCTTTCTGCCGCGTGACGCTGTCTGCACGGCTGTGAGTCTTGAGATCTTCCGCCGTGTTCTTGACGAGGGTCTCGGCTGTCTTAGGCCCTGCTGTGCATTTCCGTTTCCATTCTGGAATCAGGTCGTCAGTTTTCATTTTGTTGAGTCCTTAAAATCAGTTTTGGGAACGCTGACTTCCTAATAATATTGAATCTTCGGGACACAAATATGATCTCTCCATTTATTTTAGCTTTTCTTAACAGTGTTTCATCGTTACCAGTAGAAGGTTTCCACGTAGTTCATTAAGTTTATTATTTGGCATTTGTAATGCTGTTATAAATGTTTAGTTCTTTGTTTCTTTTTTTTTTTTTTTTTGAGACAGTCTCGCTCTGTCACCCAGGCTGGAGTACAGTGGCGTAATTTTGGCTCACTGCAACCTCCACTTCATGGGTTCAAGAAATTCTCCTGCTTCAGCCTCCTGAGTAGCTGGGATTACAGACACCCGCCACCGCGCCTGGCTAATTTTTGTATTTTTAGTAGAGACGAGGTTTCGCCATGTTGGCCAGGCTCGAACTCCTGACTTCAAGTGATCCACCCACCTTGGCCTCCCGAAGTGTTGGGATTACAGGCATGAGCCACTGTGCCCAGCCTAATTGTTACTTGATGGTTGGTTATTAGTGGGTAGAAATACACTGAGTTTTGTAAACCAACCTCATATTCCCCAGCCTTCTAAATTCTCCTTGTTAGGCCGGGTGCAGTGGCTTGTGCCTGTTATCCTAGTGCGTTATGAGGCCGAGGCCGGAGGATCAGCAGGAGTTAGAGACCAGCCTGGATGGCATAATGAGACCTGCCTCTGCCAAAAACAGATTCTCTTGAATTTTCTCTTGCACACACTGCTGTGTCATCTGCAGATAAACACAGATTTACATTTTCCTTTCTGATCTCTGTGCCTTTTATTTCTTTAATTTCTTTATTTTTGCCTTTTTGCATTAGCTACAATCATCAGCAGTAGTGAGTGTGGGCGTTACTGTCTTGACGTGAGAGAAAAAGTTTTTGACATTTCACCATTAAGCAGGACATTTGCTGTTGGTCTTTTTGTGGTCTAATTAATTGGTCTGATGTTGAGGCAGCCGTCCCAGCTCTTTTGATCAGTGTTTGTGTGGTATGTCTTTTTTCTTTTTTTTTTTGAGACGGAGTCTCGCTCTGTCACCCAGGCTGGAGTGCAGTGGCACAATCTCGGCTCACTGCAACCTCCGCCTCACAGGTTCAAGCAATTCTCTTGCCTCAGCCTCCCAAGTAGTTGCATGCATGCTCGTACAGGCATGCATCACCACGCCCAGCTAATTTTTTGTATTTTTAGTAGAGACGGGGTTTCACCGTGTTAGCCAGGATGGTCTCGATCTCCTGACCTCGTGATCCGCCCGCCTCAGCCTCCCAAAATGCTGGGATTACAGGCGTGAGCCACCGCGCCTGGCCGGTATGTCTTTTTTCATCCTTTTAATTTCAGCTTATCTCTGTTCTTATATTCATTCATTCAGAGACAGGGTCATGCTTTGTCACTCGGGCTGGAGTGTGGTGGTGCAGTCATGGCTCACTGCAGCCTTGAGCACTGGGGCTCAAGAGATCCTCTTGCCTTAGCCTCCGAAGTAGTTAGGACTGTAGGTGGGTGCCACTGCAATTTTTTTAAATTAATTGTCATTATTATTACTATTATTTGGTAGAGACAAGGTCTTGCTGTGTTGCCCAGGATGGTCTTGAACTCCTGGGCTCAAGTGGTCACCCTGCCTTGGCCTCCCAAAGTGCTGGGATTACAGGTGTGAGCCACAGCACCTGAATTCTGTCTTTCACGTTTAAAGTGTGTCTGTTATTAATAGTATATAGTTGGTTCCTCTTTCTTTTTTCAGTCTGACGGTCTTTGCCTCTTGAGTGTAATTGCTGATCATTTGGGTTTCGGTGTCAATCTGGCTACATGTTTTCTGTTCATCCTTGTTTTTCCTTTCTGGCCTTCTTTTATATTAATCAGGTGTTAAATGACTCCTTGCATCTGTTGTTGCTTTTTAATCTATACTCTGCTTAGTGATCGTGTTTAGTTTTACTTTAGAGATTAGGATACGCCTTCATAACTCACTGCCGTCCAGCATAACCTGTGAAGACTCGTCCAGGGCGGCCAGAGGCCTGTGGCAGATCCTCTCACCCTCGGGCCGATTTTCCACATCTATTATGCAGAAAACCGTACAAGAAGCTATCAGTCATGAGTCTGTCAAGGAATTTTTCAGTAATTTTTCTTTCTGAGTATCAACCAACACATCCACCCTTTCTGCCTTGTTTATCCCGCCCCCAATTCTGTCGTCGGGCATCACATTCCCGTAGCCTAAAGACTCTCAGGAATGTGGCTCCACCAGTGACCAATTCCCTCTGCTTTTCTTTGTCTGAAAATATGTTCCTTTTTTTTTTTTTTTTTTTTTTTTTTTTTTTTTATGGAAGATAGTCTTGCTCTGTCACTCAGGCTGGAGTGCAGCAGCCCAATCTCGGCTCACTGCAACCTCTGCCTCCCGGGTTCACGCCATTCTCCTGCCTCAGACTTCCAAGTAGGTGGGATTACAGGCACCCGCCACCACGCCCGGCTAATTTTTGTATTTTTAGTAGAGACGGAGTTTCACCACGTTGGCCAGGCTGGTCTCGAAGTCCTGACCTCATGATCTGCCCACCTCAGCCTCCCGGAGTGCTGGGATTACAGGCGTCAGCCACCAAGGCCTGTTCTTTAAAATTTGTTTTTTAAATTCTTTACTCTCTGCTTCTGCAGCATCTGCTGACTTTGAGCCCCTGCCTTCAAGCTCCCGATCCTTTTCTTGAGGTTAGCTTCGTCCAGGGAGTTCCGTTGCAGAGGGATGTTTTCGTTCTGGAATTTCTGTGTGGGTCTTTATAGAGTTGCCCTTCATCTTCCAAAGCCTCCATTTTTCTGCTGTTCACATCCACACTTGCTGTCATCTCTGAGCATGTTTATAGTAGGTATTAAGAGCTTTTGCTGGCTGATTCCAGCCTCGGTCATCTGTGGGTCTGTCTGCTTCTAGTGTTTTGTTCTAATTAGAAGCCACATCTTCCTGTCTCTTCACCTACATCATAATAATTTCTTATCATAAGCCAGACATCGTGTGGAAAAGAATGGCAGAGACTAAAGTGAAGAATCGTCTCGCCCCGAACAGCCACTGCTCTCCTGTGTCAGGCGTGGCCGGTGCTGTCCCGCGGCTTTAGCTGGTTTTTGCCACCGGCAGCCCGACCCCAGGGCTTTGTGTTGTGCGCAGTGGGAAACAGCGTGTCTTCCGCCTTCTGTGCTGTGGGAGGTGCTTTCTCTGTGTCTGCCTGTGTTCTCTTCCTGCCATTCGCTGGGATCCCTGGCAGGGGGCGTTGACAGACGGGGGCTGTTCCTGCACCTGAGGAGCTGCCCGGGTACTCCGGCCGTGGTTCCAACCCTCGGAACTGCTGCTCCCACCTCCGCCTGCCGAGCCCTCCTCCCTGAACTGGTTGCCTCCTGCACCATCCTCGTCCCTGGGGATGAAAGGAGCCACCACGTTCCTTCTCGTAGAACAGGCGCCTCCCTTTCTAGGATGTAGTGCGTTTAGACGGTCCTCAACTCTTCTGACTGGCCTCCCAGCCTCCCCCAGGCCCGTTCCCAGAGTGACTGGGGGTCCCCTGGGCGTTTGGGCCACGTCCGGCCGCCCTGTCTGCCTGGCGGTCTGGTCTCCTTGGCCCTCAGGCTGCTGCCGCCGCGGGCCCCTCGCACGTGTTGTTCCAGCTCTCTGGCTCCCTTCCTGTCCCCTTAACGTCTCCAGCAAGCTTGGTCCTCTCAGGGAGGCCTGCCCTGGCTGCCGCCTTTGAAGCTGCGCCCGCTTCCCACCCGCCCCAGCGCTCAGCCTGCTTCCTTCCTGTGCAGCGGTTCCCTCTGAGGCAATGCAGGAGACACCACGTTCGCAGGCTTGGGGTCATGTGTCCTTTGCAGCCGTACTGTTGGCTCACAGTGGGCGCATGCACCCTGCAGACCCTTCCCCAGGGAGGAGCCGGCCCCAGCCAGACACGGTGGCTCTGGCTCCGTGGCTCCTGTGCTAGGACCTGCGCCAGCCTTGGACTGCTGGGGTGGGGGCAGGCACGTCTGCCCGGGATGGCTTTCTCTGCCGCTCCACTCGAAGGGGACAGGACATGAGCCCAGCGGGGCCTCCCTGGTCTGGAAGGTTCCCTCCTGCCCCCTTTGCCGTCTCCACCTAGTGGTGGCTGGAATTGAGATGCCAGAGACGTCAATGGGTGGATCCGAAAGGCCAGCGGAGGGGCCTGGGCATGTAGGGCATGTGTGGGGTGGGTGGAGACCCGCTGACCTGTCCGTTTGACACCGAGTGGTTCATGTCACCTCCTGTGGACAGGCCGTAGGGGGGTGGTGTGGCTGGCAGCTGGTGTGGGCTGAGGGGCTAGTGTACCCTTTCCACCCCTGTGCACAGCCTGCGCCTTGGCAGTGGGCACATTGGGAGCAGACACCTCGTGTGGAGTGGGCACGGGCACCTTGGCTTGACTACAGCTGGTGTCATCCTTGGCAGATGGTCAAACTGAGGCACAGAGGCTGCTCCGACCCTGGCTGTTGGGGCCGGCCTCCCAGCCACGGGTGAGCAAGGGTCTCACACTGTGTCTTGACGCCACCAGGTCGTGTGGGGCAGGCGGTGGCGCTGCGGGCCAAGGCCTTCGGCTTCAACGTGCTCTTCTACGACCCTTACCTGTCGGATGGCGTGGAGCGGGCGCTGGGGCTGCAGCGTGTCAGCACCCTGCAGGACCTGCTCTTCCACAGCGACTGCGTGACCCTGCACTGCGGCCTCAACGAGCACAACCACCACCTCATCAATGACTTCACCGTCAAGCAGGTGCGTGGAGCCAGGGACACAGGACTCTCCTTCTGCGGGGCGGTAACAGGTGGGGGTGTCAGGCAGGTCCCTCCCAGCAGCCACCTGCACCTGGGCGAGACCCTGCCTTCAGCGAGCCACATAGCGGCGGCTGCCAGCCCTGCTGGGGGAAGCCCTGTCTGCCAGACAGTGTTTTCCATGTTCTGAGTTCTACTCAGGGCGTCTAAAATACTCGGTGGACAAGACAGAACCACATACCTTTGAACACCAAATTCCCCTGAAGCCCTTGCCGCTCTCACAGTGGGGACGGATGCAGCTACCGGGGGGCGTTGGGTCGGCCCTTGTGACTTCATGCTGTGCTGCCAGGTTCAGATTTCACATCCGCAGCTGGAATGGGCTGTGCTCAGGTCGGCCTCTGCCTCAGCACAGCTTGGAGCGCAGCCTCAGCCCCACGTTCCCCTCGAGTGGGTGGAGCTGGGGACGGCTGCCTCCCGCTGGCTCCAGGCCCTTCAGGGAGTCATCGTGTGTGCACAGTGATGTGTGTGTATGTGGGCAAGTGTGCGTGGGTGCACGTGTCTGCATGTTTGAGCTTGTATGTATGTGCATGTGTGTACACATGTGTCAGAGGCCACCCGCCCACTCTAGCTGCCCCAGCAGCCTGTAGCCGCAAAGAGGGTGAGGCCAGGTTCCTGCTGCCCCTTCCTTTGTTCACAGAGTGGGTTTGGAGCCTTCTAGTGGACAGGGTGTGGCACGTGGATGCTGTTCAGATCCCTGCCATCCCTGAGGACCTCAGGTGTGAGGCTTCAATGGGCAGCAATGCACCAAAGAAAAGCCACCGTGACCTGCCCAGCTGTCAGCCAAGCACCGTGGCTGGGTGGACTTCTTGGAATGAAATGGGGGGGCTGCAGGAAAGCCCTGGCCATGAAGCCGAGGGGGAGCCACCCCAAGGACCTTTTGCAAAAGTGCATGAAAAGCGAGCCTGTTCCAGAGACTGAGGCTCTGCTGCAGGCCCCGCTGGGGTTGGAGTCAAAGACCACGCCTCAGAGCAGACGGCGCTGGGCTTTGCCATTCCAGGGAGTCCCACCTTGTGGGCCGAGGCCCTGCTGGGGGGAGACTGGGCTGCAGGGGACCCAGAAAAGGGGTACCACAGGGGGACCAAGCCAGGAGCCCCTGCCCAGTCCTCAGCTCAGGGCTTAGGCAGGAGGGTGGAGCTCTCCTGGAGCTGTGGGGCTGTGCAGGTCTATACAGGGCCGATCCTCAGCCAGCCCCTCTGGGCCACGGTGCAGCACGCCCGAGGCCTTCAGTCCTAGCGCCGTGGTGAGCCCAGGATGGGGCTGGGAAGGGGCCAGGGAGCTGGGCCTCCCCAATGGCGTGTGTGACCACCTTGCTTCTCTGGCTGCCTGCGCCGCGCAGATCCCTGACTGGGCCTGGCCTGTCCTTATGTCTTCCAGATGAGACAAGGGGCCTTCCTGGTGAACACGGCCCGGGGCGGCCTGGTGGACGAGAAGGCTCTGGCTCAGGCCCTGAAGGAGGGCCGGATCCGCGGCGCCGCCCTGGACGTGCACGAGTCGGAACCCTTCAGGTGCCCCCATGGCCAGTGCTGCCTCCCTGCTCTTCCCTGCCCACCATCCTGCTGGCCTTGACCTCCAGACGGTGCCTCTGCCAGTCCGGACCCTTGCCTGTACTCAGGCCTGTTGCTGGCCAGCACTGGGGGAGTTTGCCACCCGCTGCGGGGTGAGGACGGAGCCACGGGCTCTAGGCCTGCCTCACCTCGGTCCTGTGAGGGGCTGCTCGTCCTCCTGAGCCCCTCTTTGGACAGGGCTCCTGACCAGCCAGGAGAGAGTGAGGCCCCAGTGTCCGTGAGTGGTCCCCATGGGCCCTGGCCATGGAGTCATGGTGTCCCGTCCAGACCTGCAATCCCTACAGTTCCTTGGGACCCCAGGCAGCCCTGGGTTGGATGTTCAGCCGCAGGAGGAGACACCCCCCCAGGGGCAGTATCAGCCTGCAGCTCCTGGGGCTACAGACCCTTCGGCTGGGAGGGGCCAGGCCAGCATGTCCCCCGATCAGGGCTCCTCCCACGAGGGGCTTGGAGATTAAATCCCTTGGGCTCCCACACCTGCCGCTGTCAGGAGCCCCTGGTGTGTCTGATGGTCCCGGGGCTGTGCTCTTGTGCTCAGCCAGCCTGCCGAGCGGAGCAGGGCCGTGGGGTCTGTGGTTCCCAGGCAGGGCCCCCCATAGGGGGTTCCAGTGCCCAGCCACCTGCCCCCATACCCAGCCACAGGACTCAGGCTGCACTGACCATGCCTGTGCTGTTCCCAGCTTTAGCCAGGGCCCCCTGAAGGATGCACCCAACCTCATCTGCACCCCCCATGCTGCATGGTACAGCGAGCAGGCGTCCATCGAGATGAGAGAGGAGGCGGCACGGGAGATCCGCAGAGCCATCACAGGTGGGCCTGGGGGACCCTTCCTGCCAGCCCCAGTCGCTCGTGGGCTTGTGCTCGCCTGGCAGCCAGGCCCATGTTCTGCCAGCTCGGGACCCATGGTGCTCTCATTGCACCCCCAGCAGGGACCTCTAAGGCTAAAGTCAGGTTGAGCCCTGGCGTCGTGTCTTACACACAGGACCTGCTGGGAAGTTGCTGGGCTGAGCAGACAGGTCCCTCGGCAAGCTGGGCACGTGCTCCGGGCAGGGGGTCCCCATGCTGCAAGGGTGCCGGTGCCCTGAGAGACAGGACCCTGCCGTGCCTTGGGAGCCCCAGGGCTGAGAGGGAGGAGCACACTGCCGAGAACCCTGCTGCCCACGTCTTCAACCCAGTGGGCCACGCTCCTGGGCCCCCCTCAGAGCCACAGCTGTTCCTTCCTCCTGTATCTCCCAGGCCGGATCCCAGACAGCCTGAAGAACTGTGTCAACAAGGACCATCTGACGGCCGCCACCCACTGGGCCAGCATGGACCCCGCCGTCGTGCACCCTGAGCTCAACGGGGCTGCCTATAGGTGAGCAGGTCCGCTGGCCTGGAACAGCCTCCAGGAGGGCCCGAGGCTTCCCCTGGATCCCAGCACAGCCCCTGGTGGGAGGGGCGGCGTCTCCACTGACTGACCTGGAGGATCTGGGTGGAAGTGGTAAGGCCCACCTCACCTGAAAGGCCCATGAGAACCAGGGCCTCTTGGAAGGAGCCTGGGCTGGGGTGGCCTTCAGGGCTCAGTGGACACAGGACTGCTGTGGGCACGGGGCCTGTGGGAGGAGGGGGCTTCGGGTGAGGCGAAGACCTCATGTTCAAGTCGCCTGGAGACACCAGGGCCCCCCTCCCCTGCCCTGAGAAGTAGCCGCCATAGGCAGGAGCATCCGTGCAGAGGCCGGGATCCTCACCCTGACTGCTGGTCCTCCCGGAGCGGCCCCCTCGGTGCTGCCGATGCTATGAGGGCAGGTGGGGCCCGGCCAGGCCGCCTACAGGTGGGCCTCACGGATGGACCCTCTCCCAGCAGGTACCCTCCGGGCGTGGTGGGCGTGGCCCCCACTGGCATCCCAGCTGCTGTGGAAGGTATCGTCCCCAGCGCCATGTCCCTGTCCCACGGCCTGCCCCCTGTGGCCCACCCGCCCCACGCCCCTTCTCCCGGCCAAACCGTCAAGCCTGAGGCAGATAGAGACCACGCCAGTGACCAGTTGTAGCCCGGGAGGAGCTCTCCAGCCTCGGCGCCTGGGCGGAGGGCCCGGAAACCCTCGGACCAGAGTGTGTGGAGGAGGCACCTGCGTGGCGGCCCTGGCACTGCAGAGACTGGTCCGGGCTGTCAGGAGGCGGGAGGGGCAGCGCTGGGCCTCGTGTCGCTTGTCGTCCGTCCTGTGGGCGCTCTGCCCTGTGTCCTTCGCGTTCCTCGTTAAGCAGAAGAAGTCAGTAGTTATTCTCCCATGAACGTTCTTGTCTGTGTACAGTTTTTAGAACATACAAAGGATCTGTTTGCTTAGCTGTCAACAAAAAGAAAACCTGAAGGAGCGTTCGGAAGTCAATTTGAGGGTTTTTTTGTTTTTTTTTTTTTTTTTTTGTATGTTGGAACGTGCCCGGGAATGAGGCAGTTGGCAAACTTCTCAGGACAATGAATCCTTCCCGTTTTTCTTTTTATGCCACACAGTGCATTGTTTTTTCTACCTGCTTGTCTTATTTTTAGAATAATTTAGAAAAACAAAACAAAGGCTGTTTTTCCTAATTTTGGCATGAACCCCCCGTTGTTCCAAACGAAGACGGCATCACGAAGCAGCTCCAAAAGGAAAAGCTTGGGCGGCGCCCAGCGTGCCCGCTGCCCATCGACGTCTGTCCTGGGGACGTGGAGGGTGGCAGCGTCCCCGCCTGCACCAGTGCCGTCCTGCTGATGTGGTAGGCTAGCAATATTTTGGTTAAAATCATGTTTGTGACTGTAACCATTTGTATGAATTATTTTAAAGAAATAAAAATCCTGGAAAGAGCCAGCGTGCCCAGCATCTGTTCTGGTGACTTTCTCTCATGAGGACACGGGTGAGCCTCACTCCTGGCTCTGGTGACCTCCAGGGCCCAGCTCAGCCTCTCTGAAGTGAGCAGCCTAAGAGAGACCCAGAGACAGTGCAGTGGCAGGTTGGGCAGTGGTCTCTGTGTGTACCGGGCCTGTCCCTCTGCCCACTAGGTCTGTGGGACACTGTAGGGTCCTGGCTTGGAGGCGGCCTGCCCGAAGTGCCCCTGTGGGAGGGAAGCAGTGTGCCAGCCAGGCCGTTGTGTGCGTGATGGTCTCACTGGCTGAGGTCCTGTCCCCATTGCCCGCCCCCTCCCTTCTTGGCATAGCTCCCGCAGGCCGGCCTGCGACCTGGGAAGACTGTGGGCCACGGGAGGAGGAGGGAAAGCAGATGTCAGGGCTGAGGAAGCTCCCCAGACCCCGGGTCAGCCTACGGAAACAGGCAAAAAAGCCAAAAGGGGTCGCGCCTCACCTTGGCCCACAGCTGAGCCTGTTTACTGGCGTCCTCTTCGAAATCCCAGCCTCCTGGTTTCTCAGAGCTGCTTTTGGAAGCGTGGTCCGTGCAGATCAGCAGTCTCAACTCATTTATGAGGCGGGACTGCGGGGGGTCCAGGCGGTGCAAGGAGGGGCTGCGGCGGGTGCTGGGGAACCCGGGTCCCCTCGGGACGTTTCCATCCCAAGCCTTTCCCTGCGTGCAGGTGGGTTCTGCCACCCCAAGCGTCCAGACCCTGCAGCGTCAGCCCAAGTGTCAACCTCCCCTTTCTCCCTGCCCCATCTAAAGCAGAAGCCGGGGGGGCTGCTGCCTTTGGTGGGGGTGCCCCCTCCTACCTGGCTCTGCACCCCCATGCCCACAGAGGTCTCTTGGGTATGGGCAGTGGCTCCCAGTCTCGAGGCCCACGCCAAGGGCAGCCCCGCCTCATGACTGCGGCCTCTGCTCCCTGCCCCGCCGCAGGTGAGCGGCAGAGGCCACCCAGCCCATCTCCGACCTGTCTCGGGCTCCTCATCTTGGAGCCCCCCGGGCCACTGAGGGAGGTGGCCTGGGCGGGGTGGGAAGCGTGGGTTCTGGACACAGTTAACGAGCCGGCCCTGGTTTCACTGACGTGGGCACGGGTGTGAGGAGGGGCAGCCAAGGTGACTTCAAGTGTCTGGGCTGCAGGCTGGAGCTGATGTTTTCTGATATCTCTGGTGGGGGCTGCAGAGGCGGCAGTGGGAAGACCAGGAGTTCCGTGCTGACAGCTGGCTCCAGCCTCTCCACAGGCAAGCCCTGGGCTGGGTCACTGGGCCCTGGTCAGCCCCCACGGCAGCCAAGTGTGGGGCTGGCCTCTGGCAGGGTGGGCCGCCCTCCCAGCTCCAGCTGGAGACAGGTCCCGCCCCGAGAGGCAGCCAGGCACTGGGAACTAGCTCTGGACACACAGGCCTGGAGGCTCCCACTCAGCCGGCTTCATTGTTTCCATGTTTCCAAGTTGAAGGGTCGGAGCAGGAATGGAACGCCTCCAAGGGCTGTCCGTGGTGTGAGGCTGGCGGCCAGGGAGCCGGGACGCTGAAGTGTAACTGAGTCTGGGATGTAAGGGACAGAAAGCTGTCAGAAAAGTGTTCTGAGCCTCGAAGCAAACCTCCCCTTGGTGCCACCTCCGAGGAGTCACCCCACCCAGCAAGGCCCCAGGAGGGGTGCGGGGTAGCAGGAGGTGGGTGGGGGACCCTCAGCCTCAGTTTCCTGGCCTGTGAACTCGGCAGCTCTGTTTATCTCCCTAGAGACTGGTATTAGGCTGGAGGTTGTGCCAAAACGCTTAACACAAGAACATGAAATAAGGTTTGCATGTTGGAAGGGAAGAGATAAGCCGCTGGTATTTGCTGACAAGCATCTGTGTACAAGACCCAAGAAAATCAGCCAAAGCCTGCAGCTAATCCTGGAACTGGCCAGGTGACCTCACAGGAGTGCCTGTGGTGCCTGCCAACTGTCCCGCCCAACCTGGGGCAGAAACAAACAGAAACAAAGTCACAGACAGCGGGTGCCCTGTGACAGGACGTGTCCCGCTGTGTCCTTACGACACATGGTCTGGCCTGCTCGCCCGATTCCACGGTGAGTGGGCATAGCGGTCAGAACCTGGTCCCAGCCACTGGCACCCCGCTGGTAAAGACCGTGAGAGTGACCAGGGCCACCAACCATGGTGAACGGTGAGGCCGCCAGATGAGGAGATGGGCTGTGCTTGCGGGCGGCGGGCTGGTAATGTTGTAAAATACATGCGCTTTAAATACATTTACTGAGTGCTAGAGCCGTTCATCACCACCCCGGGCAAAATTTCAGCTGCTTATGTTGAACAAATTGAACAATTTTATCCTCAAATTTATATGCAGCGACAAAGGTCTGTGAATTGGGGCTCATAACACTCAGGAGAATTAAAGAGGAAACAGCCACAGCAGCCTGGTTCTGATACCGAGGGCTCTGGGGCAGGGGCAGGGCCCGCTGGCTTGGCGTGCGCGTGCGTGCACAGGTGTGTGGGTGTCTGCCTGGTGGGCAGGCGGCGTGTGCGTGTGCGCGTGTATGTTTGAACTGGAGATGTGATTGAGGGCACGGGTCCTGGGCTTCCCCCTCATGGGTAAAACCAGAGCTGCCGTATGCGAGCCGCGGAGGCATGGACGGCCCCTGAGCTCAGACAGCAGAGGGACAGACCATCGACGCATTGGCACTGTGGCCAGACTCCGTTCAAGAAAGGTTGGCAGGGAGGGCTGAGAACGCGGCAGGCACACCCTCCAAGGGCCCTGCTGGAACCCTTGGAGCAGGAGGAAGCAGTGATTCTCCAGGCCTTGGGTAGGGCTCAGAGGCAAGAGGGGTGGAGCTGGGGAGGGTCGGGCAGCCCCAGCACCTCAGGCTACTGCACCTCGGTGGGGAACTCTCCTGTGGCTGCTGATGAACACCCGGGCTCTGGTCTCCTGTAGACCTCCGCCCGGGCACGGGAGCAAGGGGAGGCTGCAGGCAGCTAGCGGGGCATCGGCAGGAAGTTGGGAGGGTTGGGACAGGCAGGGCACAGGGCGGGGAGCCAGGCTCTTCGGGGCCCCACCCCAGGCTGGTCCTGCACCCCATCCTGCCTTCTCTCCCCACTATGGGCCCAGAACTTGCCCCGTGGAGGCTGGGGAGCACCCACCACCCCCACCCCTAGCTGCTCTCGGCCAGAGCCCAGCTGGACTTGCAGGATTGATGTCCCAGCAAAAAACAACAGCAGAGAAGCCCAAGAGCAGCTGCACGAGCCCTCCCAGGCCTGCCCCCGCAGCCGGCACTCCCTGCAGCAAAGAAAACCATCTGGCCACTGGGCCCTGAGCCCGGCGCCCGGAGGAGGACCTCTGCCCCGCTGAGCAGCTCTGCTCCCCAGGCTGGCCCCGGGCCTCTCCCGGCCTGACCCGCTCCCCTTGGCATCAAGCCCCAGGAGGGACGGGGTGGCCCGGCCAGGGCGTGGGTGTTCCCCAGCTCCTCTGAGCACCAGCACCTGGTGAGTCTACCTCTGCTTCCTCAAGCCCTTGACCACTCCCCTGGACAGCCTCAGCCGCCCCCTCACCCGACCCTCAAACAGTGGCCAAGGGCTTCCCACGCAGGGTCCGAAAACATCCCTGATAGGCAGGACATGCGACTTGAACAATATAAGGTTCGGTGCATCTGTAAGCGCGGCACACGGCTAGGCAGGCTGACCCTCTGGCGCATCTGTAAGCGCGGCACACGGCTAGGCAGGCTGACCCTCTGGCACATCTGTAAGCGTGGTGCATGGAAACACCAGCTCTTCCGGGCGGCCTCTCTGCTGCCCTTTCCTTTTTAAACCAGCTACTGACCCCATTGGTCGGTGGTAGCAGTGTCTGTAGGATCCCATGTGGAGAGCTCGCCGCTCACTCTCCAGGTCCCTGATGCAAGCTGGCTCCAGCTGGGGGTGCCCACTGGGGGGACGCCGGGGCCAGCCAGGGCCAGGGCTGTGGACACTAGTGGGACGGAGGGTGTCGAGGGGCCAGACTCACCCACATCCCTCCCAGCCCCTACAGGTGTCTGGGCCTCCAGCCTCCACCCCTCTGTGCAGTGGGCAGTCACACCTGGCAGGGCCCGGCTGCCTGCCCAGAGAGCAGGTTCTGAGCAGCAGCCCTGCTGTCCCAGGTCAGCCTCTGCCCAGCCCCACACTCACCTGACAGTGCCTCCCTGGCACTGCCCTGCACCTGCCCACACCAACTCCAGCCCCCTCCACGTGCTCCCCACCCACCCCGCACCTGCTCACACCTAACCCCATCCACTCCCAACTGACACCATCTACCCCCACCCACCTCCAATTGCCCCACACCTGTCCCCCCACCTCTTCTCCTGTCCCTATCTCCTCCCACCCTCTATGTGTCTCCCACCTGTCCCCTCAAGTGCTCACACCTGCTCACACCTGTCTGCCCCTCACCTGTGCACTTGTGGTCAAAGCCATCTGCTTTTACACCTACCCCACACCTGGGGTTCGCCTTGGACTAGGGTTTGTTCTCTGCTGCTGGCGGGGAGCCCCGGCTCTTCTGCCCCCTGAGGGAGACCCCGCAGGGCAAGGCCGCCTCCCCATCAGGAACCTCAGGCCCTGCCTCCCCTCTCTGCCTGCAGAGCTGAGCCTGGGGAGGCTCCTTCTATTCCAAGAGCCCCACTCAGCCCGCTGGGTCCCCGTGCCCTGAGGAGCTGCTGCTCTTGCTGGGAGCCCCAGCCCTTCCACAGGGGACACCTCTGTCCTGGAGAGACCACCTGGGGAGGCATTTGCTGTTGGTCCCTGCCCTGGGCCCTCCAGGTCACTCCCTCTTCTCGTCTGTCACAGCGTGGCCCTCTGGCCCCACAACCTGGGCTGCCGGCCTCCCCCAGCAGGCAGAGCAGTGGTGGGGCCAGACCAAGGGCTGACAACCACCAGCCCCTTCAGCTTGGCCCACGGTCAGCCCAGGGGAGCTCGGGGCTGCGGCCGGGTGGGTGAGTGGCACCCGCAGACCCTGGGCAGGGCCCTCTCCAGTCCTGAGTGCCCTGAGAGGCTGCTGGGATCCGGCTGCTGCCCGCTGGCTCCCGTCGGGGCACACAGGGACTCATGAGGAGCAGGGAGGGGGGCATCCTCCTGTTCATGGCCCCAGGTCAGCCTTGGGTAGGGCAGGGTCACCCTGAAGCCCCCAGCCCAGTGCCAGGGGAGGAGACCACCCTGGAAATGCAAACCCAATGCTGGGCGTGGCCTCCTCCCAAAAGCTCCGCCCCCCACCACACTGGGCGTGGCCTCCTCCAAAAGCTCCGCCCCCCACCACACTGGGCGTGGCCTCCTCCCAAAAGCCCCGCCCCCTACCCCCCACTCCTTGGTCAGGGTGGGGGGCCTGGAGGGAGACAGAGGCCAGGAGGCAGCCAGGGGAGCTAGGGGTGGGCATCAGAGGCAGAGCGTGGCTTCCTGCGGCCCCAACCCCCAGGCCCAAGCGAGGAGGTCTCAGGGGCCCCTCCTGGACCTTCCTGCCCATCCAAGCTGTGGGTCCCAGTTAGTCAGCCGAGGGCCTGCACAGCTTCAGGGGTGAGAGGGGCCCCTGGTGGGGCCTGGGCAGGTGTTTGTGGGTGGGGCATCTGAGTGAGGGAGCCTGGGCGGGCCTGGAGGCCCTGGGGCCGTGGAGACGCCAGCATCTCCCCTGATCAACACCAAATGATGCCCCTCCCTGGGCCCCCACCCTCCCCAAGGCTGCCACAGGCACTGCTGGCAAAAGCCTCGGATGCTTGGGCTGGCAGCAGGGAAGACCAGGCAGCTCCGATGGGGCCTCTGGGGACAGGGTGGCGGGAGGCCAGGATCCTCGTTTTTAACCCTGAATCTTAGCACCTCTGCAGGGTCCCCCAGGTGCTGGGCACGGCTCTCCCTGGACAAAGCCCACAGCTCACGGGTGCCAGCTGCAGCTCTCGTAAAGACGTGGACACGGAAAACGAGGGGCAGGGTTTGCCCCTGGATGCAGCTGCTCCGAGGAGGCCCCAGCTTGAAGGTGCCTCCCCCGTGCCCAGTGCAGGCATCGGGCCTCAGCCAGCGCCACCTCCTGTGTCTAGGAGCTCCGGGCATGGCCTCTTCCCCAGGACCTCAGCCGGGTGCTGTCTCCACCCACAGCCGGTTCCTCTCCATGTGCCCCCAGGAACCTGCCCTGTGCACAGTCTGGGCAGCGTTACAGGGAGGGTGTGGCGAGGGCACAGGGAGGGGACAGCTGGGTCTTCCGCTTCAGCCTCAGGGACAGGCCAGGCCTCACAGCCAGGAGCCCCAGGAAGAGCCGCATGCACACGGCCGGAGAGAGGCTCTGCACCAGAGCACAGCCTGCTGCGACTCCTCATAGACTCGGAAAATTGATTTGAAGGCAGAGGTGAGTTTAGCAGGGTGGCTGTGCACAAAATTCAGAGTCAGGAATCAGCATCTTTCAAATTCAAGCACTTCCCGTTAGGAGAGACAATGAAGAAAGAGGAGGCACCATTCCCAATAGCAACAAAAACTGTAAGTTTCTAGGAGCAAACGGCGGGCAGATCTATACCTGTTACAGAGGGTCTGAGGCCTGACCGAGCACCACAGACCAGCAACAAGCCCCGTCTGTCCTGGGTGTCACGAAGCGCCGTCCGCCGTGCTGGCCAGCTGCCACAGCGGGGCCAATTAAAACACCAGAGAACCCTGGACTCAGATTGATTGTGAAGTTAACGTGGAAAAGTAAGTAAGAAAACTAAGTAAATTCTGGGACAAAAGATAAACAAGGGAACCGTGGCCACCAGGTTTTAACACACACCGGAGGCTGCACCTGGTCAGCCCTGTGTGGAGCTGGTGCGTGGGTTGGTCACAGTAACAAGATGAACGGTGAACACACAGGCATTACAGACACGCTAAAGGGGACGTTTTGAATCAGTGAGGGGCTGTGGTCAGATCAACAGTGCAAAGCCACCCTCCTGGGTCTGTATCCTGCAGTCAGTGCCCGTCTAATATTCTGGGGACCCCTGCACATCAGGCTGAGGTCATGGGATCACACAGTAGCATTTCTCTGCATTTCTGGCTAATGACTGAGCAGAAAGGATGTGTATTGGCTCCAGGGTGAGGCAGTGAAAAACCACTGTGCTAAAGAACTCTTGCAGCTCAGCAATACAAAGATAAACAACCAAGTTTAAAAATGGGCAAAGGAGGCTGGGCACAGTGGCTCACGCCTGTAATCCCAGCACTTTGGGAGGCCAAGCTGGGTGGATCATTTGAGGTCAGGAGTTTGAGACCAGCCTGGCCAACATGGTGAAACCACATCTCTACTAAAAATACAAAAATTAGCTAGGCATGGTGGTGCATGCCTGTAATCCCAGCTACTCAGGAGGCAGAGGCAAGAGAACTGCTTGAACCTGGGAGGCAGAGCTTGCAGTGAGCTGAGATCGTGCCACTGCACTCCAGCCTGGGCGACAGAGCGAGACTCTAACTCAAAAAAAAAAAAAAAAAGGCAAAAGAATTTGAATAGATATTTTTATCAAATAATGTATGCGACCAGCCAACGAGCTCATGACAAGCTGCTTAACACCATTAGCCACCAGGAAAATGCAAATAAAAACCATACGAGACCGCACCTCACACCCACTGGGATGGCTGGAACTGAAAGCATCACAGGTGTCAGGGCGGAGACGTGGGAACCTCACATGTGGCTGTTCGGTTCTTCAAAGTGTGAAGCCGAATTCCATGTGACCCAGCAATCCCACTCCTGGGTACATGTCCCCGAGAATCAGAAACGTGTCCACACAAAAGCTTATCCACAAATGTTCCTAGTAGCATTATTCACAATAGCCCAAAGGTGGGCACAGCCTACATGTCCACTGGCTGAGGGACAGATGGGCACATCGTGGCCTGGCCCCACACTATTCTTCACCCGTAAAAAGGAATGAAGCTCTGGCCCACGCCGCAAAGTGGATGAACCCCGCAAACATCTGCCAAGTGAAAGAGGTCAGACGCAGACGGCCACGCATCACAGGAGACCATTTATGTCAAATGTCTGGAATGGGCGGGTCCACGGTGACACAGAGTAGACTCCTGGCTGCCCGGGGCTGGGGGCGAGGGCACAGCTGGGGGAAAACGGGAAGGGTCTTAGTCCATCCCCACTGCCTCAGGCTGGGTAATCTATAAGCAACAGAAATTTATTTCCTGTAGTTCTCAAGCTGGGGAGTCCAAGATCCAGGCGCTGGCAGGCTGGGGTCTGCTGAGAGCAGCTCCAATGGCGTATCAAGCCTCACATGGCAGAACTCAGAGGAAAAACAGCCAAGCTAGTTCCTTCCAGCCCTTTTATAAGGGCCCTGGGGACAGAATCATGGCAAGGGATGGGCCCCTGGGGCACCTTTGGGACCGCAGAGCTCACTGCCTGCCTGGGTCTCCCCCGATCCTGGCCCAGCCCTCCTTGGCCGCCCCAGCCATGGCTCAGGCAGGCGCAGGCGCAGCTGCAACCGTTGCTCCTGAAGGCACATGCGGTGGGCCTTGGCGGCGGCCACGCAGCGTCCACGAGGCGCTGACCCTGCAGGCGACGGTGGCCTCCACCCAGATTTCAAAGCATGTTGCTGACAGCCTTGGGGCCCAGGCAGAGGCTCATAGTGGGGGCGGGGCTGCCTCCGAGACCGCAGGACTGCAGGGCCACCAGCGACCAAGCACAGCCTGGGAGAGCGACAGGCAGGAGACTCTGACCCATGAGCGCTGAGTGGGCTGAGCCCAGCAAAGCCGTGGGGGCCCAGCCCTGCCCCCGTGTGTCTGGAAGGTGGGCAGGGAGTCCAAGATCATCCCCTGTTCATGTATCCTATGAGTCCTGTCCCTCTAGAGAACGCTGACTCATACGATTTTGTATGTGAGAGCGGTGAGTACTGGGCCCGGCGTGCAGTGCTGTGGTTGGAACGTTTGCATCCTCTAAAGCTCAGGCCGAAACTTAGACCCTGTGCAGTGCCGGGAGGTGGGGCCTGATGGGAGGTGTTTGATCCACTGACGAGGCAGAGCCCTTGTGACTAAAGCCACTATGAAAAGGGCTTGTGGGGCAGGCCCACCCTCCAGCCGGTGAGGACGTGACGTGCAAGGGGCCATCGCGGAAGAGGAGAAGCCGACCTTGGCCTCCAGACTGGGAGGCAGGAAGTCTCTGTTGATAAACTGCTGTCTGACGTTCTGTTGTGGCCGCACTCAAACCGTGGCAGGGAGCGGCTGCTAACAGGCACAGGACGTCTTCTGCGGATGATAAACGTGTTCCGGAATGAGATGAGTGGGGATGGTTGCACAACTTCGTGAATATACTAAAAACCACTGAATTGTACACTGTAAAGGGTGACTCGTGTGCATGTGAATTTAATCTCAATGAAGCTGTTTTGCGGGAGCCAGGTGAAGCACTGTGGAGGCCACGCCCCAAGAAGGCAGCACCGGCCGGGCGCGGTGGCTCACGCCTGTAATCCCAGCACTTTGGGAGGCCGAAGTGGGTGGATTACGAGGTCAGGGGATCGAGACCATCCTGGCTAACACAGTGAA
>NW_026652292.1:83006945-83327050 GCF_009828535.3 Hylobates moloch
GCTGCCAAGACCGGCCCTAGGGCTGACTCAGAGCTTGGACAGAGTCCCGCACTCAGTAGAGCTGCTTGGCTGGCCTGTGGGTCACGAGGAAAGGGATTATCTCTGTGCTAAAGCATGTGGGGCCATCTGGTGAGGTCACCCCCATCCCACACTCTGCAGAGGGAGAAACTGAGGCCTTGAGAGAGCTTAACCCATGCCGGGTCACACAGCCATGGACGGGCCTGAGCTGGAATCCTTGTCCCCTGATGCTAGCATGGGGCTTCCTCTGGCCCCTCCTTGCTGTGGAGAGATGAGGGGCACCCACACCCTCATGGGGCTGAGTCTCTTCTATCCCATCAGAGCCCTGGAAACAGACCCAAGTGGTCTGCGGCCACCAGCCTGGGTGTGGCCTGAAGGCCTGGTGTGTAGGCCTATGGGGAGGGGCTGGCTGTCCTGGGAGCTATGTACCTGAATGTAGAATGACAGGAACTCACTGCAAACCTTGGTAACTTGTGGGCACCTCCTCCACCCTCTCTCCACACTGATCCAACCGCTGCCTCGCACGCACATGTGTAGGGGAGGCCTGTGCCCTATGGTTCTGGTGTCCCCTCCAGGCAGGGCCTACACAGCCTGAGGAGGCCTCTGTCCTTGCACTCCCACTAGGCAGAGGTCTCTCCTGCCCCTGGCCTTCCCGGTGGATTTCAGTGCTGAGTTCTGAGCCAAGGTGTGAGAGGAGGGGCGCCATCATCCCAAGGAGTGCACTCTAGGCTCAGCTGTCGGGGAAGAGCATCAAGGAGCCTCCAGCACCTTCACTGGAAGACCGACTCCTCAACCCTGTCCGTCTACTCCTGTGGGCCAAAACTCACGACTTTTACTTTTAGGTCTTTGATCAATTTTACACATGGTTAATTTTTTTGTATATGGTGTGAGGTAGGAGTCCAAATACCTTCTTTTGCAAATGGAGGTCCAGTTGTCTGAGCACCATTTGCTGAAGAGCTGATCTCTCCTCCAGTGAGTGACTTTGGCACCCTTGTTGAAACAAGTTCATCATAAAAGTAGGGGTTTATTTTTGGACTTTCAATTCTGTTCCATTGTCTCTATACCTAGCCTTAAGCCAGTACCATACTGTCTTGATTACTATAGTTTTGTAGTAATTTTTGAAGTTGGGACGTGTAAGTCTTCCAATTTAGTTCTTTTATTGGGTAGTTTTGGCTATCTGAGGCCTCTTGCAATTCCATATGAATTTTAGGATAAATTTCTGCAAAAAAAAAAAAAAGAAAAAAAAAGCAGTTAGAATTTTGATGGGGATTGGATTGAATCTGTAGACCAATATGGGGACTATTGCTATCTTAACAATATTAATTCTTCTAATTGAGGAGCACAAGATGTCTTTCCACATATTTAAATGTTTAATTTCTTCTAATGATGTTTTGTAGTTTTTAGTGTTCAAGTTGTGTACTTCTTTGATTGAATTTATTCCTGTTTATTCTTTTGATGTGATTATAAATGGAATTGTTTTCTTAATTTCATTTTCATATTGTTCATTGTTTTAGAAATGCGACTGATTTTTAAAATATTGATCTGTATTTGCAGCCTTGCAGAACTCATTTCTCAGCTCCAATGTTTTTGCATGGATTTCTGATGATTTGGTATGCATGAAATCATGTCATCTGCAAATAGAAATAGTTTTACTTCTTCCCTGCCAACCTGGCTGCCTCTAATTTTATTTTCTTGCCTAATCATTCATATTGAACCAACTTTGCATTCATTGTGCATAATCTTTTTGAAAATGTTGCTGGATTAAGTTCACTGGTATTTTGTTGAACATTTTTGCAGCTATATTCATAAGAGATACTGGAAAGTTTATTTTTTTGGTGACAATTTTGTCTAGTTTTGGTATCAGGGTAACACTGGCCTCCAAATGAGTGAGGAAGTGTTCCCTGTTTTGGAAGAATTTAAGAAGGATTGGTATTAATTATGCTTCAAACATTTGGTAAAATTCACCAGGGAAGCCATCTCATCCTGGGCTTTTCTTTGTGGGAAGTTTTTTTTTTCCCTACTTCAATCCCTTCATTTGTGTTAGGTCTATTCAGATTTTGTATGTCTTCATGAGTCAGTTTCAATAGTTTGTGTCTTTCCAGGAATTTGTCCATTTCATTTAGATTATTTAATTGGTTGGCACGTTGTTCATAAGAGTCCTCATAAATCTTTTAATTTCTGTAATGTCATTAGTAATGTCTTCTATTTCATTCCTGATTTTAGTAAATTTGAGTCTTCTTTTTTTTCTTAGTCTGGCTATTCAATTTTCTTGATCTTTCCTTTTTTTTTTTTTTGGAGACGGAGTCTCCCTCTGTCACCCAGGCTGGAGTGCAGTGGCACAATCTTGGCTCACTGCAAGCTCTGCCTCCCAGGTTCACGCCATTCTCCTGCCTCAGCCTCCCGAGTAGCTGGGACTACAGGCGCCCGCCACCACGCCTGGCTAATTTTTTTGTATTTTTAGTGGAGACGGGGTTTCACCGTGTTAGCCAGGATGGTCTCGATCTCCTGACCTCGTGATCCACCCGCCTCGGCCTCCCAAAGTGCTGGGATTACAGGCGTGAGCCACTGCACCCGGCCCAATTTTCTTGATCTTTTCAAAAACCAACTTTTTTTTTTTTGAGATGGAGTCTCACTCTGTCACCCAGGCTGGAGTGCAGTGGCATGATCTCGGCTCACTTACAAGCTCCGCCTCCTAGGTTCAAGCCATTCTCCTATCTCAGCCTCCCGAGTAGCTGGGACTACAGGTGGGTGCCACCACGCCCAGCTAGTTTTTTGTATTTTTTAGTAGAAACGGGGTTTCACCATGTTAGCCAGGATGGTCACCATGTTAGCCAGGATGGTCTCGATCTTCTGACCTCATGATCCACCCGCCTCAGCCTCCCAAAGTGCTGGGATTATAGGCGTGAGCCACCGCACCTGGCCTTCCAAAAACCAACTTTTGTTTTCTTTTCTTTCTTTTTTTTTTTTTTTTTTTTGAGACAGGGTCTCATTCTGTTGCCCAGGCTGGAGTGCAGTGGTGGCGTAATCTTGGCTCACTGCAGCCTCGACCTCCTGGGCTCAAGCCTCCCGGGTAGCTGGGACCACAGGTGTGTGCCACCACACCCAGCTATTTTTTATTTTTGCAGAGGTGGGGTTTTACCATTTGCCCCTGCTGGTCTTGAACTCCTGAGCTCAAGCGATCTGCCTGCCTTAGCCTCCTGAAGTGCTGGGATTACAGATGGGAACCACCGTACCCAGCCTGTTTTAATTGATCTTTTAAATTATTTTTCTACTGTAATTTATCTCTGCTCTACTATTTATTATTTCCTTCTGCTTGCTTTGACTTAGTGTGCTGTCTTTTTCTAGTCTCTTTAGGTGGAAGGTTGGGTTATTGATCTGAGATCTCTTTTTATTTAGTGTAAGTATCCACAGCTGTACGTTTCCCTGTAAGCACTGTTTAGCTTCATCTGTATTTTAGTATATTGTGTTTTCGTTTCCATTTATCTCAAACTATCTTCTAGGGGATTCTCTTGTGAATTCTTCTTTGTCCTGTTGGATACTAAGGAGTTCAGTTTTTTATTTTAACATATTTTTTAATTACCCAAAGTTCTTTCTGTTATTGATTTCTAATTTCATTCAATTGTGGTAAGAGAACATACTTTGCATGATTTCAATCATTTTAAATTTATTGAGGTTTATTTTATGACAACATCGGGTTTATTCTTTCAGACATTCCACGTGCACTTGAGAATAATGGGCACAACAACCTTTGCGGTTGTTGGTGGAGTGTTCTACAGACGTCTGCCAAGTCTAGGTGGGTTAGAGCGTGTTGACGTCTTCTACTGACTTTTGATTTTCTGTCCTGTTGCTTTATCCATGATTGGAAATGGGCTATTGAAAGCTGGAAGTCTCCAGCTGTTATTGTTGAATTGTCCGTTTTGCCCTTCATCATTTCCACTTTGGCTTCGTGTATCTTGGGGCTCTGTGTCAGGTGCACATATGTTTTTTTTTTATTGTTTGAGACGGAGTCTCGCTCTGTCACCCAGGTTGGAGTGCAGTGGCGCGACCTCGGCTCACTGCAAGCTCCACCTCCCGGGTTCAGGCCATTCTCCTGTCTCAGCCTCCCGAGTAGCTGGGACTACAGGCGCCTGCCACCGCACCGGGCTAATTTTTTTTTGTATTTTTAGTAGAGACGGGGTTTCACCGTGTTAGCCAGGATGGTCTCGATCTCCTGACCTCGTGATCCTCCTGTCTCGGCCTCCCAAAGTGCTGGGATTACAGGCGTGAGCCACCGCGCCCGGCCAGGTGCACATATGTTGATAATGGTGATGTTTTCTTGATGGATGTACCCTTTTATCACTATAAAATATCCTTGTCTGTTGTAACAACTTTTGTCCGAAGGTCTGTTTTCTTTCATATTGTCACGGTCACTCCAGCTCTCTTCTGCTTACTATTCTATCTTTGCTCTTTTACTTCAGAGAGTCTTTGAATGTGCGTTGAATCATGGTTTTTAAAAGTCAGCCCTTCTATCCACTGCTTTTTAACTGGAGTGTTTGATTAACATTTAGTTGACACTACATACTGAGTTGATAAGGGAGAATTTAGGCACACCATTTGCTATTTGTTTTCCATGTCTTAGGTCATTTTTGTTCCTCTGTTTCCATATGGCCTTCTTTGGTGTTAAATAGATATTTCCTAGTGTCTCATTTCAATGTATTTGTCATTTCTCTCTCTTTTTTTTTTTTTTTTTTTTTTTTTTGAGACGGAGTCTTGCTCTGTTGCCCAGGCTGGAGTGCAGTGGTGTGATCTTGGCTCACTGCAACCTCCTCCTCCCAGGTTCAAGCAATTTTCCTGCCTCAGCCTCCTGAGTAGCTGGGATTACAGGCACCTGCCACCATGCCCAGCTAATTTGTGTGTGTGTGTGTGTGTGTGTGTGTGTGTGTGTGTGTGTGTGTGTGTGTTTTTTAGTAGAGATGGTGACGGTGTTTCATCGTGCTGGCCAGGCTTGTCTCAAACTCCTGACCTCAAGAGATCCACTAGCCTTGGCCTCTCAAAGTGCTGGGATTATAGGCATGTGTCGCTGTGCCCGGCCTGTTATGTGTATTTTATTACAATAAAAAATTGGGGAAAGTATTTTTAAAGGACAGTGTAAAAATAAATAGTTTATGTGTGTAGCTCTTTTTTCTCCTACCTGACTTAAAAGACAACTGCAGAGAGTGATAATTAGACATCTGTGCTGGTAGGCAAATGATGTGTAAACATTTAAATTACATGACAGTGATAGCACAAAGGAGGAGGAGGGAACAGAGCTGTATATGAGCAAAGTTTTTGTATACCATTGACATTAAATTATAATTAATCTGAGATCAGTTGTTATAAATTAAGATATTAATTGTAATCCCTAGGGCATCTGCTAAAAAGACACCTTAAAAGATATAGTAAAAGAAATGACAGAGCAAGACTTTGCCTCAAAAAAAAAAATACACATAACGTAAAATTTACCATCTTAGCCATTTTAAAGTGTACAGTTGAATGGCATTAAATACATTCATCATGTATAAACGTCACCCCATCCATCTCCATAACACTTCATCTTGTGAAACTGAAACTGTGCACTCATTAAACAACAACTCCCCATTTCTGCTCCCCACAGCTCCTGGCAACACCAATCTACTGTCTGTCTCTCTGAATGTGACTATTCTAACTACCTCATCTAAGTGGAATCACACAATCTTTGTGTTTTGTGACTGGCTTATTTTACTTAGCATAATGTCCTCAAGGGTGATCCCTATTATAGCATATGTCCTTCCTTTGTAAGGCAAAATTTCCTTTCTTTCTAAAGCTAAATAATATTCTGCTTATCCGTTTGTTCACTGGTAGGCACTTGAACTGATTTTGCATTTTAGCTGTTGTGAATAATGCTGCTATGAACTTGAGTATACAAATGTATTTTCAAGACCCTGATTTCCATTATTTTGGGTTTATACCCACAGTTGCAATGTGGGATCATACAGTCTATTTCTACTTTTTTGAGGAACTCTCATCGTGTGTTTCATAGGAACTGTGTCAATTTATATTCCCTTCAATAGTTCACCAGGGTTCCAGATTCTCCACATCCTTGCCAACACTTGTTATTTTGTTTTGTTTTTGATAGTAGTCATCTTAATGCGTGTGAGGCGATGTCCTATTATAGTTTTAATTTGCATTTCCTCAGTAATAAATGATGTTGGGAATCTCTTCATTTGCTTATTGACCATTTGTAGATCATCTTTGGAGAGATGTCTATTCATGTCCTCTGCCCATTTTTAAATTTAGTTTTTGTCTTAGAGTTTTAGGAGTTCTCTGTATATTTTGGATATTAATGCCTTATCAGATAAATGATTTGTAAATATTTTCTCCCATCAGCTGGGTGCAGTGGCTCACACCTGTAATCCCAGCACTTTGGGAGGCCGAGGTGGGTGGATCACCTGAGCTCAAGAGTTTCAGACTAGCCTGGGCAACACAGTGAAACCCCGTCTCTACTAAAATACGAAAAATTAGCCAGGCACGGCAGCATGCGCCTGCAATCCCAGCTACTCGGGAGGCTGAGAGAGGAGAATTGCTGGAACCCAGGAGGCAGAGGTTGCAGTGAGCCAAGATTGCACCACTGCACCCCAGGCTGGGTGACAGAGGGAGACTCCATCTCAAAAAAAAAAAAAAAAGATTTTCTCCCATCTTTTGAGTTGCCCCTTTACTCTGTTGATGTTGCCTTTTTTTTTTTTTTTTTTTTTGAGGCAGAGTCTCTCTCTGTTGCCCAGGTGGAATGCAGTGGCCCGATCTCGGCTCACTGCAAGCTCCGCCTCCCAGGTTCACACCATTCTCCTCCCTCAGCCTCCTGAGTAGCTGGGACTACAGGCGCCCGCCACCATGCCCGGCTAATTTTTTGTATTTTTAGTAGAGATGGGGTTTCACCGTGTTAGCCAGGATGGTCTCGATCTCCTGACCTCGTGATCTGCCCGCCTTGGCCTCCCAAAGTGCTGGGATTACAGGCGTGAGCCACAGCGCCCGGACAGATGTTGCCTTTTGATACACAAATATTCTGATTTTCATGATGTCCACTTTGTCTATTTTCTTCTTTTGTTGCCCATGCTTTTGGTGTCATATCCAATAAATCACTGTAAAATCTGAAGTTGTACAGCTTTGTCTTATGTTTTCTTTTAAGAAGTTTATAGTTTTAGGTATTACATTTAGGTCTTTAATCAGTTTTGAGTTAATTTTTGCATACGGTGTAAGGCAAAAAGTCCAACTTCATTCTTTGTTTTTTTTTTTTTGGAGATGGAGTCTCCCTCTGTTGCCGAGGCTGGAGTGCAGTGACGCGATCTCAGCTCACTGCAATGTCTGCCTCCCAGGTTCAAGAGATTCTCCTGCCTCAGTTTCCCAAGTGGCTGGGATTACAGGCATGTGTGCTACCATGCCCAGCTAATTTTTGTATTTTTAGTAGAGACAGGGTTTCACCATGTTGGCCAGGCTGGTGTCGAACTCCCGACCTCAGGTGATCTGCTCTCCTCGGCCTCCCAAAGTGCTAGGATCACAGGCTTGACCAACTTCATTCTTTTGCATGTGGATGTCCAGTTTTTCCAACACCATTTGTCAAAAAGACTATTCTGGCTGGGCATGGTGAATTACGCCTGTAATCCCAGCACTTTGGGAGGCCGAGGTGGGCAGACCACCTGAGGTCGGAAGTTCGACACCAGCCTGGCCAATGTGGCAAAACCCAGTCTGTACTAAAAATACAAAAAAGAAATTAGCCAGGAGTGGTGGTGCACGTCTGTAATCCCAACTACTCGGGTGGCTAAGGGAGGAGAATCGCTTGAACCCAGGAGATGGAGGCTGCAGTGAGCCGAGATTGTGCCACTGCACTCCAGCCTGAGCAACAGAATGAGATTGTGTCAAAAGAAAAAGAAAAAGAAAAAAGACTATAAGACTATTATTTCTCCCATTGAATGGTCTTGGCTCTTTTGTCAAAAATCATCTGGCCATATATGTGAGAGTTTATTTCTGGCATAAAGATAGAGCATAGCTTATTGCTTATTGTATTCTTTTTTTTCTTTTTTTTTGAGATGGAATCTTGCACTGTTGCCCAAGCTGGAGTGCAGTGGCGAGATCTCGGCTCACTGCAACCTCTGCTTCCTGGGTTCAAGCGATTCTCCTGCCTCAGCCTCCCAAGTAGCTGGGATTACAGGCGCACACTACGACACCTGGCTAATTTTTTAAATTTTTGTTTAGTAGAGACGGGGTTTCACTATGTTGACCAGACTGGTCACGAACTCCTGACCTCGTGATCTGCCTGCCCCAGCCTCCCAAAGTGCTGGGATTACAGGCATGAGCCACAGTGCCTGGCCAGCTTATTATATTCTTGATTACTGGAACCTTGTAGTAAATTTACTAGATTATTAGATTTTGATTACTACAGCTTTGCAGCAGATTTTGAAATCAGGAAGTTTGAGTCCGCCAGCTTTGTTCTTCGTTAAAAGACTATTTTGGCTACTTGCGGCCCCTTCAGAGCCCATGTGAATTTTAGAGTGGGTTTTTCTGCTGCTGTCTTTTGGTTTTGGTTTGCTTGGAATCTCTTTTTTCACCCTTTCCCTTTCAGTGTATTTGTGTCTTTGAATTTAAATCAAGATTTTTGTAGACAGCATAGAGCTGAATTATGTGTTTTTATTCATTCTGCCAATCTCTGTCTTTTGAGTAGAGTGTTTAGTTCATTTTCATTTAAAGTAATTACTGGCCAGTTGCAATGGCTCATGCCTGCAACCCCAGCACTTTGGGAGGCTGAGGTGGGTGAATCACTTGAGCTCAGGAGTTTGAAACCATCCTGGGTAACACGGTGAAACCTGGTCTCTACGAAAAATTAGCTGGGCGTGGTGGTATGCACCTGTAGTCTCAGCTACTTGGGAGGCTGAGGTGGGAGAATCACCTGAGCCTGAGAGGCTGAGGCTGCAGTGAGCCATGATCTTGCCACTGCACTCTAGTCTGGGCAACAGAGTGAGACCCTGTCTCAAAATAACTAACAAAATAGATAAATAATCACCGATAATGAGGGACTTACATCTGTCCTTTTGTTGCTTGTTTTTTTTTGTCCTCCATTTTTTGTATTACTGTCTTCTTTTATGTTTAGTTTATTTTTTAAGTGAAATATTTAAATTCCTTTCTCATTTCCCTTTGTGTACATTATATAGCTATTTCCTTTGTGGTTACCATGGGGATTACATTTAACATTCTAATGTTATAACTCTAATTTAAATTTATACCCGCTTAATTTCAATAAATTCTGCTCCTTTACAGCTCTATCCTACCTTTTTCAGTTGCTGATGTCACAAAATTACATCTTAATTCACTATGTGCCTCAAAACATAAATTAATAATTTAAAAAAATGCATTAGACTCAAAGTATGAACAAAACAAAACGTGGAATTACAAACCAAAGTGACGAGAACACTAGCTTCTTGACTCATGCTTTTAAAAAATGCATTCTCTTAAATCATTTAGAAAACAAAAAAGTGGGGTTACAAGCCAATGTTACTATAATGCTAACTTTTATCATTGCTCACATATCTACTTTTATTGAGATCTTTATTTCTTTATATAGCTTCAAGTTACTGTCTAGTGTCTTTTCATTTCACCCTATAGGACTTCCTTAAGCATTTCTTGCAGGGCGGGCCTAGAGGTAGTGAACTCCTTCATTGTTTTCATTGTTTAAAGTTTTATTTTCTCTCTCCCTTTTTTTTTTTTTTTTTTTTTTGATGGAGTTTCACTCTTGTTGCCCAGGCCAGAGTGCAGTGGTGCAATCTCTGTTGACTGCAACCTCCACCTGCCGGGTTCTAGGCGATTCTCCTGCCTCAGCCTCCTGAGTAACTGGGATTACAGGCATGCACCACCACGCCTGGCTAATTTTTGTATTTTTAGTGGAGATGGGGTTTCACCATGTTGGTCAGGCTGGTCTTGAACTCCTGACCTCAGCTGGGATTACAGGAGTGAGCCACCACACCCAGCCCTCTCTCATTTTGAAGGACAGTTTTGCTAGATATAGAGTCCTTGGTTTTTTTTTTTTTCTTGAACACTCAGTATATATATCAGCCCACTGCTTTCTGGCCTCCAAAGTTTTTGATATCTGCTGATAATCTTGTGACAATTCCTTGTATGTGATGAGTAATTCCTCTTGCTGCTTTCAAGATTCTGTCTTTTTATCTGTCTTCCAAAAGTTTGATGCATCTTGGTGTGGATTCTTTGAGTTCATCTTACCTGGAGTTCGTTGAGTTTAGATGTTTATATACATGTCTTTCATCAGATTTGGGAAATTTTAAACTATTATTTATTCAAATGTTCTCCTGACCCTTTCAGTCTCTCTTCTCCCACAATGCATATGTTGCCCTGTTTTATGGTGTCCCACAGGTTTCTTAGGCTTTGTTCATTTTTCTTCAATATTTTTCTTTCTGTTCCTCAGACAATAATTTCCATTGTCCTGTGTTCAGGTTCACCGATTGATTCTTTCTTCTGCCTGCTCAAATCTGCTTTTTAATCGCTCTAGTGAATTTTCATTTCCATGATTATACTTTTCACCTTCAGAGTTTCTTTTTGGTTTCTTTTTAGGTTTTATACCTTTTTATGAATATTTCAATTTTGGTCATTCATTTTTTTGTTGACTTTCTTGACACTTCCTTTATTCCTTTGAGCATCTTTAAGACAGTTGTTTTAGTCTTTGTCTAGTAGATATATAATCAATCAGGTCTTTTTAGGAACAGTTTCTATTGACTTTTTTTATTTAAATGGTCCATACTTTCCTGTTTCTTTGTATGCCTTGTGATTCTTTTTCTTGAAAATCAGACATTTGAATCTAATATCACAATTCTGAAAATCATGTTTCCCCCTTCCCCAGGGTTTGTTGCTTTTTGTTACGTTTTGTTGTTGTTGTCGGCTTTCTCTGTGCCAAGGGTCAGCATTAGGTACAAACATAAGGTCTTCTCAGGTCTTTTCTGAACCTGGGTATGCCATATCACTTTCTAACTTTCCCCATACATGCAGCTGCTTTTGAATGTCCTAGTCTTTAGTGTCTGGCTTCCAAAAAGGGAAAAGGAGAAAAATGAAGTCACTTTGGAGCTCCCACTCTGCCTCCCACTACCATCACCTGCTGTGTGAATGGGCACCTGCTTCTTTGCACTCCTGTGATCAGAACAGCAATCAGCAATCAGAACACCAATCCCAAATATCTGAAAGACGACATCCTTTTTTCTTGCCAGCCTTGCTCCTGAAAGCTGTCTGTAAACTGCTACAGGAACATGTGCACAACTGTCTGCACTGGGGCTGGTGGGGAGGATGGGTGACTGCTGTTGTGCCAAAATTAACTGCATTTTGCCTCCAAACCTACTCCTGGAAGCTGCAATCCTTCAATAGACTCCAGAGCTCTAAAACTGTTACATCAGACAGATTCTGCCAGTGCAATTGTTGTCTGGGTAGGGAAACATATTTCTGGTGCTTATTGCTCCACCATCTTCCCAGAATCTTTCTAGAATGTCTTTTCTAGGTCCCCATGTCACTGCCTTTAAAAGTGCTCTTTGTTTCTTCATGTGGTTTTGAGTTACTGTCTTGTGTTCTTTCATTTCAGTCTAAGGTACTCTCATAGAGTATTTCCTGTAGGACAGATTTCCTAGTGATAAACTCCAGTTTTGATTTACCTGAGAATGTCTTAATTTCACCTTTATTTTTTCGGATATAAACTTCTTGGTTGACAGTACTTTTTTTCCAACACGTTTAATATGTCACCCAACTGCCTACTGGCCTCCATGTTTTCTGGTAAAAAGTCAGGTGTTAACCTAACTAAGGACCTCCTGTATGAGATGAGTTGCTTCTCTCTTGCTGCCTTCAAGATTCTCTCTTTGTCCTTGGCTTTGAAGGTTTGATAATGATGTGTCTCAGTGTAGCTATCTCTTTGCATGTTCCCTACTTGGAATTGGTTGAGCTTATTGGATGTGTAGATTAACATTTTTCTTTATCTTTGGGAAGTCTCAGCCATTATTTCTTCAAATAATTTTCTGCCCCTTTATCTCCCTCCTCCCTTTCTGGGGCTTCAATTATGCATTTGCATTTGTTTGTATGTTTGATGATGTCACACAGGTATCTGAGTCGCTGGTCAGTTCTCTTCATTCTTTTTTCCTCAGGCTGGATACTTTCAATTTACCTATTTCCTTTTTTACTTACACTTTACACTACCTGCTCAAATCTTCTGTTGAAATCCTCTAGTGAGAGTTTAAATTCAGTTATTGTACTTTTCAACTCCAGAATTTCTACTTGGTTCTCTATAATTTCTATCCTTTACTGATATTCTCTATGTGGTGAAACATCACTCTTATACTTTAAATTATTTAGAAAAGTTTTCCTTTGTTCTTGGAAGATATTTAAGACCATAAATTTAAAGTATTCGTCTGCTACATCCAGCATCTTGTCTTCCTCAATGACAGTCTCTGTTGATTGCTTTCTTCTCCATGTGTAGGTCATACTCTCTTGTGCTTTCTCACGTCTCACAATTTTTTGTTGAAAAATGAACATTTTAAATAGTATAATGTGGCAACTCCAGAAACCAGATACCCTTCCATCCCCCAGAGTTTGTTGTAGTTTATGATGAACTTTTCTGAATTAATTATGCAAAATCTGTATTATCTACCATGTGCAGCCACTAAGTCTCTCCTCAGTTAGCTTAGTGGTCAGTTAATGGCCAGACAGAGATTTCCTTAAAGGCCCAGAACCAGTCGTCTCCTAGTTTTTGTTTTGAGGTGCTATGCATTAGAGAATGCTTTTAACACTCAGTCGGGCAGTTAACAACTCTGCAGTAGCCCTCACTTCCCGCTTGCATAGAGCCTGAAGGTCAGTCAGAAGTATGAGCTCAGTGCCTTCTGAGGTATTTCTGGAGTTCAGACCTGGGAATATGTGTGGCCTTCTAGATTCCCAGAAATATGTTGGATTTTTTCAAAGCTCCCCATGGACATCTCACTTTAGTTTCACTTCCCAGTTTTTCCTTTTTTTTTTTTTTTTTTTTTTTTAGTTTGTCTATTTCTTGCCCAACTGTTAGCCACCACCTTGGGCAACTGCATAGTTCATCAATTGTCTATAATTATTTTCAACAATAGCCCCAGGAGAAAAGCCTTTTCATGCTGGGTAAGCTCTGAATCAAGTCAGAAACAGACAGCTTTGCAAGTGGTGTCTTCTAGGGAACCACCAGATAGGTCAAATAATAATGACTTTCTGGAAATGAGGCTTTGAAAGAGCTCCAGCTCCATCCTGGCGGCCAGTGGCTGCCAGGCTGTTAGTTTTTATCACAAATGTGGGTTGTTAATTTTTAAGGCTACTACAGAGCTGGAGGGGGTGGGTGGGAACGCATGCTGTTCTTACCAAGATTCAGCCTATTTTATCGATAAAATAAACTAACCCTACATAGTTTGCTGCACACCTTTGGTTAATTTCCAGAGTACTTAAAATATATTCTGACATTTTTTGCCAGTTTTCTCACTGCTTGGAGGAAGATGAGAATTCTCAGAGGTCCTTATGCTGCCCTTTTTGCTGCAGTCTTGACATCTTAATATGGATAGAAAAAGGTACTATGGCAAGTGCCACTGAAAATGGATAGGCTCATATTCGAGGGAGGTGGACTGTTGCACAGAGGAGAAAAAGCAGTATTTAGAACCAGATGGTAGCAGCAGATTCTCCTCCCAGATCTGTGGCTCACCAGCAGTGACCTGGCCTCCTTTGCAAGGTGGGACTGGAAGAGCTGCTGTGAAACCTGATAGGAGTGAGTGCTGTGTTTGCTGGCCCTCCCGTGAGCCTGGCATGGTGGCTGCAGTCATGCTTCCAGAGGTGAAGCAGCCGGGCAAGGTCCCCACTCAGCATCAGCTAAATAAGTCAGAGAAGAGCAGGAGGATGAGCACTGTGTGGGCTGCGGCTCAGCTCACTGGCACCATTCGCATCCTCCTTCTGGGTGTCCTGCTGGACTGCAGAGGCTGCAAAGCTGAATCCAAGACCCTGGATTCCCCGATCTGATTCAGGCTCTGCCAATCAATCGAAAGTGCTCAGAGAAACCTGAATGCAGAATGGAGGCACGTGGGCAAGAGGGACACAGGAGCACTTGGCCATCTGCTGCTGGGGTGGCGGGTTCCTGTGCAGGGGGGACCAGCTGCCACTCTGCAGCCCCATCCTGCTGTGCAGTGTGGAAGGTCATCCTTGGACACTCAGTACACAGTCTCTCTTCAACCCTCCTCACAATTCTATAAGCCACTTAGCCCCCATAGTAAATCCCTGTCTGCTCACACTGGTTATGGTAGGCTTAGTTCTCTGTAGGAGCTCTGATTGAAAATAAAACCCTGGCGTGACAGGGTATGACCAAGCACTCCTCCGGGGGTGGGGGGTGGGGCCTGCAGTTGTTCTTCCTGAGGCCTGTATGGCAGGAAGAAGGCAGCACGGGAAGAATCCTTTAGGTAGGGAGAGCTGCACGTGCAAAAGCCCTGAGGTGTGAGCAGCCAGGGGTGTCTTGGCCAGGGAGGACGTCAGCGGGTGCTGAAGAGGAGGGAGAGAGGAGAGTGGGGCGGGGAGAGCCACTGGACCATGTGGCCCCTCCCTGCGAGCCTGAAGTCTCAAAGGCTAAAGCAGCCTTTAGAAAGCAGGTATGTGCAGAGCCCATGGTGTCTGGCTGGAGCGAGGCCCTTGGTACATGTCCGTGAGTGGACAAGCAAGTGTGATGTGCCTGTGTGGCCGGCAAACACAGGACTTTTCAGGTGGGTTTTCAAATGCGCAGCAGGGTGCCTTGGGGGAGTCAGAAACTGATCCTGGAGTCTGGGTACTCTGGAGGAGACGGCCCCTCCCGTGGATGGGGATTCCGTGTCTGAGTCAGCTGGTGTGGTGTCAGCAGACGTGGCCGGGAGCTCCATGCTGCTGGGCCAGGCCTGGGTGCCTGTGCCGCGCCCCAGGGAGGGGCTGCGGGCAAGCCCTGAAAGAGCCGTTGACACGCCAGACCCTGAGGGCCCCCGTGCCAGAACCCAAGCAGAAAGGTAAAGAAGGCCTCTTCCTTCTCAGCTGGGACTCCAGCAACCCTGGAGGGATCTTGGGTTCTGGGGCCCGGGGCAGGGCCACAGCCTGAGGTGAAACAGAGCAGGGTGGCAGTTAGGGGAGGCTCGCCAGGCATTCCTGTATGCCGTCTGCTCCACGCGGCTCACAAACAAACCCATGGAAACCCCACACCCGCCTGCTCAGATCCAATTTAAGCAGCACAGACTCCACCCCCTATGCCTGACTGGGAAAGGAGCTTCACAGCACCTGCGGTTGTCCAAAAGTCCAACCTTAGCAACACATTTTGGTTAACAGACAACTTTTAAACATTGCCAACACCCTGGGAGTGTGGGCCGCCGATTACTCACACTGCAGTCTACACTTACCCAACCGCAGCAGGTACTAAGGGGGCGTCAAGGACAAGGGGGTGCCTGCTGGGGCCGTGGCAGGGCAGCCAGGTGGAGCTGGATGCGGACACAGGGGCTGCTCTGCCCAGCTGCAGACAGGCAGCAGCCACTGGCTCCAGCCACAGCCTTGAGCCACACTCCCCTGAAAACCACCTTGGGGCAAGTGGCTCAAGTGACCTCCAGGAAGGCCCTGTCCTCAGAGGACCCTGGCATTGCTGTCAACCCATTCTTTAAACACTTTACTGAATAACAGAATCCAGTCTAAAAAATGGATCTACTCCACCCCAGCCCCCTGCAACCTTGGGCCTAGCGGGGTCACTCCTTTGTCCCCATCTCTGAGATGCAAGGAATACTCACCATGTGGTTAATGAATGAATGAATGAATGAACTGTGTGAATGAATGGATGAATGTATTGTGTGAATGAATGAACTGTGTGAATGAATGAATGAATGTACCGAATGAATAGATGAGTGCATGAATGTACTGTGTGAATGAATGAATGAATGTACTGTATGAATGGATGAATGAATGAATGTACTGTTTGAATGAATGAATGAATGTACTGTATGAATGGATGAATGAATGAATGTACTGTTTGAATGGGTGAATGAATGAATGTACTGTTTGAATGGGTGAATGAATGAATGTACTGTGTGAATGAATGAATGTACTGTGTGTGTATGTGGGGGGCTGCTCCTGCCTGCGGGCACAGAGGAACTCTTCTGTGTGGGTGGGGGGGACACCTTGCAAAGTGCTGGTGTGTGAGTTACACCTATGGATACTTATCCTGTGACCCTCAGCAGAAGGCAGGATAGAGACTTCTGGTTCACAGAAGAGGGTCTGAGAGCCAGAGGGGTTTCCAGCAAGACTCTGAGAGCATGGAGTCACACAAGCTCACTCCGTCACTGGCCTGTGGTCCCTGCCTCAGTGCAGAAACAGCTCCGCCTGAGACCCCAGCCCGATCCAACCCAAGGGGCCACAGGATCTGGAAAATTAAGCCCACTTGGCCCCATTTCTCCCATGTCCCCCTCTCTGAGCACAGCAAATAATGCTCCCATGTCCCATGGTGCCCCAGGGCCTTCTCAGGTGTGCTTTTGGAGGGGCCTCCCACTACCAAAGGAAATTCCTCCTGGATGCTGTCTACTCCAGCCCACCAAACCAGCCCCCTCCCTTCCCAGACAAATCAGCTGTGGCCCTGCCTGGAGCACCTCCAAGGCCTCGGTCCACCACCACCCACATCCTAGCTGGAGAGCCCCGAGCCTGGGCCCACCACCAAGTGGGGGCCCCAGGTCGCAGAGCTCCCTGAGAAGGCATGAGGGCCGGGCTGGGAGAACAGCTCCTGCTGCTCCTGGGCTATTCCACAGCCTCCCTGGCCTCCTGTGAGATGAGACTGGGTGAGCCTGGAAGCCGCTGCCACGGCCAGAGCTGGACTGAGACGGGGACTGTGCCTCAGCGAGTCTCTGGAGCGGCACCCTGGCTTCCTACACAAGAAGATGCCCCAGGCCCGGCGCCTCCTTCCTCTCCTCAGACCCAGAGCCAGTGGATTCGCCATGGAGCCTGAGCTCCTTTCAGCTGAGGAAGCTGCCCAGAAAGCGAGGGATTAGTCCAGGGATGCAGAGTCGCTGCAGTACAGCTGCCCCACGCCACTCTGGGAAAAAGGCCTGTGGATTCGAGTCCAGCCTCTCGGCAGCGGCTACCAGTCCTTCTGTGGGGACCCGTGGAGGGCCTGAGATCCTTCCAGGCAGATGATGAGATCAAAGCCCATTGCATGAGGGCACCTTTCGCTCCCATGCTCTGATGGGCACACAGCGGCTTTCAAGGGCTGCAGGCCAGAGCAGGCACCTGATAAGGCTGGTAACATACGCGGCCAAGGCTGGATTTTCTTCATAGACTTCAACTAACAGCACATCTCAGCAGATGAAGTGCTGGAGCGGATATGGGAATCCAGCTTCCACTAAGCCAGACAATACAAAGATTTGCACAAATGTAGAACCATGCCACTTTTCTCAGTAAGGTTTTTCATTTTTAAAAGTATGATTGCTTTTCATAAAACATGATGCTATTTATGTTAATATGTAATAGCAATATTTTCTTATTTTTAAGTGAATTGACAAGTATTCTGAACATTTCTGTTATGATTTAGAAAACGATAAGTATCCATAGGTACAACCCACACAAACAAAAAAGTTCTTCAGTGTCCTCAATGAGTTTTGTTTTTGTTTTTGTTTTTCGTTTTTTTGTTTGTTGTTTTTTTGAGATGGAGTCTCGCTCTGTTGCCCAGGCTGGACTGCAGTGGCGTGATCTTGGCTCACTACAAGCCCTGCCCCCGGGTTCAAGAACTTCTCCTGCCTCAGACTTCTGAGTGGCCGGGATTACTGGCGTGCACTACCACGTCCAGCTAGTTTTTGTATTTTTAGTACAGATGGCGCTTCACCATGTTGGCCAGGCTGGTCTCGAGCTCCTGACCTCAAGTGATCCGCCTGCCTTGGCCTCCCAAAGTGCTGGGATTACAGGCATGAGTCTCACTCTGTCGCCCAGGCTGGAGGGCAGTGGCACACACAGTTCACTGCAGGCTTGACCTCCCCTGGCTCAGGTAATCCTCCCACCTCCGTCTCCTGAGTAGCTAGGACCACAGACACAGGCTCCTGAGTAGCTGGGACCACAGGCACACTCCACCACACCCAGCTAATTTTTGTATTTTTTGTAGAGATGAGGTCTCCCTATGTTGCCAAGGCTGGTATCAAACTCTGGGCTCAAGTGATCCTCCCACCTCGGCCTCCCAAGCTGCTGGGATTACAGGCATGAGCCACTGTGTCTGGCCCTCAGTGACTTTTAACAGTGTGAAGGAGTCCTCAGAGAAAAACATTTGAGAAGAACGGAGGTGGAATTTGTCTTTGGCCTGGGGGCCTGGAGTCTAAATACTGCATTGAGTGGCTGATCTGTGGTTTTCGCTTAAAATACAGGTTAGATCGTTTGTTTCTGTTTGCATTCTGTCCTAGTTGCTTCTATTTATTTTTTCTCTCTTTTTGAATATGTGAAACATTAACAGGATTCCAAACTTCAGAGTGTTTTGTCCAAGCTTAAAAGCCCTCTGGGTGATTCCGATGAGCAGAGGCTGGGAAGGATTGAGCAAGACCATCCCCGAGCTCCTTCCTCCGCTCTGGTTTCCAGATCTCATGACTGGGGACCTATAAATATTTTCCTGACATGGAGCAGGATCAACTTCAGCATCTGTTAGCTTCGTCCCAAAGGCAGGGAAGCCTAGAGCCGCTGGTAGGGCTCTGCACCGCACACACCGCCTGCCTGCAGCCCCAGCCCTGTGCGGGGTCCTGGGGAGGCAGTCCCCTTTCTGTGGCTTCTTCCTGACTCCCTGCGCGTTCCGCCCCAGACCCTCAGCCCACTCTGACCTCCCTCCAGGAGGGATGGCTTGCAAATGCCCTCTGGCCACAGTGTAGACCGCTAGACTGTTCTGTGCAGCTTTAGGCCATGCCAGGAAAGAGACTTAAAGCCAGGGCCCCAAAGGCCAGGGATGCCTGCGCCGGGAGCCCGGAGCTTCCCCAGCCACCTCCAGCATGTAGACTGAAGTCAGGCCACTCACAGGGCTCTCCAGGTCACACCCTGCGCGGGAAGGTGTAGCACGCTGGCTTTAATTTCGAGAAGGTGAAAACAAGAGCCCCTCCGCCCCCACGCCCTGAGCTTTCCCGAAAGGCTTGGGGCAAAGAACTCCCCTCAGTGGTACCTAGGGAGGCACCAGGAAGGCGCTTGATGGCAAGGGAGAGAAACGGGAAGGGAGAGGACAGAGGAGAGGGAGGAGGAAAGGGGGGAGGGGAGGGGAGGGGAGGGGAAGGGAGGGGAGGGGAGGGGAGGGACAGGACAGACAGACAAAGAAAGGGGTGCGGCAGCGCGGCCAGGGGAGGAGGGTGATCCGGCCCGGGGAAGGCCGCTGGGCAGGGCGAGTTGGGAAAGCGGCAACCCCCGCCGCCCCCGCAGCTCCCGGAGCCCTTTCTCCTCCTTTCTCCCACGTCCTATCTGCCCCTCTCTGGAGGCCAGGCCGAGCAGCATCGAGGACAGGAGGAACTGGAGCCTCATTGGCCGGCCCGGGGCGCCGGCCTCGGGCTTAAATAGGAGCTCCGGGCTCTGGCTGGGACCCAACCGCTGCCCGCCGCGCTCCCGCTGCTCCTGCCGGGTAAGTACTGCGTGCCCCCGGGACACCCAGAGAATGCCCGGGTCTCCTGCACTTTCCCCGCGGCCCAGAACCTTGTGGCACCTCCAGAGGGACCCCCGGGACTGGCTGCGACCGAGCTTTAAGGGTCTAGTCTCGGGGGCAGCCAGTCGGCCAAGGCCCCCGGTCCCTGCGACGACGGCGAGGGCATCCCGGAGGCCGCACCCAGACCGGCCCCGCAAGCTGCAGGGACTCTGACTGAAAACCTGCCCGTAACCCTGGTCGCTCGAGGGCGCACCGGCGATCTAACCCCGCGCCGTCCCTTCCGCGGATGCGGGTCTCGGAAGCCCCCCAGGAGAGCTTTGCGGAGCAGGGAGAGGGGCGCGGGCGCTCGGGGCCGTCCTCGGAGCCCAAAGTGCCGCAGCCCTCTCGGCTTTCCACCCCGAGGCTGCCACGACGGTGCCAGCGCGCGGCTGCTCCCCTCTGTGCTCCCAGGTGATGGAAAACCCCAGCCCGGCCGCCGCCCTGGGCAAGGCCCTCTGGGCTCTCCTCCTGGCCACTCTCGGCGCCGCCGGCCAGCCTCCTGGGGGAGAGTCCGTCTGTTCCGCCAGCGCCCCGGCCAAATACAGCATCACCTTCACGGGCAAGTGGAGCCAGACGGCCTTCCCCAAGCAGTACCCCCTGTTCCGCCCCCCCGCGCAGTGGTCTTCGCTGCTGGGTAAGTGCAGCCCCCTCCTCGCCTCCTGCTCCACCAGGAGGGCTGCGGCGCCGGAGCCCCCCCACAGCTGCACGGCGGCGCTTCCCAGTCTGGGGCGCGCTGACGTCCGGGAGACTCTAATACAAGAATGTTTGCCGAGCGCCCGCGGTGTGCGGTTCCGGGGATGCGGTGGGGGCAGGGGGCGGTCACGGGGAGGGCTGCAGGTGGGTCGGGGCAGGGGCAGCCACAGGGTGTCACGGTCCGACGTGACGGGGGGCCATGGTTCCCTGCGGGCGGCGGGGAGGGATTTCCTGGGGCGCCCCCTGGGATCCAAGCCCGACCGCAGTCTCTGACCGTGGTCCGCGGTGCGGCCGGGTGGTCCTGCAGGGGCCGCGCATAGCTCGGACTACAGCATGTGGAGGAAGAACCAGTACGTCAGCAACGGGCTGCGCGACTTTGCGGAGCGCGGCGAGGCCTGGGCGCTGATGAAAGAGATCGAGGCGGCGGGGGAGGCGCTGCAGAGCGTGCACGCGGTGTTCTCGGCGCCCGCGGTCCCCAGCGGCACCGGGCAGACGTCGGCGGAGCTGGAGGTGCAGCGCAGGCACTCGCTGGTGAGCGCGGGGCCGGCCGGGGGCGGGGGCCGGGTAGCCGGGGCTAGGCGCGCTGAGCCGCCGTCGCCGCAGGTCTCGTTTGTGGTGCGCATCGTGCCCAGCCCCGACTGGTTCGTGGGCGTGGACAGCCTGGACCTGTGCGACGGGGACCGCTGGCGGGAACAGGCGGCGCTGGACTTGTACCCCTACGACGCCGGGACGGACAGCGGCTTCACCTTCTCCTCCCCCAACTTCGCCACCATCCCGCAGGACACGGTGACCGAGGTGAGTGGGCACCCCGCGTGCGCAAGGGCCGCTGTGGCCCCCGCGGTGGGGACGGGGCTGGGGCCTGCCTGCGCCCTCGCCTCCCGGCCCAGGACAGCCGCTTGCGGCTTTTGTGTGGAAGAGGCTCTGCTTCTAGCGCCAGCGGTGAGCAAGGGGGTGCAGCCCTCCCATACTCCCCCAACCCGGGGTCGCAGCACCACAGGGAAGACAGCAGGACGCGCGTCCTGAGAAGGCCGCCCCTTCCTGGCCTCGGTTTCCAGCCCGTGTTCCGTGGGATGGCTGAGAGGAGCGCATGGGACCCTATCCCCAATAGTGGTGCAGAGGGCACGCTGGACGCTGGGCAGTGGCCCCAGTGAGGCCATACGCATACCAGAAGGTGGGTTTCTGGGACCCCAGGCCAACCTCCTCTTCCTCCTCCCCAGATAACGTCCTCCTCTCCCAGCCACCCGGCCAACTCCTTCTACTACCCGCGGCTGAAGGCCCTGCCTCCCATCGCCAGGGTGACGCTGGTGAGGCTGCGACAGAGCCCCAGGGCCTTCGTCCCTCCCGCCCCAGTCCTGCCCAGCAGGGACAATGAGATTGTAGACAGCGCCTCAGGTAACGGACATACGGGTCACACGGGACACACAGCAGCCCCGAACCCTGCCACAGGGCGACCACCAAACCCGAATCTAAGGCTCTGAGAAATTCCAAGTAGGGATTCCTAGCGCGTACTGCAAGATGGTGCTTAGAAGATTTAGGATTCTGTTGATTCAAACACTGAAGATGTGACTCTTGCACATTATTTGCAGTTGAAAGCATCTTACAGGGCCACAGCCTAGAGGAAAGAATGAAAGGAGGCTCCAGACAGTACCTGAGAGACTCTGTCCTATCAGACACGCACCCATGGGTGACCTGTGTGTCACAGCTGACAAGGAAGCTTGCTAGGATGGCCCTGTCTGTGTGGCCACCGGGTGACAGCTATGCTGTCTTGGGACCCGGCCACCACACAGCTCGGGGCTCTGCTCACAGGTGCCTTGGCATGGGGCGGGGCAGGTGCTGATGAGCATTCCCCTAGCTCCTCCAGGCACCTGCTAGACAGGGCAGGCTGGGAACGCTGGGGCCGAGTGGCAGTTCCCTCCCTGCTCAGCTGGGTGGCAGCCACTGGCCCCATGGAGTGCCTGTGGCCTGGAGCGCCTTGCTGGGTCGTGGGTCGGGGCCTGTTGGCTCTGGGTCTCTGGGTCTCACCTGATACGGGTGTGGGAGAGTCAGGGTAGGCCCCAGACAAGAGCGGACTTCAGACTTTCCCAAGGAGGAACTGGAGCCCACCAACCTGACCATGGGCCCCATCGTCCTCCACGTTGCCGGATGGAGTTGAGGCAGGTACAGGGCCGCCCCACACCTGCCTCCCAAGCCATGTGGTAGGGACAGATGTCGTCTTGAGTAGCAGTAATTACAAGCTTACTGTCAGCCGTTCCTGGAAGCAAGGGCCAGGTCAGGTCAGACAGGAGGCCGCCCAGTTGGCAGGAACCACTCCCCAGACAGAGGCTGTGCCCAGTCCTGGGTCCCTCCTCCTCATTTGGGATGAACTGGGCCTCCGTGCGCCAGCCTCGGTGCTGCCCTTGCCCAGTGCAGGCTTGGGCTCCTCACTCATTTGTCCAAGTGGACGCCCCATTCCAAGCAGACGTCCCCGAGCCACTTACCCAACAGGCAGACGTGCGAGCACTGTCCATGGTGTGCAGCTGGTCCGGCGGGAAGAGCCCCTTGTGGGCAGAGGGTCCACAGAGGTGCAGTTTGCCCCACCTTCGGGGGCACTGGGCCACAGTGGGCAGGGGAGCACGTGGCCAGGAGAGGGATAAAGTCAGCTGTGGCCAAGCAGAAGCAGCATTGCAGGGGAAGGGTGGGGAGAGACTGTGCTATGAGCTCTGAGCAGCAGGCAGGACATGGAGAGAAGGGTGTGAGGGGGACACAGCCAGCTGTGCCAGCCGGGGGACCAGAGCAGGGAGTGGGGATGGAGCACAGACCACCGCCCACAAGGGTCTCTCCTGTGACTTTTGGCTTCCCGAGGGCAGAGGCTGGGACTGGCATGTGGTGGCTGGCACCCAGGAGGCTCCGCCAGGTCCACACCAAGCCAGCCTGGCTCCGCTCTGGCTTCCTGCTCACACGCTGGATGCCTGTCCCCAGGCCTCCTCCTGACAGGGCTCTGCAGCATTGGAGAGGCTTGTGGTGGGGCCCTCGCTGCAGAACAGGCACTGCAAGTGTTCACTGACTCCTCATTGCAGCCAGGGTAGGGGCACTCCCACCATTCCGGTTTCAGTCAGGAAGCTGGGGGGTGCTGGGATCTGCCAGCAGCTCTGTGTGCTCCCCAGGTGGGCTGCCCGGGGCCCTGGCTCTCTGGCTTCTACACCAGTGCCAGTGAGAAGCCTCAGCGCCCAAGGTCTTTGCAAGCCCTGTTCCCGCATCTCTGGAGAGGGCTGCTCCAGGTGTGGGCCTGGCCAGGGCTGCCAGACCATTCGAGGCACTGCACCTGCACATCGACCCCCTTCTCCACTCTCTCTCATCCTTCAGTAGCCACAAAGCTGGCAGCAGGGTGCTCGCAGATTTGCGAGGAGAGCCGAGCCCTTGCTGAGTGTCCTCGCGGGCACGGCAGAGTGAGGCGGGGCTCCTGGCCTCCTTAGGGGCTACCCGCTCTGGGCCACACAGCCAGAGAAACACTGTCCATCTGGCTGGCTTGCCCTGTGGGGTGCAAAAGGGGTGTATTCACTTTGCTTTGGAAAAAGGAAATTACCAAGTGACTTAACCATAACACCAAATGATGATTTTTAAATTTATGAAAATTATGGAACCAGATGGGACACAGGGAAACGAGAACGATACCGAAAAGGTCTGAGTCCCGTGGGGGTCCAGGTCCCGCAAGACAGACAGCTAATCAGGTGCCCCTGTCTGTTATTCGGGTAAATGTAGCAGCTGGGTCCAGGCTCGGGCAGAGCAGCTTTCTGCAGCGGGGGTGTCCGCCCTCTCCCGGGGTTCCTACGGGGTTCCCCGGGGCCTCTTACTCTGCCACAATGTAGGAGTTCCAGCACTACACGGACTTGAGCAGCAGCTCCGGCTCTTACGTAGAAACGGTAGAAACGCGCAACTCCAGTCCCTGGGTTGTGTCCGAGGTTGCCATGGTGCCATCCGTCTTGCCGCTGACTCTGCGATTGTGCCGAGAAACGCAAGTGCCCCCGAAGTGTGGGCGTGGCCTCTGATGAATGCACACGTCGGTGGGAAGGGGCTTCTGTTTGTACGAAGCGCCTCTTCACGCGAGCGTTCACCTCGGTCTCTCCTTTGCTTGGTCTAGTTCCAGAAACGCCGCTGGATTGCGAGGTCTCCCTGTGGTCGTCCTGGGGATTGTGCGGAGGCCCCTGTGGGAGGCTGGGGACCAAGAGCAGGACTCGCTACGTCCGGGTCCAGCCCGCCAACAACGGGAGCCCCTGCCCCGAGCTCGAAGAAGAGGCTGAGTGCGTCCCTGATAACTGCGTCTAAGATCAGAGCCCCGCAGCCCCTGGGGCCCCCCGGAGCCGTGGGGTGTCGGGGGCTCCTGTGCAGGCTCATGCTGCAGGCGGCCGAGAGCACAGGGGGTTTCGCGCTGCTCCTGACCGCGGTGAGGCCGCGCCGACCGTCTCTGCACTGAAGGGCCCTCTGGTGGCCGGCAGGGGCGTTGGGAAGCAGCCTCCTCCTCTCCCAGCCTTGCTTCTTAGGGGCCCCCGTGTCCCGTCTGCTCTCAGCCTCCTCCTTCTGCATGGATAAAGTCATCCCCAAGGCTCCAGCTACTCTAAATTATGCCTCCTTATAAGTTATTGCTGCTCCAGGAGATTGTCCTTCATTGTCCCGGGGCCTGGCTCCCACGTGGTTGCAGATACCTCAGACCTGGTGCTCTAGGCTGTGCTGAGCCCACTCTCCCGAGGGTGCATCCAAGTGGGGGCCACTTGAGAAGTGAATAAATGGGGCGGTTTCGGGAACTTCAGTGTTTCCATGTATGGATCTCTTTGCATTTGAATAAAGACTATCTCTGTTCCTAACAAATGTCACTGGCTGTCCCCACACTTGTTCTGGGCCCCGTGCAGTGCAGGGACCCGTGGTGTGCGCTAATTGGGGACACACGTTCAGAAGGCGCCTGGTGACGCCATCAGGGCCATGAGGCACGTGCTCTGTGTGTGTGTGGGAGGGAGGCTTGAGACCCACAGGTCTCCCCACAACAGAGGCCACCCCTGGCCCATACAGGATTTCAGAAGACACAGCAAACGGCGTGTCAGATGCATCCACAAACCCAGCAGGCAGGCGCCTGCCCACAGGACGATCAGAAGGTCAGACAAGGGGCACCTCGAGATCCGGATGAGGCCCCAGAAGCCCTCACTCTGCCCCCTCCTCTGTGGGAACAGCTTGCATTGCTGCTGTTCATGGGGGGCGACTGACCACCAAGACCCTCACAGCCCATCAGGCCACCAGCAGACACCTCCTGAGACCCGAGCTCACAGGCCCCAGCCTCGAAGATGTCCTCAGGGGCTCACTGTGATCTGCCGTGGCCCTTTCTGCAGCAGGGGTCCCCGGCCCTCCCCACCAGTGCCACTCGCCTGGTGGAACCCCAGGGCCCTCTCAGCGCCTGGGCCGGAGCTGTGTGTGGTTTGAGGATGGAGATGCTTGGGGGATGGCTGCTTCTTCAGTCCTCTCCCAGTGACTGGAAGGTGGGGGCTCACTTCCCTTACCCTGAGGCCTGGTAGACGACCCTTCCTCGTAACTGGCTAAGGCCCTCCAGCCCTGATGCTTCTAGAACCAGACCCCAGGCCCAGCTCCCACCACCCTGCACGCCATCCCCACCCACCATCCTTGAAAACAATGAACTAAGCCCAAGCTCACGGGCGCATGAGTTCTGAGGTGACGTGGAGATCTGAAAAACCCCTGGTTTAAAGTTTTCTTAAGGTTCCTGGGACTGACAATGCCAGGAGGCCCCTGAAGGAATGGCCGTAAATCCCGTGTAGAGATCACACTGTGTACTTGGAACTCAGAGGATCCCCAGGAACATGAACCCACAATCAGAACCCACAAAACGCACAGAATACCAGCCCTGATGCTCCTGAATCAGAGCACATGGCAAACTCCACGGTCAGAGCCGCCGCGCTGCTGGGGCTGGCATGACCAGGAGAAGATGCTGACCGAGTTAACCTCGCCAGGAGCTCTAAACTCAAAGACACCAGAGCAGCACAATGGGGTGGTGCATTGAAGCCTCGACAGACGGACACAACACTCCAGTCAAAGGGCGGAGACTGCAAGAGCAGACTCACAGAACCATGCACTTCTGTGGAGCCTGTGAAGTCCTGTAGGATCACTGAAAGGCTGGGGAAGGGGTTGTGGTGCAGACCCCTGCCGACACCTGGATCTATCTGCCCTCCCCCCTGGAGCATGGAGCTGGGGGGCCCTGGGGTAGGACAGGTGTCACTTTGCGGCCAGAACATTTACTGCCCAGGTGAGAGGCTATTGTGCTCTCCCAGCCTCAGGGACCCCAGGGCATGTGTTGACGTGGGTGCCATCACAGAAGTCTCTGGGGCCCCCACGCCACCAGGATGGCCACTGTTGTGCTGAGGCATTGAGATTTGAAGGAGACCAATGCAGAACGCCATCCGGTAATGGAATGCTGTGTGAGGAATCCCACAGGGGCCGCCTGGCCGGAGGGTGGGTCAGACGGGACCTACGTGGCTGTCCTCGCCTGAATGAGGTGGGGAGCACGGGAAGGCGCAGAGTGCAGAAACAGCACTGCATCAGTGGCCGCCATCTTGATAGCAGTGAGTAGTGGGTATAGACAGGAACATGGAGAGGAGAAGCCCCTGCAACAGTCCCGAAAGAGGGAGGTTTGGACCTCAGAGACACCCGTGGACATGGGAAGAAATGGATGAGTCTGGGTTTGTTCTAATGAAAAGGCAACGTGAATACTTACAGACCTGCGTTTAACATGCCTCCAGAGATACCTAAGTTGACCCCATACCAGTTTCAGGAAGGCCTTGTCCCAACTGGGTCAGCCTGGGGAGCCAGGGGGGCAGTGAGCAAGTGAGGGCAAGTTCACACCTGAGGGACCCATTCGTGGTCTGTAGCCCCCCGCACACTGAGCTGCCACAGGTGGACAGGGGGCACCGGGGCCGGAAGGAGGCGCCCCACATCTACACTGAGACTGCATGCCCCTCATATTAGTGGGATGTGGATACGCTGGGCTCCAGGGGGCTGCTGGGCCTACGGGGTGAGGGTTGGCCCAGCCCACTGTGCTGAGGAGAAGTGGTCGGCGTCCACAGTGTCCAAGCCACAGGAGGATAATAGGATAATCATGGAATGGCCCACTGTGCTCAGCAGCAACACACAGGCCATGGGGACTGGGGCTGAGGGGTCTGTGGCACTGGGGGAGGAAGACAAAGGGTAGAACATGGAGAAGCGATGGGCAGGGAGTTCCTGGCAAAGATGGTGGGCTGAGGACTGAGCACTGACACCTGATTCCACTCCCGCCATACTCCACTGGAGCTGCAGAAGAGGGTGTGTGGACGGCACAATCCAGACGCCTGCCTTGGCACTCTCAGGGGACACCCTCCACCCACAGAATGGCGAAATGGGATGGATACAGCTCTGAGACACTGCCCCTTTCATAAGATGCAGGGAGGACTCCACTTTCTACCCCCACTTCTAAAAATAAGTAAACAAACACATTGAGGCTGAAGCAAGGAGGTGGTGTCAGGCCAAGGAAACAAGCTCATGGGCAGCTGGGAGAGACAGGTCTCCGGAGGGCTGCTGTGAGCTTGGCTAGCAGCAGAGTGAAAAGGTGAACCTGGCACCCCACATGAGAGGGACCCCCGAGGCCAGCAACGCCTTGTGATACAGGAAAGGACAGGAGCGATTCTCTCCACAGGAGTTTCCCAGTCCCTAGTGTGAGCCCCAACAATCAAAATCAGGCAACAAGCGCAACACAAAGATTAAATAAACAAGAAAACAAGTCACTATAATCGAAAGCCAGAAAAAAAACCAAAACTGAACAGATTCAGACACCCAAGATCTCAGATAACTAACTTGTCAGAAATGTAATATAAAACAAATAGAACAGAAATGACCAACCAAAAAGGGAAATTAGAAACAGATACATTTGGAAAGGAAAAATTATAAAATGAGGAAGCCTTAGTCAGTGAGTTGGAGAGCTAATTAGCATAGCTGAACAAAGAATTAGTGAACTGGAAGATCTAGCTGAAGATATCAGGCAGAATGCAGCACAGAGAGACAGGAAATGGGAAATTTCACAAAGATATGGAAGACAAGACAGAAAGTTCTAAAATGTTTTAAATCAGAGACTCTAAAGGAGATAATAGGGAGAGTGGCGAAGATATAATATTTAAAGAGAAAATAGTGCAAATTTACAGCACTGGTTAAAATTAAAAGCTGTCTCCAGAAACAGAAAGCATAATATATTCCAAAGAGGAGAAGCGAAAGCCGTCCACGCCCACGCACAGTATATTGAAACTGGGGAACACTAAACACAAAGAAATAACCTTCAGGCGGGGCGCAGTGGCTCACACCTGTAATCCCAGCACTTTGGGAGGCCTAGTGGGAGGATCACGAGGTCAGGAGATCGAGACCATCCTGGTTAACACGTGAAACCCCGTCTCTACTAAAAATACAAAAAAAAATTAGCTGGGCACGGTGGTGGGCGCCTGTAGTCCCAGCTACTTGGGAGGCTGAGGAAGGAGAATGGTGTGAACCCCAGAGGCGGAGCTTGCAGTAAGCCAAGATTGTGCCACTGCACTCCAGCCTGGGAGACAGTGAGACTCCGTCTCAAACAAAACAAAACAAAACAAAACAAAAAACCTTCAAAGGACCCAGAGGAATGTACAGATTGCTTATGAAGGAACATCTATTGAATGGCAGCTACTTCCTAACAGCCCAAAGGGAGTCAGAAGGCAGTCGGATAATAACTTTTGAGATGTTGAGAGAAATTAACTGTCAACCCACAGCTGGGAACTCAGCAACACCTTTTAAGAATGAGAGCAAAATGCAGACATTTTCAGATTAACAGAAACTGAAGAATCTTAATACCAAGATAATTACCCTGAAAAACTTCTAAAGGATGTTGTTCAGGGTGGAGGAAAATTATCCCAAAAGGATGGTCTGAGATTTGAGGAATGGTAATACAAATTATTTTAAATCTCTCCAATAACAAAAGTATAAATTCCCCAAAGATGGAGAAAAAAATAACAGTAAAATTAGAGAAGCTGAAAAGCAGTGGTAAAGTGAGAGCTGATCAGCAGGCCTGAGGAAAACAAATTCTAAGCTGGAAGTTCAGGTTCACAAATTCAAATAACTGGGTGGCCACGGTGGCTCACGCCTGTAATCCCAGCACTTTGGGAAGCTGAGATGGGTGGATCACTTGAGGTCAGGAGTTTGAGACCAGCCTGGCCAACATGGTGAAACCCCATCTGTACTAAAAATACAAAATTAGGCGGGCGTGGTGGTGCATGCCTGTAATCCCAGCTACTCGGGAGGCTGAGGCAGGAGAATTGCTTGAACCCAGGAAGCAGAGGTTGCAGTGAGCCGAGATCACACCATTGCACTCCAGCCTGGGCGACAGAGTGAGACTCCTTCTCAAAAAAAAAAAAAACCCAAAAAAACAAACACCCAAATTCAAATAACTGGGCAAATTTTTAACCACAGAATCTTTAAAAGCACAGGGAATTGTCAGTTCCAAATACATTTATTACTAGATTCTATAATGTCATAGTATAATTTTGGTATAGGATAATGCTGACCTCATAAAATGAATCCAAGTGCTCTCTTCTCTGACTTTGTGAAAAACGGATATTAACTTTTTCATAAACGTTTTATAGAATATTTCACAGAATTCACCAGTGAGGCCATTTGGGCCTAGAATTTTCTTTGTGGGAGGAGTTTTTAATTACAAACAAATTTATTCGATTCTTTATTAGATTGAATTTATTAGGCTATTAAAAATATTTTTTTCTTGTTAAAGTTTTTGTAATTTGTGCTTTTGAAGAATTTGTCAATTTCATCTAAATTGTCAAATGTATTGGCACAACTCATTCACAAAATTCTTTTATTTTTAGACAGGCTCTCCCTCTGTCGTCAGGCTGGAGTGCAGTGACACAGCCTTCCAGGTTCCAGCCATCCTCCCACCTTAGCCTCCTGAGAGCTGGGACTACAGGTACCCCCCCACCACACCCAGCTGATTTTTATTGTTTTGTAGCAACAAGGTCTCACTATGATGTCCAGGCTGATCTTAAACTCAACTCAGGTGATATCCATCTTCCTTAGTCTCCCAAAATGCTGGGATTACAGACATGAGCTACCACACTGGCCCATAAAATTTCTTTATTACCCTCTTATTATCTGTAGAATTTATAACGATATCCCCTTTCATTCTGATATTGGTAACTTGTGGCTTTTCTCCTTCTCCCCTGATCAGACTTACCAATTTTATTGATCTTTCAAAGAACGAGTTTTGGTTTCATTAGCTTTCTCTAGTGTTTGTTCATTTTGTTTCAATGATTTCCACACTTTACTTTTACTTTTTCTTCCATCAGTCTTTAATATTTCCTTCCTTCTTACTTTAGGTTTAATTTGCTTTTCTTTTTGTAGTTTACTAAGGTAGAAGTTTAGGTCGTGGATTTTAAACTTTTCTTCTTTTCTAATATAAGCATTTTTTTTTTTTTTTTTTTTTTTGAGACAGAGTCTCTGTCATCCAGGCTGGAGTGCAGTGGCGTGATCTCCGCTCACTGCAACCTCCGCCTCCCGGGTTCAAGCAAGTCTCCTATCTCAGCCTCCCAAGTAACTGGGACTACAGGCACATGTCACCATGCCTGGCTAATTTTTAAATTTTTTAAATAGAGATAGGATCTTACTATGTTGCCCAGGCTGGTCTCAAACTCAATACAGGTATTTAAAGGCATAAATTTCCCTTTAAAAATTGCTTTAGCCGCATACCACAAATGAAATATATTTTCATTGCAATTCAATTAAAATACTTCCTACCTTCCCTGTGACATCTTCTCTGATATATGGTTTATTTAAAACTGTGTTTAATATCTAAATATTTGGAGTTTCTCATATATGGGTTAATACTGATTTCTAATTCAATTAAGTTATGGTCAGGAACATATTCTGTATGATTTCAATCCTTGTAAATTTATTGATACTATTTTATAGCCCCAAGTAAGACCTATCTTGGCAAATATTCCCTGTGCATCCTGTCATGCCTGAGTGTGGTGTTTCATTAATGTTAGTTTGCTCAAGTTGGGTCACACTGGTTGATGGCATCGTTCAGGTCTTCACTATCCCTACTGATTTCCCTTTATTTGTTCTATTACTAATAGAGGATTGTTGACATCTCCAACTATAATTGTAGATGTATCTCTTTCTCCCTCAATTCTGGCAATTTTTGTTTCATGAATTTGGAAGCTTTATTATTAGGTACATATATATTTAAGATAGTTTCCATTTATCATTATGAAATGCTCCTTTACCTCCAGTAATCTTCTTTTATTTAAAAATCTATCTTGCCTGATATTAATATTGGCACTCCAACTTCTTGGATTAGAGTTTGCATGGAATATCTTTTTAAATGCCAATTTCTTGTAGACGATACTTATTTGAGTCTTGCTTCTTTACTGGTCTGATAATCTCTGCCTTTGTGTCATTTACATCGATGGACTTAATTGAAGACAATCTACCATTTTCATTTTTATTCATCTAATCTGTTCTTTCTTTTCTTGCATATAATTTTATTTTTGAGCCATGTAAATATTTTACATAATTAAAAATAAAAAAGTGAACTTTAAAAAGGCAAAATGACTAAACTGTAAATATTGAAAACAAACTGACACAAATGAAATATACTTTATATGAAAATAAAATAATCACTTCAATAACTTTAAATGGTGTTTTTGTGCATATGTCCCTGGGAAAAGACAAAAGAGAATGGCAAAGAAATCTTAGATGGCATTTCGTAGTCTTTTTGATAGCAGCAAATGTTGGTGTGGCTCTTTGGAAACTCTTTCGGGCACTCCCGCTTTAGTGCACTTTGCTTCATTGTGCTTTGCAGATACTGTGCGTTTTACAAATGGAAGGTTTGAGGCTACCTTGAATTGAGCAAGTCTGTCAGCACCATTTTCCAACAGCATGTGCTCACTTTATGTCTCTGTGTCACGTTTTGGTAACTGCCACAATATTTCCACGTATCTTATCATTATTATATCTGTTATGACAATCTGTGTTCTTCGATCTTTGTTGCTACTGTTGAAATTGTTTTAGGACACCACCAACTATACCCACATAAGATGGCAAACGTAGTAGATAAATGTTGTGTGTGGTCTAACTGCTCCAATGACTGTCCGTTGCCTCATTTCCCTCTCTCTCCTCAAGTCTCCCTATTTCCTGAGATACACTAATATTGAAATTAGCCCAACAAGTAACCCTACAGTGGCCTCTAAGTGTTCAAGTGAAAGGCAGAGCCATCATCTCTCTCGAAATCAAAGTCTAGAAATGATTAACATAAAGCTGAGATAGGCTGAAAGCTAGGCCTCTTGTGCCAAACAGTCAGCCAAGTTGTGAATACAAAGAAAAAACTATTGTTATTTTTTGAGACGGTTTTGCTCTGTCACCTAGGCTGGAGTGCAGTGGCATGATCATAGCTTGCTGTAACCTTGAACTCTTGGGCTCAAGGGATCCTCCTGCCTTAGCCTCCAAACTAGCTAGGACTACAGGCACGCGCCCAGCTAATTTTTTTTTACGTATTTTTTGTCGAGACAAGGTTTTGCTATGTTGCTCAGGCTGGTCTGAAACTCCTGGCCTCAAGCAATCCTCCTGCCTCAGTCTCAAAGTGTTGGGATTATAGGCATGAGCCACTGTGCCCAGCCAAGAAAAGTTCTTGAAGGAAATTAAAAGTGCCACTCCAGTAAACACACAAATGATAAAGTGAAACAGCCTTGTTGCTGATATGGAGAAAGTTTGAGTGGTCTGGATAGAAGATGAAACCGGTCACAACCTTCCCTTAAGCTAAAGCCTAATCCAGAGCAAGGCTTTCTCTTGAGTTCTGTGAAGCCTGAGAGAGGTAAGGAAGCTGCAGAAGAAAAGTTTGAAACTAGCAGAGGTTGGTTCATGAGGTTTAAGGAAAAAAAAACAAAACAGAACAAGGTGAAGGAGCAAGCGCTGATGTAGAAGCTGCAGCAAGTTACCCAGAAGATGTAGCTAAGATCATTGATGAAGATGGCTACACTAAACAGTGGATTTTAAATGTGGACAACACAGTTTTCTCTTGGACAAAGATGCCATCTAGAACTTTCATAGCTAGAGAGAAGCCAGTGTCTGGCTTCAAAGCTTCAAATGACAAGCTAACTCTCTCATTAGGGGGTAATGCAGCTGGTGACTTAAAGTTGACTCTAATCCTCATTGACCATTCTGAAAATCTTAGGGTCCTTAATAATTATGCTAAACCTACTCCACTTATGCTCTATACATGGAACAACATGGCCTGGATGACAGCCGTCTGTTTACAGCATGGCTAACTGAATATTTTAAGCCTACTTTTAAGACCTACTGCTCAGAAAAAAAAAAGATTATTTCAAAGTATTACTATGCATTGAAAATATTGACAATGCAGCTGGTCACCCAAGAGCTCTGATGAAAATGTATAAGGAGATTACTGTTGTTTTCATGCCTGCTAACACAACATCCATTCTGCAGCCCATGGATCAAGGAGTAATTTCAATTATCAAGTCTTACTATTTGAGAAATACATTTTGTAAGGCTATAGCTGACACAGATAGGGATTCCTCTCATGAATCTGGACAAGTAAATTGAAAACCTTCTGGAAAGGATTCACTATTCCAGATGCCATTCAAAACACTGATGATTCATGGGAGGACATACAACTATCAACATGAACAGGAGTTTGGGAGAAGCTGATCTTAACCCTCAAGGATGACTTTGAGGAGTTGAAGACTTCAGTGGAGGAAGTCACTGCAGATGTGGTGGAAACAGCAAGAGAAACAGAATTAGAAGCGGAGCCTGCAGATGGGACCGAATTACTGCAATCTCAGGATGAAACGTGAACAGATGAGGAGTTGCTTCTCATGGATGAGCAAAGAAAGCAGTTTACTGAGATGGAATCTAGTCCTGGTGAAGATGCTGTGAACACTGAAATGAAACCAAGGGTTTAGAATATTCCGTAAACTTAGTTGATACAGCAGCAGCAGAGTTTGACAGGATTGGCTCAAATTCTGAAAGACTTTCTACTGTAGGTAAAATGCTATCAAAGTGTCACATGCTACAGAGGAATCTTTTGTGAAAGCATCAATTGATATGACAAACTTCACTGTTGTCTAATTTTAAGACATTGCCACAGCCACCACAACCTTCAGCAGCCACCACCCTGATCAGTTAGCAGCCGTCCACATCAAGCAAGACCCTCCACCAGCAAAAAGGTTACCACTCCATGAAGGCTCAGATAATCATTAGCATTTTTTAGCAATAAAGTATGTTAATTAAGGTACATACATCTTTTTTGTAGACACAGTGCTCAACAGACTACAGTATAAATATAACTTTTATACGCACTGGGAAACAAAAACATTTGTGTGACTTGGTTTACTGCAATATTTGCTGTATTGGTGGTCTGGATCTGAACCCGCAATGTCTCCAAGGTATGGCCTGTATAGCTATATTGAAGGATAAAGCAAATAAATTATATTAATGCCAGCAAGTAGATTTTTGGCATAAAAGAGATACAAGTATATATTCAATGAAATTAAGTAAAACTCTTTAGTCTTACACTTCGATTGGACATGAGAATATGAGCTCATTTTTTAATTTAAAAATAAGCCCACAATAAAACCTTTCCTAGCTCTGTCCTCTGAGAAAGCTCAGGGCAATGACAATCTGCAGAAGCAAATGCCCCTCACGTGAATGCCTTTTATATTATATTAAAGAGTGAATGTTATTCTGTCTAAAGGACACAGGAGTGAAACTGAAGGGTCACCATTAGCCAAAGGTTGGCCAATTTAAGTATTAAGAATAATGACTCCAATATATCAGAAAAGCATTAAATACCCAACCACTCATGAATTCATAATGATACTTTAAAGAATCCCCATTGGTTACATGGCGACTGTTAGGGAACAAACATACTCCTTTGAAAACCGCTAATTCTAGGGAAAGAACCAAGCCCATGGCCGGCCTTTCCTGTACAAACTGCTTCAGGGCAAGCAGCTAGTTGGTGAGAAGTTCTCCTGTAGCAACACTGAGGAAAGAGGAATCGAGAGAGAGTGGATGTCAAAACTGCCAGGCAGAGGCTGAGGGAACCTGACAAGGGGCAAGTGGGGACAGCACTGAGCCCCTGGCAGGCTGTGGTCACTCAAGGCAGGACAACTGGACATCATGGCCTCCACTGTGAGGCACCAGGAGGCACTCAGCAGCGACTCTAAATTAAAGTCCGAGCCCGAGTCTCAACTCTTAACTGCACACGCCAGTATCTGGAAAGCTGCAGGAAGAGCCAGCCAACCCTTCGCCACTCCCAGCACAGTCTCTGGAGCAGCAGTGTCAATGCCCAGGCCCCGTCCTCGCCTCCAGATCAGGGCGTGAGCTCAACAAGAACCCCCAGAGATTTGCAGTCACAGCGAAGGTGTGCTGAGTCCAACGGCACCTGAGGACACTTTCACCCGCACCTGAGATGCCGGCCGCCATAAGCAAGGGCCCCAGGGCCTCCAACAAATTAGTGGGTTAAGAAAGAGACTGGTGTGGGGAAGGCAGACCCTATGAAATAAAAGAGTTTTAATAGACATAGCAACCAAGTGTCATGTGTGGATTCTGTTTAGGTGCTGATCAAAATAAATCAACTGTGAAAAAGACCTTTTAAGGCAATCAGGGAAACGTGACTGAACTGGGTGTCGGATGACAGGAAGGGCTTCTTATTAACCTTGTTGTGATGGCACGGTTGGTGACTGTTTCATTTAATAAGGTCCTCACTAGTTAGTGACGCATACTGAAGTGCTGATAGGTGAAAACGGCCTCTGACCTGACACACTTTAAAAGTGTGTGTGGTGTGTATGTGTGTGTGTTGGTTAAGTAAAACTAGTTTGGGGTTCATCACACAATTCTCTAGTTTCATGTGCTTAAAATGTTCTAGAATAGACGGTTTTGGTATTTTTTTAGCTGTGTGAGGAAGTGGAGAAGTGGAGCTAGCCTATCTGGCAACCCCTCAAGATGTCAGGCTATGAAATAACACTGGCAAACGCTTACATAGAGTGTGCTGTGTGCCAGGGACTGTTCTTAGCACTTTACACAGAGAGTATCATTTGGTCTTTACAACCACCGTATAAAGTGGGCTCTTTATTCTCTCAGATGAGGAAACTGAGGCAGAGAACAACTAAGGAACTTGCCTAGGATCGCACAGGAGGTAAGGGGCAAAGGAGGGACAGACAGACAGTGTGGCCCCAGAGTCTAGGCTTGTCAACACTGTGCTACAGAACGCCTCTAAAGGAAAACATTGGCTGTTGGGGAGACTGAGGCAGAGGGCACAGACCAGTGGGAAGGGAGAGAGGTTTCTGAGGAGGAAGGAAAATGTGGGCTCTGAAACTGGAGCTGGGTTTAGGTAGGAGGAAGGGCAGGTCGTGGATGAAGACAGCTGCAGGTGTGTGCCTGGTCGCCCTTGCCACATGCTTGGAATCCAGCCACAGCTCCACCTGGCACCAGAAAAGCAACAGCTACACCCTTAACCAAATGCCCGCTGTGCACCAGACCAGGGCTGAGAAGCCCACACTGCCTGTGTCGTCCAATCCCTGTGACAATGCTGTGGGGCAGCACCGCCCCTGCCTTATGGGTGACGATCTGGAGGTCCGTCGATCTGTCCACACTCACATCACTGAGAAGCAGTGCAGTCAGACAGCCCAGGCCCTCGGCCGCCAGCGCTTGCTCCAAACCACACGATGCATTCTTTCCGTCTTCCCACTTCTTTCCAGAGTGCTCGTAAGGGCTCGCTGAAGCATTCTCATGATGGTGCACTCACATACAAAAAACAAGTGTGTGCAAAAATGTGAGCACCACGTGAGCTTTGCAGCCGAGCTAGCTGTTCTCTGCCACTGTCAAATGCCCAGTCCCCGTGACGCAGTCCTGCAGTGATCTTAGTCACATAAGATGTTGCACTGGGGGCGTTGAGGGATGGGTCATAGGACCTCTCTGCACTATTTTTGTAACTTTTTGTTAGTCTACAAACATTTTTAAATAAAAGGTTTGAAGAGAAAACACTGGATATCACAGCCAAGACCTAATGGATCACTAAGTGATTTTCACTCCTTTTTTAAATGAGGAAACAGACTTAGTCTCTTCAGGGCACGCACTCTTCCTAGTCCAGGTGGTTCCACTTTAGCCAGGTTCCCTTCCTCCCACCCACAGGTCCACACCTACCTCCCCCGCACCCAGCCTCCCACCCTCACCCTCACACCCAGACTCCTCCCAACCCAGCCTAACCCCCAGCACCCAGCCTCCCCCCAATACCCCAACACACCCAAACTCCTTCCCACACACCCAGCTTTCCCCCCGGCATCCGGCCTCCACCAACACCCCAACACACCCAAACTCCTTCCCACACACCCAGCTTTCCCCCTGGCACCCGACCTCCCCCAACATACCCAAACTCCCTCCCACAAACCCAGCTTTCCCCCAGACACCCAGCCTCCCCTGACACACCTAGACTCCCCCCAGACACCCAGCCTCACCCCCCCAATCTAGCCTCCCCACCGCACCCAGCCTCCCCTCGACATGCCTAGCCTCACCCCCACACCCAGCCTCCCTCCCTTCCTGCCTACATCTGCCTCCCCATCTCTCATTTCTCATACTCCATGACACCATCTTCATTAGAAGCTTCTTCACTCAGAACGCTTCAATATCTTCAAAGTGGCGGAGCAGAAGGAACTCTGCATCATTAGCTTGGAAAGGCCCCAAATTCTTACGCCTTTTTATCTTGTTCGTGGGATTTGCTGCAAGTATCTGCCCAGTGTCAGTGCCACGTGTCACTTCTCATGAAAATCAATTTTACAAAATTAGCCAATGAAATACAAACACTCACTAACCAGTGGCACCTGCAACGGATCCATTTCAAAGAAAGTATTACCAGAAGTGGCTCAAGCAACAGAAATGCAAATGTTAACACTTCTTCTTTGTTTTGGTTTTCCATTTTCAACTGCCTTTTATTTCCACGCAGGGGAACGTGAGGAGAAATGCCTAATAGAAGACATTCCAAGCGATACGTTGGTAACAGGTGAGTAAAATGTGCTCGGTTAAATGTTGAACTCCAGAAATGGTTTCACAGAATTATGCCATCCTCTACGTCCATATTACTTGGCAGTGAACATACTGCTGCACGGTTTTCTCTTGATAGTTTACCAAGTTATTCAAACCTAACAGCCGTAAGAGTGAATGGTAAAATTCATAAAACAGGAAATCTGGACACGGTTCCCTGGAATCCAAGCTTGATTTGTTTTTCCAGTTGTCAATGTTCCTTAGTAAAAGCATCTTGGATGCCGTTTCTCACTCTAATAGTGGTTGAACATTCAAAACGCACGTCAGGTCTTTAGACTGTGCAGCAGGACAGGAGCACAAGTCGCACGTCCTCTGTGCCCTGGCCTCCTGGTGTCCACAGAGCCGTGGGGAGAAGGCATCGTGGTGGGCGTGAAAGTGCAGATCGGAGACTGTTTTCCAAGCAAACTGCTAGTAAAACCTGCTAACACCATAGTGACTTCCACACGTTTCCCACACTGCCACCAAGCACAGCCCCACACAGCTGAGCTTCACCTGCCTTCTGAGAAAGAAACAAGTACCCGTGGTGTCAGAACGGTGTAGAAAATCCAGCATGTGCTTAACATTCAGGACAGAATCAACATCAAATTCCCTGGTTTTCACGCAAAAAAAAGTAGGAGGAAGAGAATCTAGTGATATTCCTCACAAGTGCTGATTACATATTTTATATCCCATTCAATCTTACAATGAGTACTGTTGAATCCTCTTTTCAATTTATCTTGGTCATTACCTTTGAGTGTGCTATTGCAAAAAGTAATGACCCATCCTGCAAAGGACTAAGTAAATGCATCAAGCATGGAGGCAGAGAAAGAGAGAGAGCAATGTGAGATCAAGTATTGGGATGAGTAGAATGGAAAAAATGCCCGGGAGGAGAGCTGGGTGGTCTTGGAGCCCCCGCCGCCGCTCCGTCACTGTGGATGAAGCCATATTTGGGATTCTGGAGTCTGTACGAGCCTGCCTGGATCCAAATCCCAGCTCTGTCACCTGACAGCTGTGTGCCACTGGGCAAGTGAATTACCCTCTCTGTTTCATTTGTGAAATGAAATGATGATAAACAAACAAACATCTATTTATTTTGGTTGTGCTGATGATTAGTTTACTCTGTAAGGCTTTTAGAACCTAATCCACCTCACAGAAAGTACTGTGTTTGCTCAACATGTTCTCTGAGCCCAACGATCTCATCCCAAGGGAAGCTTGGCCCCTGAGGTAAATAGCCCTGGGTAGCCGGCTGTTTTCCTGGTAACATGTGAATTTTCCAGCCTGCAGTTGAAGGGGCAGAGGAAGAGGCGGAGGAAGGGGGACAGTGCTGGCCTGTCCACTTGCCTGTTGCCTCATGGCCCATCCGCTGGATGGGCTCACCCAGGACCCACTGGGACATCTCAAGGAGCTGCAGCCACCTGAGCCATGGAGGCATTGGCAGCAGGAAGGAACGTGTGGCTAGAGTGTCCTGACAGCGGTGTCAAGGCAGGGTCTCAGTGATGGCACCATGGTCCATCTAGAGCGGCTGGTGCCATCATGCCAGCTGCAGCAGGGAGGTGCAGCCAGGGCTGCATGCTCCATGGAACTGGCAGGAGCTGGGGACAAGCAGGAGCCCTGCCCCTTCCAAGTTGGGGTGGGAGCTCTCTGCAGACTTAGGCATCCCTGTGCTCTCTGGCTGGGAGCAGATGGGGGCCCCACTATCCTGGGCACAGCTGCAGCCACTGAAGTCACAGTTGTAGACCCAGACCTCCTGATCCACAGAACAGGCAGGTGCAGATCCAGGCCTCCTGCTCCATGGAGCAGGCAGGAGCCCCACCCCCCGGGCACAGATGCAGCTGCCCAAGTCGTGGCTGCAGACCCAGGCATCCCTGTGCTCTTGCGGGAAGCCGGGAGCAGATAGAAGCCCCACTCTCCTGGGCGCAGCTGCAGCCGCCCAAACCATGGCTGCGGACCCAGGCATCTCTGCAATCTTGGGGGCCCAGGAAGCCCCATACCCGGCCTTCACAGGTTCGGAAATGCCTGCTCCTGCTGCCTGGCTTCTCCCTGCTGTCAGTGTCCACTCTGATCTCAGAATAAAGTCGGAGCAAGCCTGGGCATTGTCGCAGCCTGGCCAGGTGTGCACACACTCAGGGCAGTGCTGATACACCAGCCCCCTGCTGCCACAGCCCCCTCCAGACTCTGAGTGCCGAGGATAGGAGGGAAGCCAAGGGGGGGCCGAGGGTAGCTTGGCACTGGCCTGCAGGCACCCCTTGGCACCTACAGTCTGGGCAGCACGAATGGCAGCAGGAGGCAGACAAGTTCCTGGGTGGAAGGGGGCAGGTCCCTGGTGAGGCCCCCACCTTCAGGCCAGGGAGGTCCTGAAGGCTGGGGACTGGGCTGCCAGTCGTACAGACCAGAGTGGGAACTTGTGATGCCTTTACCTGTGACTGCCGATGGACAAATCAGAGTGCACTTCCTCCCCTCTAAGGCCCATAAAAGTCCTAGGCTCAACCAGAGCTGAGCAGACATCACGGCAACCAAATGCAGAGAGGAGCTACCCACTCCAGGGCCTCCTCTCTGCTGAGAGCCGCAGACACAACAGGATGGCCTGTCTGCAGAGAGGAGCAACCCACTCCAGGGCCTCCTGTCTGCTGAGAGCCTCAGAGATGACGGGAAGGCCTGCCTGCCAAGAGGAGCTTCCCACTCTAGGGTCTCCTCTGTGCTAGGAGCTGAACACTCGTTGGGACACCCTGGCTGTGGAAAGGAGCTGCCCCTGCAGGTCTCCTCTGAGCTGTTGTATTGCTCAGTAAAGCTCGTCTTCCTCTTGCTCACACTCCGCTTGTCTGCAGACCTCATTCTTCCTAGTCACAGGACAAGAACTTGGGACTCGTCGAATGGCAAGGCTAAAAGAGCTGGTGTAACACAAACAGGGCTGAAACATGCCCCTTGCTTGCCATGCTATGGGGGAAGAGAAGGAGAGAAGAGCTGCAGCCCTTCAGGGAGCCCAGACTTGGGAGCCCCCCAGGCCAGGGATAAGCAGGAGCCCTGCCCCTTCTGAGTTGGATTCCCTCTTTGGGGCCCTGTGGTTCCTGGCATACTACATTCCCCAGTGCCAGCTGTGGAAGCTGCTTGCAGTGCATCTGGTCCAGCTGCAGCCTTGCAGAGAGCCAGTGCCCATGTCAGCACCTGCAGCTGCCCATCTTGCTGCAGCTGCCGGCGTGCCTGACTGCACAGTGGCTGGACCCCATGCTCACTCACACACCCCTCACTGCTCTGTGCCTGACTCACTCTTGGCAGGTGTGGGATCCAGGCCAGTAGCATGAGTTGAGTGCAGCGTGCCAGGCTGAGTGGGCAGAACAAGCCCAGTGGACCCAAGCAAAACTCAGGCAAGGGTGCCACCAGCCACAGAAGTTTCCAGCTAGAAATGTGACACCCCAAGGATCCTCTGACAGCGGTCCCATCTGGCTGGAAGACCAGGGCCCACTGTGGCTGACTCCCTCGCCCAAGTCAGGAGCCTCTGGAGTCCTCCTTCTCTCGGATGCTGCTGTCCACTCCTCCCTCCTCTGCTCTTGCCAGGGCTCTTCCCTGACTGACTGCTCCTCCTCGCCTGGTCTTCCCAAGCCTCCCTCCTCTCTGTTCTTTCCACTCTGCAGTCTCCTTAACCATCATCCTTGGGCAATTATTTAGATTTAGAGCTCAGCTACTTAAAACTCACTGTTGGCTGGGTGCGGTGGTTCACGACTGTAATCCCAGCATTTTGGGAGGTCAAGGCGGGCAGATCACAAGGTCAGGAGATCGAGACCATCCTGGCTAACACGGTGAAACCCCGTCTCTACTAAAAATACAGAAAATTAGCCGGGCGTGGTGGTGGGTGCCTGTAGTCCCAGCTACTTGGGAGGCTGAGGCAGGAGAATGGCATGAACCTGGGAGGCAGAGCTTGCAGTGAGCCGAGATCGCGCCACTGCACTCCAGTCTGGGCGACAGAGCGAGACTCCGTCTCAAAAAAAAAAAAGAAAAAAAAAACTCACCGTTACGGAAAACTTTGAAAGTGCATAAGGGCCAGGCATGGTGGTTCACACCTGTAATCCCAGCACTTTGGGAGGCCGAGGCAGGTGATCACTTGAGGTTGGGGTTCAAGACCAGCCTGGCCAATATGGTGAAACCCCATCTCTACTAAAAATACAAAAAAGAAAATTAGCCAGGAGTCGTGGTGGGCACCTGTAGTCCTGGCTACTTGGGAGGCTGAAGCAGGAGAATCACTTGAACCCGGGAGACAGAGGTTGTAGTGAGCTGAGATCGTGCCACTGAACTCTAGCCTGGGTGACAGAACGAGACTCCGTGTCAAAAAAAGAAAAAAAAAGGCACATCAGGCCACGGTTTTAACTATTCTTTAAAAGAGAACAGTGCGACCTTAAAGTCCAAGAGCTATAGACTCTGGTCCTGGAAGCCATCCTGTGGGCTGGTGCCCCTCACCCACTGCCCTCCAGTGGAGGAGCCCACGCCTGCCCCACACCCTAGTGCCAAGGGAGCCTCTGCACTGGCGCTCTGGGGTGGCTGCTCTCCTTTTCCTTGTGGGGAGCACAGCCCACAGCTGTCAGTGCAGGAACTACATCTCCACAACTGTATCCAATCATCCTTGTTCTGCTATCTGGGTCCACTCAAAATAAATCCACATTTTTTTCACCTGAAAGTCCGTCATAACTGAAGTCAGAGATTCCACCCGTCCCAGATTTCTCTTTGCAGGCTAACTCTCCTTAGTTGCCAAGTGTGTGGTTTCGCTCCACTTTGTAACACGCATGCGTGAAAGTATCTCGTTTGGGTCAAGCTAAGAGCTGGGAGCTGGAGACTCTGTAGGGCAAGACAGGCGAGCTCCCTGGCCCTGCCCCGCCCCTGCCCCACCCCTGCCCCGCCCCAGGCTGCATTCAGCAAAGAAGCCACAAAGCACGTAACCCAAGGAAGAACTCACTGCTGACCCAGTACAGCCAGCCCAGAGGAGGCCGAGGGAGCAGGCTGTGGAGACTGAGGCAGGAGGGTGGAAGGCTCCAGCAAAAATGGGGGATGGGCATAAGATAACAGAGGATTATTACTCAGACATGGAAAAACCAAGGACAGAAAATGGGCAAATCGTACAAGGAGAGAAAAGCAAACCAAACTCATCAAAACCAATTAAACAAACAACCACAAGTAAGCCATGGTCCAAATATGATGCCCTCAAAATGGGCCACAATTTCCCACAGATGGAGTGGTGCGAAGCTGGCCGGGGGGAGAGCCGGGATTGGCCTTTTCCCTTGGCTGCTGTGGTCTACCAGCAGGCCGCTGGGACACAGGCCCTGTGCCAGGAGGATGGGGATGGGGACAGGAGCATATCTGGGTCCCTTCCCAGTTTCATGTCGCTCATAAAAGTGGTCATTTTGCTCTGTGTCAGCAGGGACGCTTCTGGTTTGAAGGTGTATTAGGACTCAATGAGCTCTTTGAGGGCATGAACTCTTCTATTAACCTTCGTATCCCCAAAGCGTATTGCAGTGCCTGGCACATGTGGAGTGAGTGCTTTTAATCAGAACTGGACAAACTGCAGGATGAACTGTGGTTCTAAGACTTCCAGACACATTGAGATGAATTCGAAAGTCAGACTCTAATTACAAGCATGCAGCCAGATGTGGATGCATCTCACTTCTTGACTTGGCTGAAAAATAACACACAAAAGCCTTTCTGAAGTCCATTTCCATGATATCCACAGTGTTCTAAACTCTCCCTGTCAGTGCCATTTCCTATGATATCCTATCCACGGTGTTCTAAACTCTCCCTATCGTGCCATTTCCATGATATCCACGGTGTTCTAAACTCTCCCTGTCAGTGCCATTTCCTGTGATATCCTATCCACGGTGTTCTAAACTCTCCCCGTCGGTGCCATTTCCACGATATCCACGGTGTTCTAAGCTGTCCCCGTCGGTGTCACTTCCATGATATCCACGGTGTTCTAAGCTCTCCCTGTCAGTGCCATTTCCATGATATCCACGGTGTTCTAAACTCTCCCTGTCAGTGCCATTTCCATGATATCCACGGTGTTCTAAACTCTCCCCGTTGGTGCCATTTCCATGATATCCACGGCGTCCTAAGCTCTCGCTGTGGGTGCCATTTCCTTTATATCCACGGTGTTCTAAGCTGTCCCCGTTGGTGTCACTTCCATGATATCCATGGTGTTCTAAACTCTCCCCGTTGGTGCCATTTCCACGATATCCACGGTGTTCTAAGCTCTCCCTGTTGGTATTCCGTAACAAAAAAAGGAATGAGACGTGCGGCACAACCTTTTCTTGGTGAAGCCACAGGCTCACTGCGGTTCTTCCTCAACGCTCAGAAACAGTCAGTTGCCCAGGACTTAATTTCAAGCTCTCTTGGCAACTGAAGATTGTGTTTTTACTTATGTTTATTCCACTCTTTTCCTTTTAAAGATCATCTCCCTCTCTCTCTTCTTCCTTTTCTCCCCATCTTCCTTTATATATTCGGCAAATATCTATTGCTCACCTAAGAGTCATTGTTCTTGATTCTGCGGATTCAAACTGGAAAGAAACAAAATAATGGAATCTTGCCTTCAGGGTGTTTATGGTATCATGGACAGAGAAAAACAGTAACCTAGAAAATGAGCAAGTCATAAAACAACTCAGAGAGGGGGACAGGAGGCTCCCAGCATGGATGGAGAAGAACTCACTGGGATAGTAACCCTGAAGCTGTGATACCGGGGATGGGGGAGACTTGGGAGTGTGTCTGAGGAAGCAGACAGTGAGGCTGGACCGGCTGGAGGATAGAAGGTGGGGATGGAAGGTCAGCATCATGGCGCCTTGGTCAACAGCCACAGACAGACTTTGAATTTGACTCTGAATGACAAGGCTTTTAGTATAATTCACATTTTAAATGCCACACGGCTGCAGAAGCAGAGATATCCAGGGAAGCTCCTCCCATCATCCAGGAAAGAGGATGGGGCTTGGATCAAGGGAGCCGCAGCGAGGGGAGCTATGGTCAGATACCAGATGCATTTGGAAGGCAGAACCTTTAAGACATTCTGACAGAATGAAAATGGGGTTTACAAAGAGACAAGTAAAGAGGAATTTATAGAGATAGAGAAGACTGCAGACCATGGTTTCGGTCAGGGTGGGAGGGTGGGGGGTCAGGAATTTTTTTTCTGGATAAATTAAATCTGAGATGCCTGTTGGCCATCTGTCACAATCCATATTGTGTTGCTATATCAGAATGCCACAGACTGTGTAATTTATAAAGAAAAGAAATACATTTCTCACAGTTCTGAAGACTGGGAATTCCAATAGCAATGGGCATCTAAAGCACCTGTTTGAAGGCACTGAGTACAACCAACACAGACAGGACTTAAGAGGCCATGATCTTTGGAGAGGGAAAAGACACGAGGTGAGCTCCACAATCATCCTGGTGTTTTTCACTCAGGAAAATTTCAAATTGCATATTAGGGTAATAAATCTCAAGAGAAAGGGCTAAGGAAAGAGAGCTCAGAGTTCAGGACTGCCAAGGTGGCTGGGAAGTGAGGAGGGAAATCCAGAAAAGGAAGGAAACAAAAATAAGGAGCCTAATAATCTGGATAAAAATCTTCCTCAAATAACTGGCTGATACCTAAGTTACATAAAAGTGGAGAGAGACTCAAAACAGGCAAACAAAAACAACCAGCAGGAAACAGCAACTGCTAAAGAATGAAGCAGAGGTTTCATCAGCCACATGGACCTGGCGGGAAATGACCATGACCCAACAAGGTGGAGGAATCTCAGAAAACACCCTGGACCCTACAAGGGCTACACTCTGGGCATAAGATCAGGCCCTAGAAATAAGGACTACATCCCAGGGATGGGTTACATTTTAGGAATAAGCACAAAACTGGAATAGATCCGCCCTGTTTGCTAGCAGGAAATAACCCTCCTTGGAGGAGGATAGCATTATTCAAACCCTCTACAATATACCAAAAACAACAACAACAAAACAAAACAAAACAAAAAAACCCTCTACAATATACAGCATCCAATCCCAAATTATGAGGCATGGTTTAAAAAAAAAAAAGACTGAATGACCAGAAGCCAAAATATTAAACAGGCAATGGAAAGAGATACGAAGATGATTCAGAGAGGGACTTTAAAATTACTATCAATATGTTAAAGAAAATAGGGAAATTGATGAACAAGATAGATGAAAAGAGGGAGAATTTCAACAATTAGGATCTCTTTTTAAAAAATCAAGTGGACATTCTGGAACTGAAAAACACAATATCTGAAGAACTCATTGGAAAGAGTCAACAAAAGACCAGGAAAGAAGATTAGTGAAGGAGATTAGATTAGTGAATTGGAAGAGACTTCAATAGAAAAAAGAATGAAAAGACCAGAAAGGAGTGTAAGATACATGAGGAAGACAAATGGTCTAACATACATGCAATTGCAGCCCCAAAGAGAAAGGTGAGAGAGAATGGAGAAAAGGCAATATTTAAAGACATCATGGCCAAAAATTTTTGAAAATTGATGGAAGACATCAACCCAGAATTTCAAGGAGCTCAGAGTACCCCAAATTAGGATAAATATAAGGACAACCACACCTAGGTACATGACTGTCACACTACCAAAAGCCAAATACAAAGAGAAAAAAATTAAAAATAACCAAAGGGAAAACCACAATCGTTTCAGGGCACAGTTACTTCAATCTTTGTTAATGTTTCAACAGAAGCTATGGCATCTTCAAAGATGCTGAATGGAAAGGGAAAAAAACGACTTTGTGATAGATTTTGAAATCAGGAAGTGTGATGACTCCAACTTTGTTCTCTCTTGATTAATTTGGCTCTTTGTAGTCTTTTTTGGTTCCATATGAATTTTAGAATTGTTTTTCTATTTCTGTCCATTGAAATTTTGATAGGGATTGCACTGATTTGGTAGATTGCATGGGGTATATGGACATTTTAACAATATGAAGTATTGCAATCCATGAACCCGAGATGGCTTTTGATTTGTCTTCTTTCTTTCATTAATGTTCTGTAATTTTTGTATACTAGTCTATCACTTCCTATGTTAAGTCTATTCCTAAGTATTTTATACTTTTTGGTGGTATTGTAAATGGGACTGTTTTCCTAATTGTCTTTTAAAATAGTTCATTGTTAGTGTATAGAAATGCATCTCATTTTCTGCATTGATTTTGTATCCTGCAACTTTATTGAATTCGTTTATTAGTTCTCACAGTTTTGTTTTGTCATGTTTTTTGAGACAGAGTTTCGCTCTGTCACCCAGGTTGGAGTGCAGTGGTGCGATCTTGGCTCACTGCAAGCTTCACCTCCCGGGTTCATGCCATTCTCCTGCCACCTGAGTAGCTGGGACTACAGGCGCCTGCCACCATGCCCAACTAATTTTTTTGTATTTTTTTAAATAAAGGCAGGGTTTCACTGTGTTAGCCAGGATGGTCTTGATCTCCTAACCTCCTGATCTGCCTACTTTAGCCTCCCAAAGTGCTGGGATTACAGGTGTGAGCCACCATGCCCAGCCAGTTCTCAGTTTTTTATGTAGTCTTTAGGGTTTTCTATGTATAGGATCAGGTCATCTGCAAACAGGGACAATATTATTTTCCTTTCCTATTTGGATGTCTTTTATTTTTCTTGCCTAAATGCTCTTGCTAGGACTTCCAGTACTATGTTGAATAAAAGTGACAAAAGCAGGTATCCTTGCCTTTTTCCTGATCGTAAAGGAAAAGCTTTTGTTTTCCCCATTATGATGTTAGCTGTGGACTTTTCATATAATGTCTTTATTACGCTGAGGTACTTTCCTACTATTTCTAATTTCTTGATAACTTTTATCATGAAAGGATGCTGAATTGAGTTAAATGCTTCTTCTCCATCTATTGAGATAATCATGTGATTTTTATCTTTTATTCTGTTAATACAATATACCATATTAATTGATTTCTGCGTGCTGAACCATCTTTGCACCCCAGGGATAAACCCTACTTGGTTATAGTGTAATGATATGATCCTTTTAAAGTGTCTTCGATTTGGCTCAGTATTTTGTTGAGGACTTTTGCATCTATATCCATCAGGAATACTGGCCTATAGTTTTCTTTTCTTGTAGTGTCTTTGTCTGGCTTTAGTATCATGGTAGTGCTGCTCTCATAAAATGAGTTTGGAATTGTTCCCTCCTCTTCAACTTTTGAAAAGAATCTGAGAAGGATTGGTGTTGATTTTTCTTTAAATGTTGGTTGAATTTGCCAGTGAAGCCATCTGGTCCCGTCTCAAAAAACAAATGAAAAAACAAAAACAAAACAAAACAAAACAAAACACTAAAACTAAAACTAGAACCTCATATGATCTAGCAATGCCACTTCTGGGTATTTACCCAAAATAATTGAAATCAAGATGTCAAAGAGATATTAGCATCCCATGTTCATAACAGCACTATTTACAATAGTCAAAATGTAGAAACAACCTATATGTCCATTGATGGACAAATGAGTAAAGAACATATGGTATATTCATACAATGGAATATTATTTAGCCTTAAGAAATAAGGAAATTATGCAATCTTAAGCAACATGGATGAACCTTGAGGACACTATGCTAAGTAAAATAAGCCAGTCACAGAAGGACAAACACTGCAAGATTCCACTTACATATGGTATCTAAAACAATGAAATTTGTAGAATCAAAGAGTGAAATGGTGGTTTCTCATGGGCTGGGGGGCGGGAGAAATGAAGAGTTATTAATTAATGAGTGTAAAGTTCCAGTTAAGCAAGATAAGTAAGTTCTAGAGATCTGTTACACAACATTGGACCTACAGTCAACAATAATGTAATGTACACTTAAAATTTTGTTAAGAGGGTAGATCTCATGTTGTGTTCTGGCCACAATAAAATAAACCTAATAAAGTTTAAAAAATAAAGGAAAAAATACAAAGCTAGATTTCTAGATTTCTGTACTCAGTGAAAATATCCTTCAAAAGTGAAAGTGAAATAAAAATGTTTTCACACAAGCAAAAGCTCAGAGATTGTTTTGCTATCAGATCTGTACTACAGGAAATACGGAAGGGAGCTCTTCAAGTCGAAGGGAAATGAACGTATACATATATTGACTTGTGGAGTTTATAACACATGTAGCAGTAAAATATACGACAACAATAGCACAAAGGAGGAAAGCAGGTAAACGGAGTTAAATAGCTGAAAGATTCTTGCAATGTTCAGCAAGTAATAAATACGCTAATTTAAGGAAGAAGGTAGCGCAACAAGGATGCATATTATTACCAAGGTAATTAATAAAAGAGTACTGTACTAAAAGAATGCATAACTAATATGCTAATAGAGAAAAATGAGAAAAAAAAACTTGATTAATCCAAAGAATGGCAAGAAAGGAATAAAGGAACAAGGAACAAATAGGACAAATGGAAAACAAATAGCAATATGGTAGACTTAAATCTAAATATATTTTACACTATATGAAGTGCAAACGGGCAAAACACTCCAATTAAAAGACCAAGATTGTCAGACTAGATTAAAAAAAACAAAAAATAAAAAACAAGCACATGCTATTTCCAAAAGAAAACTTTAAATATCAGAAAGTCTGAAAGTAAAAGAATAGAAAAAGACATACCATGCAAATAAGAACAAAAAGAAAGATAGTGTAAAGTAGACTTTAAGAAAATAAATATTACTGGAGTTACAGGGGTACACAAATCACCAATGTTGCTTTCAATCACAGAAAGATGTTTAGGGCGTGTTTCCTACTCAGCTGTTATGAACCTTATTTAAAAGAATGTTGAGGCCAGGCGCAGTGGCTCACGCCTATAATCCCAGCATTTTGGGATGCTGAGGCGGATGGATCACCTGAGGTCAGGAGTTTGAGACCAGCCTGGCCATCATGGTGAAAGTCCCATCTCTACTAAAAAGGCAAAAATTAGCCAGGCATGGTGGCGGGCAACTGTAATCCCAGCTACTCAGGAGGCTGAGGTGGGAGAATTGCCTGAACCTAGGAGGTGGAGGCTGCAGTGAGCTGAGATGGTGCCACTGCACTCCAGCCTGAGCGACAGAGCAAGACCCATGTCTAAATAAAAAAAAAAAAAAGAAAAGAAAAAGAAAGTTTAAGAGAGATAGACGACCTTAGAGCCAGTCGTCAAAATCTACCTAAAAGTTTGTTTTTTCTCATTAGGACTAAAAACAGTCTGCAAGAGATTGATATTCCATCTTCCCCAAGTGGAGGTAGCCGAGACCACTGTAGAATAGAAAACAGGCTTTGTAGACAAAAACACAAGCCATGACATCCATCTTAATTCCCTAATAGCCAGGTGACTGAGTCTGTTTCCTTCTCTGCAAACTGAAGATAACATGAGCCTTGGAGCGGCAGAGCACTTGGCACACCCTTGACATGTTGCAGGTGCTCTGTTGGTGTGGGTTCCCACCCTCTCTTCACCTTGGCCTCTGGGTAGCCTAAGACTACTAGAGACGCAGGTGTGGCTCTGACTCTGGCTCAAAGCTCTCTCTGAAAGAAAGAGAAGCTGCTTCAGAAGCAGAGAAAGGCCTGCATTCCCCAACTGACACTGAGAGGGGGATGGTACAGGGCTTGCGCACCTGCCAACGGCGCCAGCTGACAAACCTGGGGTAAGAAATCCTTGCCCTGTAAACTTACTTGGAAATTCCTAAGCCAAATATATTCTGTATTTTTTATCTTGTTTCTCTTAGTCCTTCTTATTAATGTCCCTTAACAATAAATTCAATTGTCTTGAATTAAAAAAAACAAACGGATAAAGCAACTTTGATGGTAAGTTTGAGGGGTAGAGATGAGAGGAACAGGGAGGGAAGACGCTGGTGGTGGGTAACTGTGTACGTTCTTCCCACCTGCCTAGTGAGTTTCAGTTTTTTTGTTTTTTGTTTTTTTTTATTCTTTTGAGATGGAGTCTCCCTCTGTCATCCAGGCTGAAGTGCAGTGGTGCCGTCTTGGCTCACTGCAGCCTCCACCTCCCGGGTTCAAGCGATTCTTCTGCCTCAGCCTCCCTAGTAGCTGGGGTTACAGGCACGCACCACCACGCTCAGCTAATTTTTGTATTTTTTTAGAGACAGGGTTTCACCACGTTGGCCAGGCTGGTCTCAAACTCCTGACCTCAGGTGATCTGCCCACCTTGGCCTCCCAAAGTGCTGGGATTACAGGCGTGAGACACCACGTCTGGCCAAGTTTTAGTTTTAAAGCCTTTAAAGCCACCTGCTTTCTGGTCCTTGGTGCACTTTAAAAAAAAAAAAAAAGCGTTAGTCCCTCATAAAAAGTAGGGACTGTTAAAAAGGGAGAAGTGCCATGAAGCATAGTGATCATAATGCAGCAGACTGTTCATAAAATGTTTAGAATTCAAAACTAATAAGCAAAAACATCTGCTCCTGGATGCTCCCTTTCAAAGGGTCCCCTGATCTATCTCAAACATTCTGCAAAATACCCGTAGTTTTGTTTATTTTTCAAAGTACAAGTCTTAGAGACTAGATGGGGAAGATGAGGTCAAGTTAAATGGGTGTCATCATTCATCATTCCAGTGGGGCAAACAGGCCCCACTCCTGTCTTCATGGGAGACCTCACTGCCTCTCTGGATTGTCTTGGGTTGGGTGCTCTACAAAGCAGACCCTGAGCCAAGGATTCAAGTGCAAGTGATTTGCTAAGGAAATGCTCCCAGGAGAAGAGAGGGGAAGAAGCCAAGCAAGGGCATTATTTCAGGTTAACCCCAGACTCATCCTAAGCCCTGGTGGAGCCCAGGAGCATGAGGTAACTACAGATCCAGCAATTCTGCTCCTAGATCCATACTCAGAACAACTAAAAGCCGGGACTGAGATACTTATATATCAATGCTCACAGCAGCCAAAAAGTGTGCATCAATAAATGCATGGATAAACAAACATGGTCCATCCACACAATGGAGTATCATTCGGCCATAAAACGAAGGAAATTCTGCTACATGCCACAACACAGATGAACCTTGGAAATATTATGGTAAGTGAAATAAGCCAGACACAAAAAGAGAAATACTGTATGAGACTACATGTAAGGCACCTAGAGGAGTCAAATCCACAGAGACAGATAGAGACTCTTGGGAGTCAGGGGGATGGGAGTTATTGCTTAAGTGGGTAGACTTTCTGCTCAGGAAGATGAAAACATTCTGGAAATGGATGGTAGTGATGGTTACACAACAATGTGGCTATACTTAATGTCACTGAATTGTATACTTAAAATGGTTAAAATGGTAAATTTTCTGTTATGTATATTTTACCACACTTTTTAAAAACATTTTTAAAAAATCTGGGTAAGGGCCAGATGCGGTGGCTCACGCCTGTAATCCCAGCACTTTGGGAGGCTGAGGCGGGCAGATCACGAAGTCAGGAGATTGAGACCATCCTGGTTAACATGGTGAAACCCTGTCTCCAAAAATACAAAGAAAAATTAGCCGGGCGTGGTGGTGGGCGCCTGTAGTCCCAGCTACTCAGGAGGCTGAGGCAGGAGAATGGCGTAAACCTGGGAGGCAGAGCTTGCGGTGGGCCGAGATCACACCACGGCACTCCAGCCTGGGTGACAGAGCGAGACTCCGTCTCAAAAAATAGTAATAATAAAATAAAATCTGGATAAGATATACCACAGCTTGTTCCACCTCCAGGCAAAGGAGCCGGGCATTTGTACTCACACCCCATTCGTTGGCACTGGCTCAGGCTGGGGAGGCGCAGACCTCAACTCAGGCTCTCCCTGTCCTCTGTGCGGGGTATGGCTCCAGCACCCAAGGCCTCCTCTAAGGCCGCAAGCTGCAGTCAAGCATGCCAAAGCCAGGGGTGGCTAAGAGGGCAGGAAGGGACCTTAAAGGCCAGGGGTCATCAGCAGTGCCCACCGCAGCCCTGTGGGCCCAAGTCATGGCAGCTGTCTTCTCTGTGGCAAAGGAAAAGTGCTCTCACCCCAGGAGTGTTGCTGATGCCTGGCCTTGCCACAGGCCCTTTGCAAGTACTCATGGTGTCTAAAGATGCTGACTTGGGGGAAGCGTCTAACCTTTCAATTGTTTCTCTTTGGTGATGAAAAATGACACACATCTAAGAATAAATGTAAGATAAATGTGCATAATGTCTACATTGAAAACAAACCAGTCACAGAGGGCTATCCCGTATTCACAGGACAGAAAAATGGGCAGGAGATTAAGATGCTTCACACGAGAGACCCGAATGGCCAGGAAGTGGATGAGAAGGTGATTGAATTTGTTAATCATCAGGAAAAACGTAAAGCAAAGCCCAGTGGAATGTGACTACACACTCACCAAATACCAAAATGAAGAAGGCAGAAAATAACACGCATACAAGTGGATGTGGAACAGGCACCACCGTTTTCCTGTCTACCGAAGCTGAACATGGGCACCTCCCATGACCGGGTAAACAGGATATGTCCAACACAAATGCATGCATTGGTTCACAAGACATGCACGAGAATCTTCATAGCAGCATGATGTGAAATAGCCAAAAACTGGACACTGCCCACATGCCCATCAATAGGCAAATTCATAAGAATAGCTGTGTATTCAAAAATGCAATATTGAACAGCAATGACAGTGATCTACATGGGCATACAGCAACACAGACGGCGCTCACAAAGTGTTGATTAAAAGAAGCCAGACACAAAGCATACATTTTTATATAAAGCACAAAAACAGACAAACATAATCTGTCTTTAGAAGTCCGTGTAGTGGCTCCCTTGGTGGTGGTGGTGATAGGTGGCATGGCAGCTTCCAGGATGCTGACGATGTCTGGACCAGGGTGATTCCACCTGTGAGAATGCGCTGAGCTGTACTCTGATGATCTTTTTGTCAAAAATATGCGTCTTCTACTGAGACTCTTCAAAACGTTACAGGGAAACAGAAGATCCTCCTGGGAAATGGGGACATTCTAGAAGAGATCACTATGTTTACAGCTACTCTCGAAAGCAACTGCTTTCTATGCCCAGGTCTGCACCTCATCAACTAAATCAGAGCACGTGGTGCAGAAGCTGAGCATCAGCAGCATGTAAAGGTCCCCAGATGACACCAACGTGCAGCCAGCTTCAGGACCCCCACTGGACGATCTTCCCTCCCACATGACAGTGGGAATTTACAGACCCCATCCCCCAGCCTGGAAGTCTCCCTTCACCCTTGGAGTCTCAGTCTAAATGTCACTTACCCTCCTCGAGGTTCCTGTTACCCTCAGAATAGGAGCAGGCAGTATGATCAATGAGAAAAAAGAGCCAGGTCCTACAGGACCGAGGAACTCTTTAGTGAATCTGGATTTCATTCTAAGAGCAATAAGGAGGCACTGAAGAAATTAAGTAAACATCATCCCTCTTCTGTCACTTACCCCATTCTGCCTTAGTTAGACATGAATTAATTGTAGTTAGCACATTTTGAGTGATGACCATGGGCAGGCAGAGTCTCAGGGAATGCACAGATTAATCTCCATGACCACCCTGACGTAGGGCCTGCTACTATCCTCGTCTTACTTCTGAGAGGTTTTGTAAAGTCACCCGAGATCGCACAGCTTGGGAGTGGCGGAGCCAGAGCCAGGGTCAACCAGATAATTCTGCCTTAAACCACCATGCGCAGGGCCTCCCATTGCCTCATCCTTTCCTCAAACACAGAATGACCCTCAGTGTCTGCCAAGCTCTATACTCAACACTGGGAAGATAATATTGGGTCTTTCTTCAGTTCTCTGGATATGCCTGAATTTAGCTTACAGAAGAATATTTAAAACAGAAAGACAGTCACAAAACATTAGGTGGAAAAATCAAACTATGGATAGTATGTGCAGTATGATCTCATTTATTATAAAATATAAAAATGTACTTACAGGAAAAAGGCTAAAAGGATAATATGAAATACCAAAAACTTCTAATGGAGATTTTACTTTCTAAACCCCCTACAATGAATGTTTTACTTTTCTAATACAAACCCAAATGACCCACAGTGCCAGCCTCAAGGACTCGTCATCTGGAGCCAACGGGGCAGCCATGCCAGGGATCACAGGGAAAGGCTGGCTGCCTTATCAAGGGTGGGCACAGGGTACCAGGGAGGCCAGGAGAGGTGCAGCCTGGTGGACAGCATCTGCATCCCTGGGGCAGCTCCCCTCCCACAGGGTCCGGATGCTCCTGGCACCCAGTAGGCGCCCAGTGTTTACTGAACACCCAAGAGGAGTAAGGCCTGTACCTGGGGGCTCTGCAAGAACCACATGTGGAGTTGGTTTACAACACACACACACACACACCCCACATCCAAGTCTGTAGGGAGTAGTGTGTTGCTTTTGGTGGCCAATGCCCTGAATTTGGGAATCAGCCCTGCTAAATTTTAATATTGGAGCTGCCACTTATTATCTGGATTTTAGATAAGTCATCTCAGCCTCTTCAGGCCTCAGGCCCCTCCTCTGTAAAATTGGGTATTGTTAGACCTGCTTAACAGGGTTGTGGGGTTAAATGGGAATGTCGCTAGAAAAACTTTGTGAGTTACAACCTAGTAATAACGTAAAGAATTATGTATCAAGTACTTACACGGAGCTTCATTTACAAGGTGCTAATCTCTGTGTTAAATAGCACACAACTATTAAGCCACATATTCTTCATACCCGAAGAGAGATGCCATGATTATCCTTGCTTTACTGGTAGAGAAACACACTGAGCAGCTGGGTGTCTTGTCCAAGACGGCACAGCTAGGAAGCTGCATCCCAGTTCCTAGCAGCAAACCCTGCAGGCTCTCTCGCCAAGCAGTAAGAAGCAAGACACAGCATCTCATCCGTGGATATCTGCGTTCTGTACAGACACCTCCTGTCACACGACTATTTCATCTACACTGCACTGAATGCTCCCCCAGGCTTGCTCTGCCCAGGAGCAATGCTTCTCTTCTGCCATCTAGTGGCAGCCACGGCGCATGACACCTGAGGGGGCGTGTGCTTAAGGCTGGAGGATCTTGGCAGAATCAAGCAGAAATTCTCCTCCTCCATTCTGATAACTCAAAGTAGTATGCCATGAATATTGGCATTTTAATGGGAGGAGGGGGGGCAACTGGCACTCACTCATTCAAAATCATTTGCTAAGCATGTACGGTAGGACACACTTTCATTCGTTCCACAAAGATGTATTGAGCCCCTACCAAGGAGCCACACACCACCCTAGGTTTACTGCCAGGCTCTAGACAGCCAAAGAAACAGGAATAAAATACATTTCCTGCCCTCTAGTACCTTACGGAATACAGACAAGGGGGGCCACCAGAACACGTGGGTATGCTCCATATGGGCAAGTGGGGGCAGCAACAAGAGCAAAGTCCTAGAACATAAGAGGGGGTGGCCACTGACAGAATAGGGAACCCCCACCCATCCCAACAAGAGGGAGCCAGAAAGGGTAAATGTGGGGGGCTTAGGACATTTGCTGGTGAAAAGATGGTGTCTTATTCTGTTTTCTGCTGCTCTGACAGAGTACCACAGACTTGGCAATTTATAAAGTTTATTTGGCTCACAGTTCTGGAGGCAGGAGAGTCCAAGAGCATGACACCAGCATCTGGCAAGGGTCAGCCCACGGTGGAAGGTCAAGTAAGTGCATGAGACAGAGGGAGAAGTAGGCCAAACTTATCTTTCTGATGGGAACCCCACTCCCACGATGGCTTTAACCCCTTCATGAGAGTGGAGGCTTCATGACCCAATCACTTCTTGAAGACTCCACCCCAAATATTGGTAAAATAGCAATTAAATAGCAACATGAGCTCCAGGGGAGCCAATCAAGCCACAGCAGGTGGAGACTCTTACCATTTCCATAAGACGCAAGGTAACCATTGGAGAAGTGGCAGTGGGGGCAGGAAGGTACTGAAAGAGGCTAAGGAGAAAAGACACACATGAACCAGTTGTTTTAGAGAATAGTGAGCACACATAACTGTGATTTTTAGGTGGTGATATATTTGGAAAGTGACTTGGAAAGCCTGGCTGTGCGCTTCTCTCCAGGAACATTCAGCTGCTTCAGCAAAGGTGCCTAATCACCTTTAGGGCTTTGTTGCCTGTGTTGCTGAATGCTTCAAATGCACTTTAAAATAAATGTGTATTCTACTGTACAGGAGAATGTTCTATAAATGGCAAGTAGGTCCTGTTGGTTGATGATACTGATCAGTTCTTCTGCATCCTTGCTGGTTTTCTGTCTAGTTCTATCAAGTACCAAGAGAGGAGTACAGAAGTACCAACTGTAAACAGGGATGTGTCTACTTCTCCTTTCAGTTGTCAGTTTTACTCCACGTTTTGAAGCTCTCTTGTTTGGTGCATTTAGGGTGGTTATGTCTTCTTGGTGAATTGATACCTTTATTATTGTGTAATGTCTCTCTTTATTCCTGGTAATTTTCTTTGCTCTGAAGTGTCCTATTTTTTTTTTTTTTTTGGTAGGGCCTCGCTGTTGCCCAGGCTGGAGTACAGTGGTTCAATCATAGCTCACTGTTAACCTTGAACTCCTAGGCTCAAGCGCTCGTCCCACCTCAGCCTCCTGAGTAGCTGGAACTACTGGTGCATGCCACCACACCTGGCCAACTTTTACTACTGGTGCATGCCACCACACCTGGCCAACTTTTACTACTGGTGCATGCCACCACACCTGGCCAACTTTTAATTTTTTTTTGTAGAGACAGGGTTTTGTTACATTGCCCAGGCTGGTCTTAAACCCCTAGCCTCAAGTAATCCTCCTGCCTCAGCCTCCCAAAGCACTGAGATTATAGGTATGAGCCACCACATCCAGCCCTCTGAAACCTACTTTGTCTGATATTTATATAGGCACTCAAGATTTTTAAAAACCCATGTCAAAGTGGTATATCTTTTTTCATATTTTTACTTTTAACCTGCCTATAGCACTATATTCAAAGTGATTTTCTTGTACACTGCATTATAATTGGGTCATTTTAAAAATCTATTTTGATAATCTTTGTTTAGACCACTTACGTGTAATGTAATTACAGATGTCAAGATTTAGGTCTGCCATTTTATTATTTTTATTCTTTCCCTGTTTTTTATTCCCATTTTCCATTTCCTGCCTTCCTGTGGGCTATTTGAACATTTTGTACTACTCCATTTTGATTTACCTATAGTGTTGTTCACTTTATCTTTTTCTATAATTTTTATTTGTGGTCACTCTTGGGATTATCATACACATACTTATCAGTCTAGTAATATCAGTATTTTACCATTTCAAGAGAAATACAGAAACCTTAACACCATTTAAGTCCCTTTGCTCTCCCATTCTTTATAACATAGTTGTCTTGAATATTACCTCTGCATACAATGAAAAGCATATCAGATATTGTTATAATTTCTTTAAAAAATTTTTTTCCATAGGTTATTGGGGAACAGATGGTGTCTGGTTACATAAGTAGGTTCTTTAGTGGTGATTCGTGAGATTTTGGTGCACCCATCACCCAAGCAGTATACACTGCACTCAATTTGTAGTCTTTTATCCCTCACCTCCTTCTCACCCTTTCCCCCTGAGTCCCTGAAGTCCATTATGTCATTCTTATGCCTTTGCATCCTCATAGCTTAGCTTCCACTTATGAGTAAGAACATACAGCGTTTGGTTTTCCATTCTTGAGTTACTTCACTTAGAATAATAGTCTCCAATCTCATTCAGGTTGCTGCAAACGCCATTAATTCATTCCTTTTATGGCCGAGCAGTATTCCATCTGCCCTGTTTGTGTGCTACCTAGAGGCTAATCTGAAACCCAGGCAGTATTCCACACCATAGTTGAATTCTCAAAGTTTTTGCTTTATTGATTCTAGTCAGTTTCAAGCATGAGCTGCTCAGAGGTGTGCTCAGGACTTCATACACAGAGTTAAAGATCTTTCTCTCCAGTTCTCTCTTCTGTGAAATCCTCCCCAAGCCTCTAGTGTAGAGACACTGACTCTATTGTCCTTCACTTAGTGCTTGGTGGGGACGTTGACAGGGCTCCACTCCGTAGTCTCCATGCTGAAGCATCCAGTGGGAGGGGTGCAATTTCTTTAAGGTGTTCATTTGGAGTAGGGCAGTAATATAGTTTGGGTATTTGTCCCCACCCAAATCTCATGTTGAATTTTAATCCCCAGTGCTGGAGGTGGAGCCTAGTGAAAGGTATTTAGACCATGGGGGTGGATTCCTCACGAATGGCTTGGGCCATCTCCTTGGTGATAAGTGAGCTCTTACTCTGAGTTCACAAAAGATCTGATCACTTAAAAGTATGTGGCACCTACCCCCACTTTCTCTCTTGCTTGCTCCTGTTTTTCTTTTTTATTGAAACTTTCATTGGTCTTGATGCTCCTCCTTTTGCCATGTAACGGCCTGCTCCTCCTTCACCTTCCACCATGCTTGTCAGCTTCCTGAGGACTCCCTAGAAGCCAAGCAGATGCCAGCACCATGCTTCCTGTAAAGCCTGCAGAACCATGAGCCAATTAAACCACTTTTCTCTGTAAATTACCCAGTCTCAGATATTTCTTTATAGCAATGCAAGAACAGCCTAATACAGGGAGGTATACTCAAAGAAGCTTCATCTTGCAGGGCATCCTATTCCAGATCTTTTGGCTAGAAACATTAGGTTCTTTTCAAAATTTTGGTCTGCAATTGTAGGTTGCAGACTGCCATAGCACCCAGACCAGGATATACGGGAGGAAGAAAACAAACAGATAACCCACCGCTGAGTGGTGCTATGAGTCCTGAGGTCCTCGGCCACTCTAGCTTCTTTTCTCCACCTCTCAGTCTTCTGGTAGTTGCTTTATACATTTTGCCCAGAATTTTTAGTTGTAATCAGCAGGAGAAATAGGGCAGAATGGACCTATCCCATCTTGTCCAGAACCATTGATGATACCTTTTGTAAAACCTCTTAAAATGGATCATACTAAAAAGTACTGAATACACATTACACATATAGTTAACAAACTTTGGGATGGGAAGAACGGGAGAGATGGGCCAGAACTATTTGAAAGATGCCTTAAGACTGAGGTCACTCTAAAGTGCAGGCAGAGCTTGAAAGTTAGTTGCAGCTTTCTTATCCCTGGAAGTGTTCCCTCTAGTTGTCTCCCAGAGATTACATATTCCATGGGATGCCCTCCTGGCCAGTATCCAGCCTCACGTTCCCTTCTCAAGCCCTATCAGGGAATTGTCTCTCTCTTTCCTTCCAGGGAGGCACTGTGATAATGGAGCTAGTAGCTCCAGGCTTTGGAATCAGACTGCCTTAGTTCTGATTCTGCCTCTACAACTTCTTGGTTATGCAACTTTATCTGAGAACCAGTTTCCAACCTGTAAGATGGGGACAATAATACAGAAACCAAAGACTTTTTATAACCTCTACTATTATCACATAGTCTAAGCCACTTAGATTACAATAGTGTCACTGCTTCCACCCTTGACCCTTCTTCATCCTTTTCTCTGCATAACAGCAACAATAAGAAACTTAAAAGGAAAGTCACATCATGTCACTCCTCTACCCAACTGCTTCCTCAAATTCTTACAATGGACATAAGGGACTCTCTATGATCTGGCCCCTGCTACCTTTTCAACCCCATCTCCTACCATTCTTTCTCTGCTAACCTCACTCCAGCCATCCTCCTGCCCTCAGGACTTTTGCATATGTCCCTGCAAAGAATTTCCTTTCTCCACATGGAGATAGCATAATGTGCTGGTAAGGGAAAAATCACCTCAGTTACTAAAAAGTGTGTGAGTGTATACAGTGGGCCCTCCACATCCACAAATTCTGCATTGGCAGATTCAGCCAAATACAGATGGAAAATATTTGGGAAAAAATAGTAAGAAATAACAATACAACAATAAAAACACAAATAAAAACTCAATACAGTATGACAACTATTTACACAGCATTTACGTACTAGGCATTATAAGTAATCTAGCAATTATTTAAAGTATATGGGAGAATGTGCATAGGTTATATGCAAATACTATGCCATTTAGTATAAGGAACTTGCGCATCTGTGAATTTTGGTGTCCTGAGGACATCCTGGAACCAATCCCTCATGGATACTGAGGCATAATTGTATATATGTATAATTTATATATGTACGTATATATATTTACATATAACACATTTATTCAGTGCTGTGTCAAACACCATTCTAAGGGAGCAATTTACAAACATCTGAATCTTCATGACAATAACCCTACATAGGTAAATACTACTTTTATTTTTTTGAGAGGGTCTTGCTGTCACCCAGGCTGGAGTGCAGTGGCACGATCTTAGCTCACTGCAGCTTCTGCCTCCCAGTTCAAGCGATTCTCCTGCCTCAGCCTCCTGAGTAGCTGAAATTACAAGCATGTGCCACCACACCCCGCCAGTTTTTGTATTTTTAGTAGAGATAGGGTTTCGCCATGTTGGCCAAGCTGGTCTCAAACTCCTGGCCTCAAGTGATCTGCCTGCCTCAGCCTCCCCAAGTGCTGGGATTACAGGCGTGAGCCACCGTGCTTGGCTGGTAAATACTACTTTTATAACGATTTTAGGTATAATGAAACTAAAGTATAGAAAAATTAATTTGCCCACATAGCTAGCAAGCAGTAGTCAGGATTCAAACCCAGACAGTGTAGTGCCTTTTCTCTCACCTTCATAATATTTTATATTTGTACTTTATAAGCATATATTATAGTTATATAAATCTATACATGAGTGATGCATGTTAAGTGTTTAGCACAGTGCCTGGCACATAATATGGGTCCAACGAATGTTAGCTGGGTTTTCATTCCCATTGTACCTTTCAAGTGCACATGAGGGGAGTTAAGTCATATGATAGCTACCACATACTAATGGGAGAAAGCCAGACACTCCTTCAGATCCAACCTTCAGCAGAAACCTCTGGGGACAATGAAACGAAAGACTTGACATGACTACACTGATGTTTTAGCAAGGAATTCTGCTGGAAGTGTATGGGATCGAGTTATGGGAGGAAGAAGTTAAAGCAGGGAGAATTACTGGGGAGGTATCGGAAAAGATCCAAGAGTTCCATCTCTTAGTGGCAGCTCACATGGAGTTTACATTCTAGGTGGAAACCTTTCATAGGCTTATTTTCGGCCGTTCTCACAACTGAGATTTGAGAGGGATATATATTACCCCTATTTTTCTGAATAGGAAATGGAGGCTTAGAGTGGTGAAATAATTTGTTAAGTTACCTAGTCAACAAGAGTGAGAAATGAAGAACTCAAGTCTTCCTCTATATTCCAGAGTCCTCTACTCTGTTAGATACCGAATCACCAAGCTATAGCTGTTCAGACGAAGAGTGTTTTACAATTTAGGTAAACTGAGAAAGATAAATTCATTTAATTTAGCAGTAACATCTAATAAACATTATTACTGTTTCTTACATTTTGTAATGTCTTATATTTTTGAAACAGGGACTTTCAAGATACAGCAATGGGACATAGGCAGACATACGTTCCTTGAATCTGCTCCTGGTTTGGGAATGTTTGTGACTATTACAACTTACAATGATGAGGTAAAACATTCTTTTATACTTTGTTACTAAAATTTGTCATTTGCCAAAAATTCAGGCATCATGTAGCCCAGTTTTAAAATCTCTACAGAAGCACTCACTACCCGGAATTAACAATTTTTAATGCATATAGCACCAAATGATAGCATGACATAAAAACATAGAAAGTGCCTGCCTTCAATGAGCCTATAGTTTAGTTGAGAAGCAGAGACAGGCTTCATAATACAAAAAGCTTTTAAAAAATAAAATGAGGAGTCCCAGATTTGTCATCTTGAGGTTTGCTGATCTTGCTAGGCAAAAGGGACCTTGGGGCCAAAGCATCCCTGTGGTTTTGCACCAACCAGGCCCCATCTACTTTGCTGGTGCTGCAGCCCCACCCAAGCACAAGGGTCAGATAAGCCAAGTCCTCCCTCCTCCCATTTTGGCATGGGCGTTCTCTAGTAATGCAGCACCCTCTGGGACTGTCTGGTCTTATATACCTCTTACTCAGTAGGAGTTAGCAGAGGAGTATAAAAGTCACCAGGGAATGTGGAAAGAATACGGATTTTGGAGTCAGAATCAAACTCAAGCATAGATTGTCACATATAAGCTAAAACCTTGGATGGGTTATTTGACTGCTTTGATGCTATTTTCTCTTATATACAATGGATATAACAGAGATATCCATCCCCCACCATGTAAGCTCAAGACAATGAATTCCTCAGCCCACTAACTCAAACCTAGTTGTCCTGGAGCTGTGCTCATGGGGTAGCAGAATGGTGGTGGACCAAAGACTTGTAGAACAGAATAGGACTCTTTCTGGCTAGCAAGAAAAGGGTGCTTGAAGTAGGCAGGACAGGACTCCCACTCTCATGGAACTGGATAACTGGTTGGCCCAAGCTCAGGAAGACACTGTGACACCCCCACTTACGTGGAGACAGACAGCTGTGCTGAAGACTCCAATCCAGTTGGATTTTTGGACACTTGATTTTCACCTGTTCAGTAGTTTTCTCTTGGCACATTTGGCACCTCACTGACAATAACTCCACTGGGACTGTTTTCCTAGCTCCAGCCACTTGTCAAGACAGCTACCCTCTGCTCCCTGCAAAGCCACATCTATGCTTCTAGCCCATACTTTCTGGTCCTTGTTATATCAAACCCCAATTCTGTACTTTCCCAATAATCCTTACTGACCAATCTGAAAGTGTCTCCAAAGCACATTAAACCCAGAGCCAAATTTTAGTTAGGCCAAAAACTATCACGTTAAAACCCATTCACTGTTTTCTTAAAAGACATAAAAGTTGCCTGAAACAACATCTGAAGTCTCTATTCTGTTCCATTGATCTGTTTGTCTATTCTTTCACCAATATCACACTGTTTGATTACTGTAGCTTCATAGTAAATCTTAAAGTTGGGTAGTCTCAGTCCTCTTTTATTCTTCCCCCTCGATGTTGTGTTGGCTATTGTGGGTCTTCTGTTTCTCCATATAAATATTAGAATCAGCTTGTCAATATTTACAAAATGGTTTGCTAGAATTGTATTGGGATTCTGTTGAATCTATAGAACAAGTTGGGAAGAACTGAGATTTTGACAATAATAAGTCTCCTTATCTATGAACATGGACTTCTCTCCATTTCTTTCACCACAGTTTTGTTTTCCTCATATAGGTCTTGCACATATTGTTAGATGTATAAATAAGTAATTTGAGGGAGAGTGCTAATGTAAATGATACTGTGCTTTTTATTTCACATTCCACTTCTTCATTGTTAGTATACAGGAAAGTGATTCACTTTCTTATATTCATCTTGTATCCTGCAACCTTACTATAATCACCTACTAGTTCCGGCAGTTTGTCAATTCTTTTGGGTTTTATGACTGTTTTATAAACAGTCATGTCACCTGTGAACAAAGACAGTTTATTTCTTCCTTCCCAAACTCTTTATTTCCTTCTACTGCATTAGCTAGGACTTCCAGTCCACCAAGAAAAGGTTTCTAGTTTCTGACCAGTAAGAATATTAGCTATAGGTGTTTTGTAGACGTTCTTCATCAAATGAAGTTCCCCCGTATTCCTAGTTTGATGCGTTTTTATCATAAATGGGTGTTGGCTGTTGTTAAATGCTTTTTCTGCATCTATTGATATGATGGTATGATTTTTCTTCTTTCACCTATTGATGTGATGAATTACACTAATTGATTTCTAATGTTAAACCAGCCTTGTGTATCTGTAATAAGGCCCATTTGGTTGTGGTATATAATTCTTTTTATATATTGTTGGATTTTCATTTGCAATATTTTGTTAAGGGTTTTTGCATCTATATTCATGAGATAAAATGATCAGTAGTTTTCTTATTGTCTGGTTTTGGTATTAAGGTAATGCTGGCCTCATAAAATGAATCAGGAAGTATTCCTTCTGTGTCTATCTTCTGGAAGAGATTGTAGAGAACTGGCACAATTTCTTCCTTAAATGTTTGGTAGAATTCACCAGTGAACCCATCCGGGCCTGGTGCTTTCTGCTTTGGAAAGTTTCTATTAATTCAACCTCTTACTAAATATAGGTCTATTCAGATTGTCTACTTCTTGTATTTTATTAGATTGTGTATTTTAAGGAATTGGTCAGTTTTACCTAGGTTATCAAATTTGTGGGCATGGAGTTGTTCACAGTATTCCTTTATTATTCTTTTAATGTCCATGGGATTTGTAATGCCCCTTCTTTTGTTTCTGATATTTGTAGTTTGTGTCATCTTCGTTTTTTTCTTAGCTTGGCTAGAAGCTTTTTAATCTTTTCTAAGAATCAGCTTTTGGTTTTGTTGATTTTTTTCTATTTCTTGTTTTTAATTCATTTCTTCTGTGGTTTTTATTATTTTTATTCTGCTGCTTACTTTGCATTTAATTTTCTCTTCTTTTTCTAGTTTCCTAAGGTGGAAGCTTAGATTATTAATTTTAGATCTCGTTTTTTAATACAGTCATCCCTTGGTATTTGTGGGGGATTGGTTCCAGGACTCTCCAAAGATATAAAATTCTGAAGATGCTCAAGTCCTTTATATGAAATGGTGTAGTCTGCAGGTAACTAGTGCACATCCTCCCATTAATTTAAATCACCTCTAGATTACTTACAATGTAAATGTTGCATAGTTATTACACTGTAGTTTTTCACTTGTATTATTTTTGTTATATATGTATTTTTCAAATATATTCAATCCATGGCTGGCTTAATCCATGGATGTGAAACCTGGTATTATAGACAGCCAATTGTATATGGATTCAATGCTTTCAATTTCCCTCTAGTCACTGCTTTTGTTGCATCCCACAAATTTGGTAAGTTGTAGTTTCATTTTGTCTTGAGATTTCTTCTTTGACCCATGTGTTAATTAGAAGTGTGTTGTTTAATCTCCAAGTATTTTGCGATTTTCCAGCTATCTCTCTGTTACTGATTTCCAGTTTAATTCTATTGAGGCCTGAGAACATACATTGTATGATTTCTATTATTTTAAATTCGTTAAGGTGTGATATATGGCCCAGAATATGGTCTATCTTGGTGAATGTTCCATGTGAACTTGAGAAAAATGTGTCCTCTGCTATCACTGGATAAAGTAATCACAGGTGTCAATTATGTCCAGTCAACTGATGGTGCTACTGAGTTCAATGATGTCCTTACTAATTTTGGCCTGCAGGATATGTCCATTTCTGACAGAAGGGGTTGAAAACTCCAAGTATAATAAAGTGTTCATCTGTTTTTTCCTTGCAGTTCTATCAGGCTTTACTTCACATATTTTCATGCTCTATTGTCAGGTACATACACGTTCAGGATTGTTGTCTTCTTAGAGAATTAACCCCTCTATCATTATGTACTGCTCCGTTATGTAATTATCCCTGATAATTTTCATTGCTTCTGAAGTCTACTTTGCCTGAAATTAATACAGCTACTCCAGCCTTCTTTTGATTAAGGTTAGCATGGTGTATCTTTCCCTATCCCTTCACTTTTAATCTATGTGTCTTTACATTTCAAATGATTTTCTTACAGACAACATATAATTGGGTCTCATTTTTTGATCCACTCTATTTTTTAACTGGTGTATTTAGACCATTGACATTTTTTTCCATGTGTCCAAGGCATGAACCAGGTATGGGTACAGATCAAAAGCCAAGCTGGGATGAACAAGGGTTGCTTTTTCCCTGGCTGATATAAGATGGGCACCACCAACAAGGTGCCACTCTACCCAGGCCAAGGACACAGACCATTAACATTTAAAGTGATGATTTATATAGCTGGATTAATATCTGCCATATTTGTTACCATTTTCTATTCATTGCCCTCATTATTTTTTTCTTCTCCTCTTTTTCATGCCTTTTGTGGTTTTAACTGAGCATTTTCTGTGATTCCATTCTCTCTGTTAGCATATGAAGTTGCCCTAGAGTTTGCCATATACATTCACAACTAGTCCAAGTCTAATTTCAAATAACACTACACTACTACTTCACGGGTAGTGCCTTTTTTTTTTTTTTTTTTTGAGATGGAGTCTCACTCTGTCACCCAGGTTGGCACGAACTCAGCTCACTGTAACCTCTGCCTCCCGGGTTCAAGCAATTCTCCCTGCCTCAGCCTTCTGAGTAGCTGGAATTACAGGCACCCACCACTACGCCTGGCTAATTTTTTTTGTATTTTTTAGTACAGACAGGGTTTCACCATGTTGGCCAGGCTGGTCTTGAACTTCTGACCTCAGGTAATCCACCCGCCTCAGCCTCTCAAAGTGCTGGGATTACAGGCGTGAGCCACCATGCCCAGCCGCAAGTGCCTTTTATTAACAAAATATTCCTAATTCTTCCCTGCTGCCCCTGATTTTATCGTGGCTGTCATTAATTTCACTTACATGTAAACTATGATCATTTGATACACTGTTGCTATTATCTTGAATAAAGTGATATTTCTTAGGTCAGTTAAGAATAAGAAAATAGAAAGTTTTAATTTTACCTCCACTTTTCCAATGCTCATCCTTTATGCAGATTTGAGTTTCTGACCTACATCATTTTCCTTCTTTCTGAAGAACTTCTTTTAACATTTCTTACAAGGCAGATCTACCAGCAAAAAATTCCTTCAGTTTTTATTTGTTTGCGAAAGGCTTTATTCCCTCTTATCTCTTGCAGGATAATTTTGCAGGATACCAAAGTCTAGGTTGGTCATTTTTTTATTCCCAATACATTAAATATTTCACTCTACTCTCTTCTTGCTTGCATAGCTTCTGAGGAGAGGTCAGATGCAATTTTTACATTTGCTGCTCTGTAAGTAAGGTTTCTCCCCCCTCCGGCTGCTCAAGATTTTCTTATTTCTGTTTGCTTCTCTGCAGTTTTAATGATATTCCTAGGTGTAGCTTTTTGGTTTCATTTTGGGGTTGAGGGGGTGAGGGGATTAATCCTGCTTGGTATACTCTGAGCTTCCTGAATCTACGGCTTGGTATCTGACATTAATTTGGGGAAAAATTCTCAGTCATTATTGCTTAAAATATGTCTTTTCTCTGTTTCTCCTCCATCTGGTACTCCCATTATGCGTCCAGTTACACCTTTTGTAGTTGTCCCACAGTTCTTGGATATTCTGTGGGACAACAGTAGTTGTCCATACTATCCCTGGATACTTTTAAATCTTAGTCAATCTGGCAATGAACAAGGGCTATCTTAGTGCGGTTTGAATTTTTTAATTACTAGCAAGGCTGAATATTTTTCATGTCTATTAGCCATTGATTTCTTGTTTAGGAATGGCACAACTTTTTACTAGATAATATATAGAGGAGATTTATTTTTAAGAATGGAAACTAGAAAATAATAAACTCAATCTATGGAAATCCTTAATCCTAGGTAATATTGTCGAAGCTATATGGCCCGCAAGGGACATTCTATTTTACTTCACATTCACCTGGTGAACACATCATTTGCTTAGAATCTAATTCTACAAGGCTTGTGTCATTTGGAGGGAGTAGGCTGGTGAGTATATGCTTCCCATGTCCTTGTTGATGAACACAGCATCAGCACCATTCAAGCATGACATTGGTATGCAGAACCATTACACTCAAACTGGCTAGAAACTTATTAAAGTCCTATGCCCAGATCTCAGCGCAGCAACCAAAGAGGGAGCTGGAGAGCTTGGAAGGGGTTCAAAGGAGAGCCATGAAGTTGATTAAAGGGTTTGAAAAATAAGAGCTGTGAGGGAAGGTTAAAAGAACTGTGATTATTCAGGCTTGAAAACAAGTGAAGGCTGAAGGGTGAATTAATAATGGAATTCTAATAAAGTGTTACACGATAGATGGTGATTGGCTATTTTCTAAATGTGTTCAGAACTGATGAAAACAATCTGTACTTTAGTCTAAGAAATTTAGTTATATGGAAAGAAAATTTCCCTCAGAACATTAATGAAATTTTCTCCACACCAAAGTCATTTACCTAACAGTTAATTTCATGTTCAGGAAGGTATAAATATACTATAAGTTCAGTAATTTACCATTTAATGCATTATTATTACAAGAAAGACTACCAAGTAGGATAAGAAAGAGTGGCAGTGAGGGAAAAAGGGAACTGAAGAGTGAAGCAGTGCCCTGCTTATGAAAAGGGGGAAGGGAGAAAAAGGAAGGACGAGGATACAAGAGTGAGAAAGTAAGGAAAAAGAGTGGAGCTGTTTTTAAAAACGTGCAATTTTTTCCTTTTTACTGTTTGTACAGCGGATCCACTTAGATATTCGAGTTGGTGAACACGACCTTGATGCGGCCATTGCTCAAGCAAAGGACAAAGTTAATGAACTTACCTTCAAGCTTGAACATCTAATTGAACAAATTGAGCAAATAGTCAAAGAACAAAACTATCAAAGGGTCAGTCTGCCTATTCGGCTTATTTTATCTCTTGCTACCAGCAACGCATTTCTCAACACAAAGCCCCTGGACCAAGGAAAGAATGAACTGCCTGTTCCTCACTTTCTCTCTGAGGTAGAACTGTGTGGATTCACAGGGACTAGAGAGAGCAATCTGTCTTCACTCTGTCTGCTGGACTATGAACTCCTCTAGGAAAGAGAATTTCAGTTCATTCATCTTTTTATGCCCTGTGCCTAACGAAGTCCCCAGTAGCACAGGGTGTGAGCTTGCAGAATGAATAAATGCTTCCAAAGGCATCCCATGTATTTGTAGAGGCTCATGTATGCTCACTTTCCAAATCACAATTTTATTCTTATGACATTAAGTGCTTTTTGAGTCACTACACTAAGTGGATATTGGTCAGATATGGGCTTAAATCTCAACTACCTGTCAGTAATCTGTGTCATCTCTAAGCTTCAGTTTCCTTATCAGGAAGATAAGGACAGGTGTGACAAGCAAATAAGGCATGCAAGTGCTTGGCCTAATGCCTGGCATAAAGGCTGGACTCAAATGATGAAATCTACCACTATTGGGTAATGTTCGCTTTGCCTGATGGTAGCAAATAAAATTTATAAATGGTCAAATTCCTGATATTTTACACCAAAATACAAAAACATCTTTTACAAGGTTGATTTTTACTCTCTTATACTTGGCTAAGCAATGGTTTCTGGTTTAGAAAAAACAGACTGCACGGATACGTTGGTGTAAGATATTAATTGGGTAATATTAAATACCTTGAATGCCCACAACAACCCTGCCCTCAAAATCGTGAGTTAAGTACTTTATGACACTAAACCTGTCTATTTCTTTTCCGCATAGGACCGTGAAGAAAATTTTCGAACGACCAGTGAAGATACAAATAGCAATGTTTTATGGTGGGCTTTTGCACAAATACTAATCTTTATTTCAGTCGGAATTTTCCAAATGAAGTACCTGAAAGACTTCTTTATAGCTAAGAAGATTGTTTAAAATATTATCAATAAGGACAAATAATCTGCATAATGTTTGAGTTAATAAATCAAAATACCTGCATAAATCTGTATTACTTTTATGATTTCAAAGATACCAGAGATCGAAATTAACGTATCATTATAACATTGATAGAATGCTTTTATAAGGCAGCTTCTGAATTTGATAGATTAGGCACCTCATCCTATTCTTAAAGTTATTTTTGAGACTGAGTCTCGCTCTGCTGCACAGGTGCTGTCAGGCTCACTGCAGGCTCGACCTCCAGGGCCCAAGCGATCCTCCCGCCTCAGCCTCCCGAGTAGCTGGGACCCCAGGGGCCCACCACCACACCCAGCTAATTTTTGTGTTTTTTGTAGAGACGGGGTTTTGCCACGTTGCTGGTCTTGCTATTTTAAACTTGGTAGAGATCAGCACTGTCTAACAGAAATAAAAGTGGGCTACATATATAATTCTAATTTGCTGCTGTTGTTGTTGAGACGAAGTCTCACTCTGTTGCCCAGGCTGGAGTGCAGTGGTGTGATTTCGGCTCACTGCAACCTCCACCTCCTGGGTTCAAGCGATTCTCCTGCCTCAACCTTCGGAGCAGCTGGGATTACAGGTGTGAGCTACCGCACCCAGCCCATACGTAATTCTAAGTTTTCTAGTCTCCACATTGAAAAGGATTTTTTGAAAGGGTAAAATCAACGCTAGTGATATATATTTAACCTAATATATCAAAAATATCATGTTAACATGTAATCAATATAAAATTACTAAGATGTTTTTCATACAAGGCCCTGGAAACAGCTGGATTTTACTCACACCTTTCAGGGCGCAGGGGCCACTTGGCCCGCAGCTACCGGGAGCGCTCACCCTGCGCTCTCCCAGCACAAGCACTTGCCTGAGGCTCTCGATCCGAGCTTTGCAGCGTCCAGCGGGTGGAAACTCTCAGAATCACGCGGAGGACAATTTTATAAAAAGTCACGTCCTCATGCTGGAAGCTGGAAGCAGCAGAGGCCCTTCCCGGGCTACGCCTTCCGTTTCCGAGGGAAGCAGGCTCAGGCCTCCCGTGCTGAGATCTCTGCGCCAGCGGCCACCTGGACACTAGCCCCAAAGCGAGCAGCGCGGCCTGGCCCCCACCCCCGACTGCCCCCCCCCCCCCCCCCCCCTCCCCCCACCCCAACTCCCACACTCACTTCTCCCTCCCTCCCTCCCATCCCGCTCCCCGGGCCCCCAAGGCCCCCACGCCCACTCTTCCCTACTCCTCCCCTGCCTCGCCCAGCGCACTACCCTGGCCGCCCTGGCCTCCTGCCCTCGAGGTGGGCCTGGCCCGCATCCCCCGCCCTCGGCGCTCCCCCTCCCCCTCCCCCACTGCGGTCGCGCCCGACGCCTCCTCAGCGCAGCCGCCATTCCCCGCGCCCGCCACCCAGGCCGGGCTTCCACAAAACACCTGAGGACCGCAAAGACAGGGGCGGGACGTTGGTGCTCGCGGTGCGTTCCTCCGCCTACTCCAGCCCAAACGACCTGGGAGAGGAGTCAGACGCGCCCTCCTGGGTGCTGCGGCACAACCCGCGGGGTTGGCGGGAGGGCGCGAGCTCCAGTGCGCGGGCGCGGGGCTGCCGTCGAGTTTGCGCAGGCGCAGAGCTGCCCGCCCTCGGGCCCTGCGCGGGGAGGCTGGTCCCAACCTTGCGTGGGCCTCGCGTGGGCCCGGCCTCGCCGCTGCGGTCGCCTGCCTGGCATGGCCAACTGGGTGTTCTGTAATCGCTGCTTCCAGCCGCCCCACAGGACGTCGTGCTTCAGCCTCACCAACTGCGGGCACGTGTACTGCGACGCCTGCCTCGGCAAAGGTCAGGCTGGAGAGGGGAGGGGAGCGGCAAGGGGGGCAGGGAACTCCGGGGGATAGGGGACTTGGGTGGGAGGGCCATGGGGGCACGTGGGGGGCCGCGGAGGTAGGGGGATTCGGAGGAGAGGCCACGGAGAGGGGGCCGAGGGCGTGATGAGGGGCCGCTGGGGGGAGGGGGACACCGGGGAAGTGGTGGGGAGGGAGCGGGGGAGTGAGGGGCTGCAGGAGGGTGGGGAGAGAGGGGACGCAGGGAGGAAGGGGACGCCAGGGGAGGGGGGCAAGGGAGGGATGTGAGGGGTCAAGGCTGGAGGGGAAGGGAGACGCCAGGGGAGGAGGGCGCGGGGGAGGGTCCGCAGGCAGGAAGGGGCCGCCGGGGGGAGCGGGATGCAGGATGAGGGGGACGCGGGATGCAGGATGAGGGGGACGCGGGATGCAGGATGAGGGGGACGCGGGGGTCGGGCCGCGAGTCCTGTCAGTCGGGGGCTCTGGCCTGCAGGCTGCGGGTCCCGCCTGGAGGACCTGGGGGAGAAGCAGGCAGGCGGCAACCTTAACGCTCGTGGAGGACTCTGGCCCTGTTCCATGGGCAGCGCGGGGCCCTGGTGTCAAGTGGACAGTCGCATTGTCAGGGAGGCGTTTTTCTTTCTGCGAAAATTTTGTGTTGAACTGATGTTTATGCAGGAACAAAAGCAAAAGCACAGTGAGCTTTTACCAAGCGAACTTCCCCGTGAAAGCAGCCAGCTGGGTGCCGGTGGCTCACAGCCCGCCAGCCCCAGGGGACGCCCACTGTGCTGACCTCCATCTTCGGAGTTGGCCTTAGACCCATGGGGCCTTGGTGAATGCGGCCCTACAACCAGCCCTACAGCAAAGCCGCTTTCCGTGGCTCCCCCTCTTTCTTCCTTTTTCTCCCTTCCTTCTCTTTGCCCCTTTCAAGGCAGAGCTCTGCTTTGTCGCCCAGGCTGGAGTTCGGTGGCGGGATCTCGGTTTACTGCAGCCTCTGCCTCCCAGGCTCAAGTGATCCTCCTGCCTCAGCCTCCAGGGTAGCCGGGGCTACAGGCATGTGCAGCTACGCATCTCTGATTTTTTTAATTTTTCGCAGAGATGGGGCTCCCTTTGTTGCCCAGGATGGTCTCCAATTCCTGTCCTCTAACAATCACCCGCCTTGGCCTCCCGAAGTGTGGGATTAGCAAAGTTCATCTTTGCATTTGTATGTAACTGTAGTTCATCTACTTTCATTGTTGTGTGGTATTCCGTTGTATGGTTACACCCCAAGCTACTCATCGTTTCCACTGTCCATGGCCCTTCGGGTTGTTTGCAGATTTGCCTGCAGAAATAGTGCTACTGTGAATCTTCTTGCTCCTGTCTTTGGTGATCTTAGGTACACATTTCTGTTAGGTGTGTAACCTAGGAGTGGAGTTGTTGATTTCAGGTGTGTATTTAAAAACAAAAGTCTCTCGGGCAGCCGGGTGAAAAGTAGATTGGAGGGAGATAGAAACTGTGGGAGAGACTGCAGCTGAGCACATGAGAGGTGATGGGGAGAAGTGATAGGTTCAGGAGGAGTTAGGTAGATTCAGCAGACTTGAGTCGGAGACGAGGGCTGGAGAGCTGGACAGGGTTTCACTGCTAGACAAAACACTAGAGAGGAACCCAGCACGGTGGGGTGCAGGCCCCTGAGGGTCCCTGAGCTCATGTTTGGACCCGGCCTGTGTCCTGTGAGAGCCATCCAGGGGAAGACAAGAGGCCGTTGCACATGTGGTCTGGAACTCAAGACAGCCAGGAACACATTTGGGGAGCGATTAATATGGGATAATAATCCTAGATACTGGAGTGTGGAGAGCCCCAAAGGTGAAGGAGACTAGAAGAGACTATCTTGTTGGAAAGAGCATTTGTTGAAGGAGGTAAGGAAGATGCCAGGTAAAAAAGAGAGATGTTGATGAACTGGACATCCCAGTGAAGTCAAGGAATTGGTGTTTAAAAGTGTCCGTTGGACCAGTGAGGAGGGCACTGGCGACCCAACATAGTGTTCTCCGAAGATAACGTTGTTAGGAATGATGGAGACGCGTGTGCCTTCGTGGTGTTGGGAAGTGTGAAGACAGGGCTCAGAGTGTCATAGCTTTCGAGGTCAGCATACCCTGCGTTGGCAGGTGACTGGTTAAGGGCCTGGGGCAGGTAGAGATTCCCAGGTTTGCCTAGCTCTTAAAGCCTGAGGTCAACACAGATTCCAGTAGTCTGAGTGCATTCCTCCAAAAAGCCACAGATGCTGCATGTTGGGACCACACCAAATCCGAGGACACACAAAAAAGTGGTGAAGAGGGGTGGAGGCTCTGGGCGGAGTCCTGACTGTAGCTCTGTAGCTGTCCAGTGGTGTGTCACTCAGAGGGAAGCCCTTGTTTAGCTCTGGTGTATATCCTTCCAAGCATTTCCTATAGATGCAGATTTGTAAAACAAAAGCAATAGAGTGTGTCTACCATTCAGTAATCTGCTTTTATTACTTACTCAAACATGAGCCTCCTTCCGTGTTAAAATAAGTCTCTATCATTATTCTTAAGGTTGCACGATGCATCTTTTGGCTGTCGTACCATAACATAGTTTCTGCTGTTTTGCTATGAGACACCACTTGTTCTCTTACTTGATTTTTTTCCTTGGAATATATTCTTAGGGGCGGAGTGGCTAGGCTGCGGGTGCGCACATGGAAAACTGACCCAAATGTGACCCAAACAGGCACAAAGGAAGTGCCTGTTTCTATTCCCTGTAGTGACACGTGAGCACCTGTTGTTCTCCCCTCTTTGGTGTCTCTTACTAGTGACCTTGACCTTCATTTTGTGTGTTTATTGGCTGTTTGCATTTTTTCCTATGCCTATTCAGGTCTCCTCATAGCCTTTTATTGAGGTGTTTCTTTTTAATTGACTAGTGAGCACTATTTATAGATCAGGCATCAATCCCTTTGTCTTTTGGCCGCACGTGATTTCCTTTCTGTCATGTCTGTTAATCCTCCTCCCTTGTGAGAACTTTTCGATTTTTATGAGTCGGCTCTGTTAATCTTTTACTGCATGACTCCTGGCTGTGATAGTGCATAAGAGGAATTTTCTTGCTCCAGAATTTGCACCTAAAGAGCTAGAAGGGAGGGGCCTCCTGTCAAGGGTGGATGTTTTTAGCTGAGGGCAACTTGAAGAAGAGAGGAGGGGAGACAATTCTGGAGGCTGTTAGAAGGGCCCCCTCACTCCACAGTAGGACACCGTTCTGTGTGCTGGGAGCTGCGGACACTGAGGTGAGTGTGGATACACAAGTGAAAGCTTGGGCTTGGGCTGGAAGAGATGCTGCCTCCAAGGCAGAAAGGAAGGAGGCAGCCTGAAGTGGGTTGTTCTGTGGTGGGTCAGTCTAGAGGAGAGGGCAGAGAAATGGAGGTAGGTCATGAGCCAGGGCTTCTTCAGAGTAGATGATATGAGGGCCCTGGTTTGAACAGCCCCATGTGGGCTTGTTCAGGTTTGGGCCTGGTGTCCTCCCTGGAACGATAGGAGCATGAAGGCTCATAGTGCCTGGTCAGCCCTGGGCTGCAAGTTGACTAGTGAGAAAATCAAGCTTGAGATTCATTTTGAATAGTTACAAATTTTAGATTAAGATATCACTATAAAGCCTAATCATGGGCTGGGCACGGTGGCTCATGCCTATAATCCCAGCACTTTAAGAGACCGATGCGGGCAGATCACCTGAGTTCAGGAGTTCAAGACCAGCCTGGCCAGCATGGCAAAACACTGTCTCTACTAAAAATACAAAAATTAGCCGGGTGTGGTGGCAGGCGCCTGTACGCCCAGTCACTTGGGACGCCGAGGCATGAGAATCACTTGAACCCAGGAGGTGGAGGTTGCAGTGAGCCAAGATCGCGTCATTACACTCCCGCCTGGGTGACAGAGTAAAACTCTGTCTCAAAAAAAAAAAAAAAAAAACCTAATTATGGCCAGGCACAGTGGCTCACGCCTGCAATCCCAGCATTTTGGGAGGCTGAGGTGGGAGGATTGTTTGAGCCCAGCGTGGGCAACATAGTGAGACCCTGCCTCTGCAAAAAAATCTAAAAATTATCTGGCTGTGGCGGCACACGTCTGTGGTCCTAGCTACTCAGGGAGGCTGAGAAGGGAAGACTGTTGAGCCCGGGGGGGTCAAGGCTGCAGTGAGCTGTGATCATGCCACTTGCAGATCAGCCTGGGCAACAGAGCAAGACCTTGTCTCAAAAAAAATTTTTTAATTTTAATTTTAAAAAAGCCTAATTGTAATAAATACCTGGGATAGACTTAGCCTTAAATGTTGTTGATCTTTATGGTCACTGTTTTTGTGCATATTTGTAAAGGAGGGGAAAAGGATGTTAGTTCTATAAATCCTTCCAACTGTACTGGTACCCGCAGCCTCATCCTGTCAGAACATGAAAACCTGTAAGTGATACAATCCTGCCTATTTCTTGAAGAAACGTTGTAAAGTCTGCATGTATACATATTTAAAAGCAGTAGTCAGGCTAATATAATAAAGCCTATTTTTATTTTATAGGTACAAAGAATGAATGCTTGATTTGTAAAGCTCCTTGTCGTACAGTTTTACTTTCAAAACATGTAAGTTGAAATCTGTAGTATCTGTATCTTAATCACAATCATCTTTCCTTTTAAATTTGATATTTAATTTTTAGTCATTTGTGGTGTCTAAAATTTTCAGTTACTTTGCTACGTTAACAAAGATATCTGAGTAATCAAAATGCAGTTAGGATTTAGTTTTTAAAACTTAATTTTTAAAACTTTCTTAGCTATAGATTGACCTTATTCCTAGGTTGTTGAATCGTGCTGTGTTCCTAGAAATGAAAGTGGGTTAAATAGATTTCTGCAGCACAATACAAGCACCTTAAGAGGCTGATAGAGTTTGGATTTGTATAGGGGTCATATATAATTAAGAGTGTTGTTCGTAAAGTAAGTTTAAAATCAATTACTGCTGAAGGCTTAAAACAATGCCTTTTGTTCTCTCTATAAAATATTCAGTTTAACTTGTTATTGGTATAAACAAATGATTGGTCTTTTCTCTGCCTGATCTCCAAAATGTGCATTTGGTCTGATGATTTAAATATAATAGTTGTTTTTCTCTGATTACAAACATAATACAGAGTTACACAACATTCATACAGTACAGAAAATTATAATGGCAAATGTGTAAGTCCCACCGGGTGCGATGGCTCACGCCTGTAATCCCAGCACTTTGGGAGGCCGAGGCAGGCGGATCATGAGGTCAGGAGATCGAGACCATCCTGGCTAACATGGTAAAACCCCATCTCTACTAAAAATACAAAAAATTAGCCGGGCGTGATGGCGGGCACCTGTAGTCCCAGCTACTCGGGAGGCTGAGGCAGGAAAATCACTTGAACCCAGGAGACGGAGGCTGCGGTGAGCCGAGATCGCGCCACTGCACTCCAGACTGGGCGACAGAGCAAGACTCTGTCTCAAAAAAAAAAAAAAAAAATGGTATCTTCTCAGCTGACATTATATTTTGGGCACACTCACTCTTAAAGTGACTGCATTCTATGTTAGTATTTTCCTATCAGTGAGCCTTTGGATTTTTTCAGGTTTTTTTTGCTGTTTCAAACAACCTTCAGTGAACATTTTTAACCAGTATCTCTCCACACTTGTAAGAATATTTCTGTGGCATAAATTCCTGAAGTGATGAAAAAGCAATGGCAAAAGATGTAAATGTTTACACTTTCAACAGAAAATACTTTCTTTTCCTCCACACGCGTGGCAGCTTAGAGGCTCAGTGCCTGCCTGCTCCTGCTCCTCACACAGCACCCTCGCACTAAGCCCTGTCACACGGTCGGGCTGGAGGCTGGTGAGCCCTAAGCCTTTCTCTAGCTTGGGTGGAATGTTCGGGTCATTTACTTACTTTCTTGTTTCCTAGTAAGAATGTTTAAGACCATCCGTGTCTTTCTGTGCACTGCTATTGTGTATCATTTTGAGTACTGCTTTTCTCTCATTTCTAAATAATCTCTAATCTGTCTTTTTATTTTTTTAACTCAAGAATTATTTGAAAGGATATGCTTTAGTTTCTAAGTGGTTAGATTTTAGCTCCCTGCCATTTTCATCGTTAATTTTTAGTCCTGTGGCATTCTGAAGAGAGAACATGGCTATATGGGTTTTTTAATTATCAGGATTTTCACTGTGGTTCAATACACGGTAATTGTTCATATTTGATGGGTGTTTAAAAAGGCGTGTGTTCTTTTATCTGTGTCTTGAGTGAGTATATGTGTGTCTGTGTGTGTGTGTGTGTGTGTGTGTGTAAGTAAAATTGTTTAAAATGTGGAAGTTGTTCCTGCTTCTCTTTCTCTAAACCATCACAGACTGTGTGGGCTCTTTCTTCTACAGTCTCTTCCGAATGCTGGTCTTCCCTTCCCTGTTGCTTCACCCCAATAGGAGCTGCTGGTTCCTCCTCCTCTCACTCTGGCTTCCTAGAGCCTCTTCACCCTGCAGCCAGAGGGATCTGCCTAAATGCATCCCAACTTTCCAGGAGGAAGCGCCAAAGTCCCCCATGCGCGTAGGCCCTGTGGTCTGGCCTCTGGCAGCCTCGTGGTCCCCAGGCAGCAACCCTGGCCTGCAGCCTCTCCAGGAGCCAGGGTCTTCCGCCTCAGTGCCTGGCTCTCCTGTTCCCTCTGACTGGAACGTCCTCTCAGAGGGCCACAGGCTCCATCCCCCACAGCCTTAAGGTCTCTATGGAATGTGAGGAGACATCACCAACAGCTCTGGGTCATGCTGGCTTCTTTGACCCTGACCTACGGTAGAAAGGACGCTTTATACTATGGCAGCGTGTGCACTTGCACATGGGTGCATCCGTGTGTGAGCACTTCGGTGAAATCACTTTCACAGAGCAGTTCTTATCCTCGCTTAGTGCAGTACCCTCTGATGGTTTCTGTTCTCATGTTGTTTTTTCTTTGAAACAAAACACATTGTGAGTGGACTTCCCCAGACCTGATTGTGACAGACACCACCGTGTAAAAGTGACCCTCTGACACTGTGTTCCTTGACGTGGATTATTCTGCTTCGCAGTCTGTGTCACCACCTGAGATATCTTTATATATTGATTTGTTTGTCATTAAAATGCTCCATTACGATTGAACGCACAAAATAGGGCACCACCGTATTGGTTGGGTGGTGGATGGCCAAGGAGCAGGCTAGACTGAAGCCAGTGCCTGGGGATGTGGTGGGTGGCCGGGCCGCCAGGAAGGGAGACTCTGGTGAGCGCGGAGCAGAGCAGGGGCTGTGTTGCCCCTGCATCTGCCTCCTTGAGGAGGGAGAGTGTAAGCTAGACCAGGCCGGTTTTTACACACACACGTGGAAAGGAGTAGCTACAGTAAGGAGATGAAGGACGAGGATGCCCCACAGTCACGGACATGCCAGTTGCTTTTGAACTCCGAGTGGTAAGAGGTAAGTCTCGAGGGTGAAGGCCCTGAAAGCTGAGGCAGCACCTCTGCCTCACTTCACTTGATGGGAACCCCAGCAGGCAGAACCAGGGCCTGGAGACAGCAGACAAGAGCGCTCCCCCAGAAGGCAGAGCTGCAGTCCAACCCAGGCTCTCCCAGGGGAGGAGCCCCCAGCACCTGTCCTCAAACGCCTCATGACATGCACCTGTGTTCTTCCTTCTCCCTTGGTGCGGCGGGGAGTGTTTCTCAGCTGTCCTGCCCCGTGCCCCCATTAGACGTCAGGTCATGGCGAGGATGCAGACATGTTCATTGTCTTTCTAGCTCATAGATTGCAGGCCAAATAGGGACCCGAAGGAAGGGGCCATCTGCTGCCCCAGCATCTGAGCTGGGCCAGTGACAGTGGTGGTGGGGGCACTCCACTCTTGGGGGGTGACTTTCTGTCTAGGGGAGGAGTGACCTGGATACCAGTGACCAGAATGGCAGACCGGGCCAGGCTGGGCAGTTGTCGCCATACCTGCTCCCTTTCTTCCTGGGCACCTGGCTGTACTCATTCTCCCCACCTACCTTCCCATGCTGAAATGCAAGCAGGAACAATGAAGGCCACTTCCAGGCCTGGCCCATAAAAACAGCCTCCTGGACAGCCCTACACCGCCCTTCCGTCACCACAGAAGCCCAGGAGAACAGGGCAGAGCTGCTGGGGGCGGAGTCACCTGAGCCCAGGGCCTGTGTGGAAGGCCACCCACTGAGCCTGGTCTTGAACTATTGCTTGGGCAAGAAACAAGTGTCCCCACAATAAGCCATTGAGATTTGGGGGTTGTCTGATACACCAGTTGGCCTACATTCATCTTCGTATGTCCGCATAAATTTTGGAGGCAAATCGTCAATTTCCACAGACACAGAATCCTGCTGGGATTTTTATTGTGGACTTCCTGTTCTTTAGGGGGGCTTTGTGCATCAGTGTTAGTATTTTTCTTAGGTATTTCATGATTTGGACTGCTACTATTGTAGTTTTAAAAATTTATCTCAAGTGCTTATTGCTAGTATATAAAAATGCAATTGATTTTCTTAACTGTCACTAGTGACCTTGCAGAATTTACTTGATAACTCTGTTGGTTTATGTGTGGGTTCTGCTAGAACATTTACATATGCCAACATGTTATCGTTGAATAAGGGTGCTTTAGCTCTCTCTTGCTAATCCTTATGTGCTTCCTCGTTTTACGGCATTGGCTGGGACCTGCGTTACAGTGCTGAGGAGAAACGGTGGCATTAGCTGGTGCCCTCGTCATTTTCCTAATTTCAGGGTCAAGCTTCCAGTATTTCATCAAGTATTATATGTGCATCAAGTTTTTGCTAAGGTTTTATTTTAATCATCATGAATGGTATTGAATTTTGTTACTTTTTCTGTGATTATTGACTATAACTATTTTATTAGCTTATTCTATAGCTGTCGAGATTATCATTTAATTATTCTCGTTTATTTTGTTAATGTGGTGAGTTGCATTTATTTTTAGAATTTGAAACCCACATTAGATTCTAGGAACAAATTCAACTTTGTAGTGATATAAGGTAGCTTGTATATGTAAGTAAATTCAGTTTGCTACTATTTTGCAGGGGGTTTTTCGCACCTGTGTTCATAGGAGAGCTGGACCTGTAAATTTTTTTTGTTGTAATGCCCTTTTCACATTTTGGTAAATCAGGTCTATTCTGGTTTCATAAAACAAGTTGTAAATTATTTTTATTTTCCTCTTCTCTGGAAAATTTAGGCCAGACTCCGAGCTCCTGACGCCTGTCGCATTGGACATACTGCTTGTGCCTTTGCAGTTTGGTGTGTATGGCAGGGTGTTACACACGAGCTCCTACCCCATCCGAGCCAGAGCCAGGTCTCCCCTCTGTTGGGTCTGAGTCCCCCTGTTACAGAGGAGCTCACTTCCGGGATGCTCTGCTTGGCCTCTGCCTCTGGGCGCCTGGGAGTGGATTCTGGAGTGGATTCCAGGACCTCTTCGTCTGCACCTGCCCCGGGTGTCGGAGCTGGTGCCTTAATCCTGATCCAAGCCAGTCTATACTCTGTCTTCTAGAATTCTTCAGTCTGGTCGATTCAAGATACTATTTCCTGTTTTCTACCACAAATAAGAGTATTTTTTCCTAAATTTTACTATCATTTCAGTGGGATTTGGGGAGCCACTGGTAGGTAGGTGGATGGGCTCAGATGACCGTCTTGACCCTCTATGCACTCATCATCCTGAACCACAAAATGGGAGGAGGCACGAGGTTCTTCCTACCTCTTGTCATTCTGGTGTTTGTCCCTTTCTTTGTTTTTTGGTTTTGGATGTTGGTGTTTTGTTTTTTGTTTGTTTGTTTGTTTTTTGAGATGGAGCCTTGCTGTGTCGCCCGGGCTGGAGTGCAGTGGCACGATCTTGGCTCACTGCAACCTCCACCTCCCAGGTTCAAGCGATTCTTCTGCCTCAACCTCCCAAGTAGCTGGGATTACAGGCACCTGCCATCACGCCCAGGTAACTTTTGTATTTTTGATAGAGATGGAGTTTCACCATGTTGGCCAGGCTGGTCTTGAACTCCTGACCTCAAGCGATCCGCCCACCTTAGTCTCCCAAAGTGCTGGGATTACAGGCGTGAACCCCTTTTCTTTGGAGTGCTCAGGTGATTCTGGCTCACGGCAGCTCCATACCTAGGACAGGTGTCGCCTAGTGTTTTGTGCTAACATGGTCCTGGGTAGGGAAAGTGAGGGAAGGTCAGGGGTGTGGGGAGGCGAGGCAGGGCATCCTGGGGGCACTTGAGAAGGCAGTTGGGAGCGTCTGCATGAGGTCTTGTAACCAAATGCTGTTTCTTTTTTTTTTTTTTTTTTTTGTGAGACGGAGTCTCACTCTGTCACCCAGGCTGGAGTGCAGTGGCGCCATCTCGGCTCACTGCAAGCTCCACCTTCCCGAGTTCAGGCCATTCTCCTGCCTCAGCCTCCCGAGTAGCTGGGACTACAGGTGCCCGTCACCATACCTGGCTAATTTTTTTGTATTTTTAGTGGAGACGGGGTTTCACCGTGTTAGGCAGGATGGTCTCGATCTCCTGACCTCATGATCTGCCCACCTCGGCCTCCCAAAGTGCTGGGATTACAGGTGTGAGCCACCGCGCCTGGCCTACCAGATGCTGTTTCTTAAACCTGCGTCCTTTCTTAAGGTCCTTACACTTGCCTTTTAAATAACTCGACATGTACTTGTGACTACATGGTGGTGAATTAACGCTTGTCAGCTTATATCATCCTTCTGATTGTAGTATGTCTCCACTCTGCAGTAGGCTGGGCCGGAGGCCTTCATTCATAGTGACCTTCTGCCCTCACTAAGACCCTTTTGAGGAGGGAGCGTATCTTTGCCAGTTAGGCTGCTCTGCTTCCCAGCCCTCACCACTGCCCGGCACAGCCCTTAGAGGGAAGCGGCCAGGACACGGGGCTGTCCTGCTGATTGAGGCTGTCCCTGGCAGGGCCCCTGAGAGGCCATTCACAATGTACTGGCCACTTGAGTCATCTACAGCTGATTCTAGGTCTGGAAGTACAGTTTTTAACTGGTGGCCAGAAGCATTTATTAGACGCAATAAATGTAGAGTCATTTCTTTCTCTTTCAGACCGACGCAGATATCCAGGCGTTCTTCATGAGCATAGACAGTCTGTGTAAGAAGTACTCCAGGGAAACCTCCCAGGTGAGCTGTGGGGGGTGTGGCTTGGTTCCGTGATGAGCCAGGTGCACTATCCCGAGATCATGGAGCTGTGAGGGGTGCGCTTGGTTCCGTGATGAGCCAGGTGCGCTATCCTGAGACCATGGAGCTGGGGGGTGCGCTTGGTTCCGTGATGAGCCAGGAGACCATGGAGTTGGGGGGTGCGCTTGGTTCCATGATGAGCCAGGTGCGCTATCCTGAGACCATGGAGCTGTGGGGGGTGCGCTTGGTTCTGTGATGAGCCAGGTGCGCTATCCTGAGACCATGGAGCTGTGGGGGTGCGCTTGGTTCTGTGATGAGCCAGGTGCGCTATCCCGAGACCATGGAGCTGGGGGGTGCGCTTGGTTCCGTGATGAGCCGGGTGCATTATCCTGAGACCATGGAGCTGGGGGGGGCTGCGCTTGGTTCCGTGATGAGCCGGGTGCATTATCCTGAGACCATGTGTTTTCTGTGTTCTGGAGGCAAGTTCCTTTGAAGATATTTGATCAGCAAATATTTTCTGCCAAAATATTTCTGTGGGTTGAATTTTTACTTTCTTAATGGTGAAACATTTACATACAAAAGGTTCTGATTTTGACAATGTCCATTTGGTCTATTTTATTGTTGTTTTTGCTTTTGGTGTCACATTGAGACAAAGTGGTCTCAGCTCTGGGGTCCTTTGCGCAAGATGCCCCCTCCCCATAATCACACCTTAGAATCTCAGGTTTGAGAGCCCTCCCCACCAGATCAGGGCTCTCTGGGTTCAGGGCAGCAGGTTTCTTCTTGACACTGTCCTTCCCTGACAGTCGCCTGGGGCCTTTTGCCCGCCAGGCCTCCGATCTCTGCTGAACCCTGCATGGCAATGCTGGCTCCGTGGGCCCCCCTCCTGGCAGCTGAGCCCCTGCCGTGGCAGTGTTGGCTCCGTGGGCCCCTCTCCTGGCAGCTGAGCCCCTGCCGTGGCAGTGTTGGCTCCCTGGTCCCCTCCCCTGGCAGCTTTTGCCAGCTGCTGTGCCAGTCCTCTCTGTTGCGGCTTGTCCATTCTCTACCTGTTTCTTCCTGACCCTCCCCACAGTCAGCACGCGCCTCCAAGCCTCCCCCACCCCCAGCTTCTGACGCAGGTCATTGTCCTCTGTGCCCATCCCCACATGCTGAGTGGCACTTCTGGCCTCCTTGGATGTCACTGGACAGCTGCAGTCCACCAGTCTGGGGGAGAGCTGCCAGGAGAGGAAGGGGTCCTTCCCCTGGCCCCCGCCCCGCACTTCCTTTCCCTCTTCTGTGAAGAGTGCAGGTCCCACCGTTGGCCGCCCCACCTGCCTTGTGGGGAAAGAGGCCTAGTGGGGGCAGCCAGGATGTGAAGCAGGAGACTGAGGATGGACTCCCGCATGTCACTCTCCTTCGTGGGCTTGTGCCTTCAGGCTGTGGTCAGCCAGGTCCCCAAGACTGTCCTCCTCTAGGAGATTGTCCCACTGCAGCAAGCTTCCTTGCTTCTGAAACAGCCTGAATCACCCACAGTATCTCAGGCTGTCCGAGGCTGTTCCCGTCTCAAGTTATGCCCAGCCACATCCTCCAGGGAGGTGCCCAGAGGCTCAACCCATGGAAGCCAAGCAGCAGCCAGAGGTCCCTGAGAACACTGGGTCAGCACAACACGGGCACCCAGACCAGGGTGCCGGCGGTCCCAGAGCCAGCCAGAGTCCCATGGAAACACCATCCAGGACACACCTCGCCCCTCACCCTGCTCCATCCCAGCAGGACCCTCATTCAAGCCAAGTCCCTTGGGGCCAGAAGTCACTTGAGTTCATAAAACACGTATGTTATCACAGACATCAGAGCCACAGGCTGCGCGCTCCAGGGTAGTTCTGCCAAGTGCTGCAGAGGCCGGGTGCTGTCTCAGGAGAGAAGACCCAGCAGACCCGGCCAGCCCCTCCAGCCGCCTGTCTGCTCTGCCTCTCGTGCCTCTCAGGCTTTAGGCATGGACCGTGGAGATGGCTGGCTCCAGCCTGGGCAGTACAGGCTCTGCCCAGTGACCTCATGGCCCCACTGTTTGTCAGTTACACTACGGAGGTGAGCACCACAAGCACAGGTTGGAATTCTCCTGCAGCTACGTGACGTGACGTGGTATTGTAATATTTATGCTCTAATATCAACGTAACATAAATATTGGAATATTTGTTACAATATGTTAACACATAATGGATTTATTGTTATTTTTAAATGAATTAATAAATACTTTTACATTTGTCTGAGTCTTAATTTCTAATAGGGTAAATATCGACAGATAAAACCCACATAAGCAAAGCTCTCTGGGGCCCTCAGTAACTTTTAAGAATGCAAAACTGGCCGGGCGCGGTGGCTCACACTTGTAATCCCAGCACTTTGGGAGGCCAAGGCGGGCGGATCACGAGGTCACGAGATCAAGACCACAGTGAAACCCCGTCTCTACTAAAAAATACAAAAAATTAGCCAGGCGTGGTGGCGGGCGCCTGTAGTCCCAGCTACTCGGAGAGGCTGAGGCAGGAAAACGGCGTGAACCCGGGAGGCGGAGCTTGCAGTGAGCCGAGATTGCACCACTGCACTCCAGCCTGGGCGACAGAGCGAGACTCTGTCTCAAAAAAAAAAAAAAAAAAAAAGAATGCAAAACTGGCCCAAGACCAAAACTCTTGAGCACCAAGGCTCAGGCCTCGGGGCCTACCCTGGGACGTCGTCAACAAACCACCTCAGCCACTGCCTGCCCCGGTCCCCTTCCTAGTCTAGTAACAAACATCTTCCTCTTCTCAATAATCCTCTAAGATCCATTCCATCCACCCAGCCTCTGCCCTACCACAGGCTTCATCAGCACTGAGCATGCAGACCCTGGTCCTGGCGTAGTCGGGAGCTCCTGTTGACGAATGCAGGCACAGGCCACTCCATGGAGGAGAACCGGTATTGAACCAAAGAGTGAGAAGTGTGCTCCAGACCAGGCAGCCGCCTCTCCTGGCCTCTTGGCGAGAGTCCGCGTGAGTGACCTGCACTCTCCCCCGACTGCCTTGACTCAGGCCTTCGCGGCCTCCCAGTTCGCAGGATGTGGGCAAAGCATGCGTGAGCACCGGGCAGCTCTTCCTTGGGACCCCGGGCTGACCTGGCCCAGCACAGCCTCTGTGACCATCGCAGCCCTGGAGTTTTGCAATGATTTCATTGACGTGTTTCTCTGGCTCAGTTCAAGAGTCATATTCTCTGCAAGATAAACACTCACTGTCCCTTTTAAACTTTGTTTTATTATTAAAGTCTACCCTCTTCTGAGGCCACACCCAGTGTGTCTCAAGTCTCTGGGCCCCAACATTGGTCAGAGTGCAGGCCAGACAAACCGCGGCAGTGGCATGAGGCTGCAGGCCTATGTGGCTCCCCCTAGTGGAGCCCTGGAGGCTGGTGTAGACCCCACAACACCCGGACAAGTGGGCCTTGGCTGCCCCCCCAAGCTCATATGAGGCTCCCCAGCTCCACCCTCAGTAGAACTCACCCCATCTGCTGCTCAAGGTCCCCTTGGAGACTTTCCCTGCAGCCCAGTCCTTGCTGCAGCCACACCTGCCCTGCCAAATCAGGGCCAGCCACAGACTGACCTCGTCTCCCCAAGGCCTTTCTCTAAGAACAGCCAGACCAGGCACCCCCACAGTTGGGATGAGGCGCATCTGCCAGTAGGTTCCTCCACGAACATGTGAAGCTGAGGAGCAGAGGCCCTTGCCTGCAGGGTGGAATGTTCCTGCTGAGGGTGCTTTGGAGAAGCTTCCCACACAGGCACAATTGAGTGTGACTTTGAGGGGCATGTGCAGTTGTCCCCGACAGGCAGCAGGACTTGCGAAGCGTCAGCAAAGGTGGGAAAGGTGCCCTAGCCATGGCCTGTGATGTGCACGAGAACTGGGGTCAGGGCAGCCTGCAGAGTCTTTCTGTCCACTTCACTTCGTAGCCCACGGGGTAGCAACCAGGACCGTCTTACCTCCTTGGTGGAGACGCAGTCCCCTTGTCGAGTAGGGGACAACCCTAGAGCTCCGAGTCACTCTGAGGACACAGCAGCCAGGAGACCGTGAGGCTGCTATCCCTGCTGTCCTGGAGGAGGGCCCCTGTGCAGCCCCATCCTCTGGAAACAGCCTCTCATGGAGGAGGTTGGGAACAAAGGCCTGGCATGTGCTGGGCCTGCCTTTCCACAGGAGGGAAGAAGCCTGCCCTGTGTTTGCACCGGGCCAGTGAGCCATGGGCAGGCACAGGCCATTCCCACCTGCTTGTATTATCATCGCAGATGGCAAGGTGGAGTGAAGTGGGGGATGGAGCTAGAGGACGCCGACTTTCAGTCCAGTGGAGCCACAGTTAGCCCTGTTGTCTGTCCGCCCTTCCAGCCTGGTCTTTCCAGAGGGTAGGCACCATTGTCTGAACACTCAACTCATATGAAATAGCTCTTTTCTTCCTCTGAGGAAATCACAGGCCTCTCTTTCCTCCTTATGTTGGTACTCTCAGAAACCCAGTTCAAGCTGTCTAGACAGCTTGCTTGGAACCCAGGGCTCCTGTACATGGGAAGGTGCTGGTGTCGGGCATGGCTGGCTCTGGGAGTGCAGACAGGCCCACCAGGCATCTGCCAGCTCTGTGGGTCTCGCTTAGCCTCATTCTGTGTGCCGGCTCTCTTTCCACCTGCCCCAGCCATTGGTCCAGCACTGTTTGGTCAGGAGGCCATTCCTCAAACCAGTGGCCGTTATCAGAGGGACAGCACTCTGTGGTTGGCCGTGGTGGAGCACCACTCGCAACTTGAATGGAGCACGTTGCTGGGGAGACTCCTGTCGTGCCCATTAAGCCTCCCCTGTGTTTGCCCTTGGCCCTGCCTGCTGGCACTCACGCTTTCTCTGCCCACCCGTGGGGGGTGTCTGCCCTGGGCAAGCACTGGCCATGGGCATCTGTGAGGGCAGGACACACGTAAGACAAGCACTGTGAGCTGTCCTGAGAGTCCCTCCAGCCTCCTCCTCCCCCAACAAAACTTCCAGCCACAGACTGTGCATCCGTGTCAGCAGCTGAAACGTGTGCTCTTTTCAGATTTTAGAATTTCAAGAAAAACACAGGAAGAGATTGTTAGCCTTCTACAGAGAAAAGGTAAGTTGAATTGATTCATCGCCACTTGAATTTTTTTGACCTTTAGATTTAAATGGCAGTCTTGTTCATTAACACCTTGTTCTCAAAGGGGACAGGCTGCTAGATGCAATATCTATTTCTCTGCGTGTTTCTAGCTATGGGGATGTTGTCACTGTCCCCTTCTGAGCAGCCTATTTGCCCAACCCTTGTCTGTAGTTACCAAGTAGCCCCTTGGGTGCAGCACCACATGGGCCTCCCTGCCCGGCCACACTTATCCCCTCAGCCACGGGGGCAACACTGGGGCTTTGGGAGTTTGGGAGGCAGCTTGAAGGCTTCTCTGCTCAACCATCCCATTTTAAAACACAAGTCCTTTTTAAAAAACTTTGAAGGTTATGTAGTTGGTAAAGTCAGGAACCCAGCTTTAAAGACAAGGGACCCTGGGGCCGCTTCCCTGAGTCTGGAAGCCAGCTTGTGACCCTGCTGCCTCCTGTCTGTGCGTGAGCATTCTATGTACACCCAGACCTGGAGCAGACAGATCACCCTTGGCCTCCCCTTCCATCCTGTCACCCCCACCCTGTCTTGTCACCTTGCCCTGTCCTGTCACCCCCATCTCTCCCCTCACCCCATCCTGTCACCTTATCCTGTTACCCCATCCCTGTCCTGTCACCCCAACCCCATTCTGTCACCCTTATCCCATCCTGTCACCACTCAGGCTGTCTTGCTACCCCCACCCTGTCCTGTCACCCCATCCCGTCCTGTCACCCCCATCCCATCCTGTCACCCCTCACCCCCACCCTGTTTTGTCACCCTGTATCAGTCTGTCTTCACACTGCTATAAAGAACTACCTGAGATTTGGTAATTTATAAAGGAAAGAGGCTGAATTGACTCACAGTTCCGCATGACTGGGAAGGCCTCAGGAAACTTACAGTCACGGCGGAAGGCAAAGGGGAAGCAAGGCACATCTTACATTAACAGCAGGAGAGAGGGCAGGGGGAACTTCCAAACACTTTTAAACCATCAGATTTCATGAGAACTCACTATCATGAGAACAGCATGGGGGAAACTGCCCCCATGATCCAGTCACTTCCCACCAGATCCCTCCCTTGACACATGGGGATTGCGATTCAAAATGAGATTTGGGTGAGGACACAGAGCCAAACCACATCATTCCACCCCCAGCCCCTCCCAAATCTCATATCCTTCTCACATTTCAAAACACAATCATACATTCCCAGCAGTCCCCCAAAGCTTTAACTCATTCCAGCATAAACTCAGAAGTCCAAGCCCCAAATTTCATCTGAGACAAGGCAAGTTCCTTCCATCTATGAGCTTGTAGAATCAAAAACAAGTTAATTACTTCCAAGATACTATGGGAGTACAGGCATTGGGTAAATGTTCCCATTCCGAATGGGAGAAATTGACCAAAACAAAGGGGCTGCAGGCCCCATGCAAGTCCAAAACCCAGCAGGGCAGCCATTAAATCTTAAATTTATCTTTTACCCAATGTCTTACATCCAGGACATGCTGATGCAAGGGTAGGGGGGCTCCCAAGGCCTTGGGCAACTCCACCCCTGTGGCTCTGTAAGGTACAGCCCCAGTGGCTGCTTTCTGGGCTGGGGTTGAGTGCCTGCAGCTTTTCTAGGTGCACAGTGCAAGCTGTCAGTGAGTCTACCATTCTGGGGTCTGGAGGACAGTGGCCCTCTTCTCATGGCTTCACTAGGCAGCACCCCAGTTGGGACTCTGTGTGGGAGCAACCACTGCACATTTCCCTTCTGCACTGCCCTAGCAGAGGTTCTCCATGAGGGCTCTGCCTCTGTAGCAGACTTCTGCCTGGACATCCAGGCATTTTCATACATCCTCTGAAATCTAGGTGGAGGTTCCCAAACCTCAGCTCTTGTCTTCTGCACACATGCAGGCCCAATACCATGTGGAAGCTGCCAATGCTTGGGGTTTGCACCCTCTGAAGCAGCAGCCCAAATTGTACCTTGGACCCTTTTAGTCATGGCTGGAGCCAGAGCGGCTGGGATGCAGGGCGCCATGTCCTGAGGCTGCACGAGAGTTGGGCAGGGGGCCTTGGCCCGGCCCATAAAACTACTTTTTTTTTCTCTGGGCCTATGATGGGAGGGGCTGCTGTGAAGATCTCTCACATGCCCTGGAGACATTTTCTCCACTGTCCTGGCTCCTCGTTACTTATGCACATTTCTGCAGCCGGCTTGAATTTCTCCCCAGAAAATGGGTTTTTCTTTTCTACTGCATGGTCGTGCTGCAATTTTTTTAAGACTTTTATGTTCTGCTTCCCTTTTAAACATAAGTACCAATTTTAGATCATCTCTTTGTGAACACAGACATGACTGTATGCTTTCAGAAAAAGCCAGGTCACATCTTGAATGCTTTGCTGCTTAGAAATTTCTTCTGCCAGATACCCTAAATCATCTCTTTCAAGTTCAAAGTTCCACAGATCTTGACGGCAGGAGCAAAATGCCTCCAGTCTGTTTGCTAAAGCATAGCAAGAGTGACCTTTGCTCCAGTCCCAATAAATTCCTCATCTCCATCTGAGACCTCCTCAGCCTGAACTTCACCATCCATATCACTATCAGCATTTTGGTCAAAACCATTCAACAAATCTCTAGGAAGTTGCAAACTTCCTCACACCTTTCTGTCTTTTTCTGAGCCCTCCAAATTGTTGCAACTTCTGCCCATTACCCAGTTCCAAAGTTGCCTCCACATTTTTAGGTATATTTATAGCAGTGCCCCACTCTACTGGTACCAATTTTCTATATTAATCCATTGTCACACTGCTATAAAGAACTACCTGAGACTGGGTGATTTATAAAGGAAAGGGGTTTAATTGACTCACAGTTCTGCATGGCTGGGAAGGCCTCAGGAAACTTACAATCATGGCAGAAGCCAAAGGAGAAGCAAGGCACATTTTACATAGCAGCAGGAGAGGGGGTGAGGGGAACTGCCAAACACTTTTAAACCATCAGATCTCGTGAGAACTCACTGTCATGAGAACAGCATGGGGGAACCACCCCCATGATCCAGTCACGTCCCCCAGATCCTTCCCCTTGACACATGGGATTACAATTTGAGATGAGACTTGGGTGGGAACACAGACAAACCATATCATACCCCCACCACATTCTGTCACCTCTCAACCCCATTCTGTCACCCCTTTACCCCATCCTATTACCCACTCCCTGCCCCTGTCACACCCACACTCTCCTGTCAGCCTCTCCCCTGTCCTGTGAGCCCCCCACCTCATCCTGTCACCCCCCCAACCTTGGTTCTCTCACCCTCACCCCATCCTGTCACCCCCACCCACCCTTTCACCCCACCCCATCTTATCACCCTCACCCCATCCTGGTACCCCCACCTATCCTGTCACCCCCCACCCCATCCTCTCACCCCCACTCCATCCTCTCACCCCCACCCCATCCTCTCACCCCCACCCCATCCCTCCTCTTCCCCCTCCCCTCCTCCCTCTCATCCCACCCCTGTCCTTCCACCCCTATGCCATCCTCTCACCCCTACCCCATCCTCTGTCCCCAACCCCATCCTGTCACCCCACTCCATCCTGTCACCCCCACCCCTGTCCTTCCACCCCCACCCCATCCTTTCTCACCCCACCCCATCCTCTGTCACCCCACCCCATCCTCTCACCCCCACCCCATCCTCTCACCCCCACCCCTGTCTGCCACCCTCATGCCATCCTCTTTTCCCTACCCCTCCCAGGCCACCACAGCCCCATCATGCTCCTTGGCAACCACCCAAAACCCTGCCTGGAGGCTTCTTGCAGGAGGCAGCCTGGGCTCAGATTTTGTGATATTTTGTGTATGCTATCTCCTAATCCTCCCAGCAAACCTCGAGGATGGGCATGAGCCATGAATACAGACTGGACAGTGGGAACCTAGACTCTAGTCACTCCCTCGGGGTCTGGCAGCTCCCACACACAGGGCGGGGTTCCAGCCTGACAGCAGAGGCTGTGCTGTGGGATGACCTGGCAGTGGCCGTGTGTGGAAGGTGCTTGTGTCTGACTTTGAGGCCGGGTGCTCCCCTGGAAGGGCTGACACTGAATTTGCATCCTGCCGGCTTGTGGGGGGTGCAGCACTGAAATTTGTCCCCTGGGGCTTGGGTTTGACTTCGCTCTGCAGGGCCCCCAAGGCCGATTTCCTAAGTATCTGATGGGCCGGACTCCAGGCAGATTTACTCATGAACAACGTGAGGGCAACTCCATGCAGAGTAACCCACATTCTGATTCAGGGTTTAAGAAATTTAGAGGGTCACAATGTCACTCAGCATAGCCTGTCTGATAACAAGAGGTTGTGTAATTATGTTTAGATTTCTAGGTTGGAAGAATCCCTTAGGAAGTCAGTGCTGCAGATAGAACAGCTACAAAGGTAAGGCCCCCCATAACCCCCCGTGAGTGCGCAGTCCAGGCAGCGACTGCCACATGCATTGGTCGTCTGGCTCTCCAAGATCAAGAATGAAAGATGATTGCAGATGCAGAGGGAAGAGCTCATTCATTTACTAGAAACTTTCGTCAGAGCACAAATGCTGTGGGAAAACCGAAGGGAAGAAGGGAGACAAAAAAGAAAAAGTGAAAAAGAGATGAATGGTTTCCCCTTGGGGCAGGTGCCCCAGTGATTGCTGAGGCAGTGTGAGGGGCCTCAGAGAGCAGCAGGTGGCCCTAGCCTCTCAGAGTGACCCAGCACAGGCGGGGTGACCCTGCAGCCAGGGACTGCGGGACTCCACCTGCAGCCTGGCAGCCTGCTTTCTGCCAGGAGTCGCAGCCGTTTGCAAAAGGCACATACATATATGTGGCACATTCTGTGTATAAAGGCACTGCTGTGAATGGGTGATGCATCTTAGGAAGAAACATCCAGAGTTGCTAGGATTAACCAAAATGGGGACTTAAAGCATTACATTTCAATATCTGGAAAATCTAGCCATTTGAAACCCTCCTTTCTTGTGCATTTTAGCTCATCCGTGCCTTTGCCGTATTGCCTCTGTTCTGAATGCAGTTTTACTGTATTCAGTGTTTCTGGAACTTGGAGTCAATAACAGGCCAGAGTTCAGTTACCATGGTAATACATAGATGCAGCACATCCTACGCTCAGCGATGCCTTAGATTTTACGAGACGTGCTGAATAGTCACAAGCCCCCGTTTGCTGGCTGCATACTAACGTGGTGGTCGAGGAGTCAGGAGCCCTGTCTGCCTCCCATTGGCTGTGTGTGTAGGAGCGGGTGAGCCTCCAGCGTGTGTGCAGGTGCCCGCCTCCCTGCTGTGTCAGGAAGCTGAGCATGGCATGGCCTCACTGGGGCCCTGGGGCCTGAGGGAAGCTGGGGACGCCAGTCACACTGGCTGGTGGCGCTGCTCCTGACACGAGGTTCTGATTGCCTCTGGTGAAGAGGGATTCTTTCCCCTGTCGTTACTTTGGGTTCTAAGAGTTGCCATGGGCTTGTGTTGTGAAGGGTGTGTTCCAGGTGTCAGCAAGCAAACTCCAGGCCAAATCCAGCCTGCAGTGTATTCTCTTCTCCTTCCTTTCCTTCGCTTTTTTTTTTTTGAGACAGGGTCTTTCTCTGTCACCCAGGCTGGAGTGCAGTGACATGATCTCAGCTCACACCTCGACCTCCCAAAGCTCAGGTGATTCTGCTGCCTCTGCCTCCCAAGTAGCTGGGACCACAGGCACGCACCACCACACCCAGCTAATTTTTTTTATTTTGTGTGGAGATGGGGTCTCACTATGTTACCCAGGCTAGTCTTGGACTCCTGAGCCCAAGTGATCCTCTGCCTCAGCATCCCAAAGTGCTGCAATGACTGATGTGAGCCACTGCACCCGGCCACAATGTATTTTCATGTAGCCGCCAAGCTGACCATGGCTTTTACATTTTTAGAAGATTGTAAACACATTGCAACAGAGACCTTATGTGGACAGCAAAGCCTCCTACATTTACTAGCTAGCCCTTTGCAGAAACGTTTGCAAATTCCTCCTTTAAAGCATCACAAGAGGAAAGGCAGATACTTAAAATGCATCAAAGAGGCTGGGCACGGTGGCTCACACCTGTAATCCCAGCATTTTGGGAGGCCAAGGTGGGCAGATCACCTGAGGTCGGGAGTTTGAGTCCAACCTGACCAGCATGGAGAAACCCCATCTCTACTAAAAAAAAAAATACACAATTAGCCAGGTGTGGTGGTGCACACCTGTAATCCCAGCTATTCAGGAGCCTGAGGCAGGAGAATCTCTTGGACTCGGGAGGCGGAGGTTGCAGTGAGCCAAGATCACGCCATTGCACTCCAGCCTGGGTAACGAGCAAAACTCCATCTCTCAAAAAAAACAAAAAACAAAAAAATGCATCAAAGTATGGAATTAACTTTCAGCTTCTCCTTCTCCTTCCATTTTCTTTCATTCTGTGGATTCATGTTTTGCATCAATTCTGTAAAATTCCTGCCCATTATCTTTTCAAGTAGCACCCTCTGCATCCCCAGCCACAACCTGCAGCTCCCCGCCTTCCACGTCAGCCTCTGCTGTGATCTCCGTCATCTTAGGCCAACTGGTCACAACCACACAGGTTGCTTCTTCCAGCTCCCTGATTTTCAAGTTACGCCAGTGAACCCCACTGAGTTTGTTTGTTTGTTTTTGAGACTGAGTCTCGCTCTGTCACCCAGGCTGGAGTGCAGTGGCACGATCTCAGCTCACCGCAACCTCCACCTCCCGGGTTCAAGCGATTGTCTTGCCTCAGCCTCCTGAGTAGCTGGGATTACAGCACCATCACGCTCAGCTAACTTTTGTATTTTTAGTAGAGACGGGGCTTCACCATGTTGACCAGGCTGGTCTCTTAACTCCTGACCTCAGGTGATCCGCCCACCTCAGCCTCCCAAAGTGCTAGGATTACAGGTGTGAGCCATCACACCCGGCCCCCATTGAGTTTTTGTTCTGTCCATTACAGTTAACATTTCTAGAACATTCCTGCTCATTTCACCATTTGGAAAATAGTCCTTGCTCATTGTTGCATCTTCGTCTTTTATGTAGTCATTTCACAGGCAGCCTTTTTATTTTCCTTACCTGATATCCTCAGGAATCCAAATCTGCCTTCTTTTCTTCCACTCTCGCTGGAGGAGGTATATTTCTGCTGATCTCTGGTGAGGTTGCACAGGTCAATCCCACTCTCTACATACCTGGTATTGCCTGCATTTTCCTCGAGAGAGGATTCCCATGTGCTCTGCCAGCCTGGCTGACCCGCCCCAGACCGCTGCGCCCCCAACCCCGTCTTGCCCAGCCTCACTGTGGTGTTCATGCCACCCACTTTTGTTGTTGTTTTTGTCATCGTCCTCTTGCTCCCACTAAACAAAGTGTGTTTTAGAGTGGTCTGGAAGCAGGAGCAAGTGCCCTTCAGAGGAGCCAGGCCACAGCCCTGCCAGACGCAGAAGGCTCAGGTACTTCCACCCACCACAGTCAGCCACGCAAGGCAGCCAGTGTTTACTGAGCACCAGGTGCATTCTCAGCGCTGTTCTGGGGGCTGGCAATTCGGAGTAAGCCAAACAAGCCAAGTGCCCGTCCTCTGGGAGCTTCTGTGTGGGGGAGAGGAGGCAGAAAGTGAGCTTGTATGTCAGGCCGGGACACAGGCTGTCAGGGTAAGTGACTCTGGGTGAAGAGGTTGAGGGGCAGTGCCAGGGCAGGCTCTAGGAGGTGACTGCAGAGCAGAGGCCCGAGTGGTTGAGCTGTTGCGCAACTGCCTATTCGTAGCTAGCTTGGTCCCAAACTGAAACTGCTGAGGGCAGACTGTTCGTACCTCAAAACCCAGCCAGCATAGACAGGCACTCGGTGCCAGGAGACAGCCCCACCCCTCATCTGCAGTCATGCACCTCAGTGTGTCCGCAGAAACAGACACGCTCCCTCAGTCTTACATGTGCGTCTCAGCATGTCCACCAGGCCCCGTGAGGCAGAGAGGACCCAGGTGCAGCAGCCTTCTGTGGCCGGGAGTCGGGGGCACAGCAGGCGGTCTCTGCTACCGGCCGTCGTGGAGATCAGTCTAGGGTTGCTAGACCGGAAAACATGACCAAGTAACTTGTCCATATTTCTCTTGCTAGCCTGTTTTTCTTTCTTTTCTCTTTTCTTTCCCTTCCATTTCCCCTTCCTTTCCCTTTTTTGAAACGAGTTCTTGCTCTGTCACCCAAGCAGGAGTGCAGTAGTACAATCACGGCTCACTGTAGCCTCCAACTCCTGGACTCAAGCAATCCTCCCACCCCTGCCTCCCAAAGTGTTGGGATGATGGACATGAGGCACCATGGCTGGCCTCTTAGTGGCCTTTCAAAGCTGGTGCATTAGTGGCTCCTGTTGTCAGGTCTTAATTTCACACCTTTAACACCTGTGGTGGCCATGTGCTGAGTGACAGTTGCAGTTGTAAGAGCCAGTGATGTAAATGGCAGTGGGGTGTTGAGTTCACTTGGCTTCAGCACTGGGGAGGAGCAGGGCCGTGGGACTCACAGAACGCTTTGGGAACTGCTGAATTCATGTGAAATGCCCTTTCCAAACCCAGTAAGAACATTTCACTGATTCAGAGCCTTCTTACACTTTCAGTTGGAATGGCCTGGGGGGAAGTCAGTTTTTATGGTTTAATTCAATACCTTTTCTCCATCTATTTAGTATGAGATCATCACAACAAACAGCTTTCAGCACAATAAAAAGTTCAGTTTCAAGTAAGTAAAATCATGCCAGAAAGAGAACAAAATAGAGATGCATGTTGCTAAATCACACTGTGTGCCCTGACATTGGCATTTTCCTCATCACTCTTCCAGCAAAACCACACGGATGCCTGCTGCCACCTCACTCATCAACCCCCGACAGGTGTGTGGGTCGCTCGCAGAAATCACAGGACCCACAGGTCTTTCCGCTTCTGTACCTCCCTTCCCATCCCAACCCCATCCCCTCTCCAAGTCCCCAGATTTTGCTAATCCAGACAATTGACTGGACATCAACTCATTTTGGTACTTATTTCATATCCCTGTGAGGCTCAGGTCCCAAACTGTGTGATCCAGGCTGGCCAATCAGAGCACTCCATCCCTGCAGCTACAGTGATTGGTTTGGGAATGATCATGTGACCCCGTGTTCTGCGTGCCCCCTTCCCCCCCCACCCACTGCCAACTGGGATTCCAGTGCCCGGCAGCTGACAGCCCTGCCCTAACAGGAAATTAAGGGGCTGACCTGGTGTGCCTTTCATGGAATCCTTCTTTCACCTGGGGGATGGTCTGAACCTATTACCCAACCCATGGCTGGGGGTCCCTCACACAGGAAACGTTCATACTGGCAGATGTCCTGTGGCTTGTGTCTGCCCCATCTCCAGGCTATGCCTGCCTGGCCATCACTCTGGCACAGGGAGCCCAACCTCATGTTCCCTCCAGCGTCCCAGAGAAAACCCGGCCTGGGGTAGCTCCTAGCTCTTCAGATGGAAGGCACGAATTCAGTCCACCCCTGTGACAGGAAACACATTCAGATTTATTACTTACAGGTCCTGGACGGAGAGGGCACCATGCGTGGGGAGGACAGTGCTCTGTCCACAGGTAGCAAGAGGCAGGAAAGAAGGCTCAGGCAGAGAGGGGGCCCCGTGGGCCAGCACCTTCATTGGGGCTCAGGGCATCATCCAGGCAGGTTTCCCGTGGGGAGTTTTAATTGGTGGGTTTAGAGCAGGCAGGCGAAAGCTCCACGGGGTCCCGCTGTGACTGAGGGCGTCACTGTGGCACAGGGTGAGGGGTCAGCGGGGCCAGCCAAGTGGGTTTTGTCCACCCTCCCACAGGGAGGTGGCCACTGGAAGGCAAGTGTCCGGATGGACCACACTGAGACACTGGGAGGGGGTGGAGAACTGGAAACTGTTGAAGGTGACTGAGCTCTGCCTCTGGTATGAGAAAGTTAAACCTGTCTTCAAAATGAATGTTGAGGCCACCTAAAATTAGAAGAATTCACTCCAGCCAGGCTGGACTAATGGGAGTCATCCCTGGGACTCTTGCTGGAGCTGTTGGAAAAGAGTGAGCCTCTTTCCGCAGAGATCACGAGCCATAAGGATGGCAGGGCTAGGAGGGGGCCAACGCAAAAGGAATCCGATGTTTTCCTGTCTGCCTTTGGCAAATGAAGGAACTAGTGCGTACTGAGCGTGCACGGTGTGGTATGTGTGGCCAGGCGCAAGTGATAACAGAAGTCAATTCGGGATCCCACTCTCAGAACGTCCTAGTCCAGCAGGCTCCAGGCAGGTGTTGGCAGAGAGAAGACAAGGGGTGGTCTGGAGGGAGAAGCCGAGTGTGCAGAGGTGCAAGAGTGGAATGCCAGGGAGAGCCCAGCCAGGATGGGCCGGCCAGTGGCCTCTGTGTCCTAGAGAGGCTACATCCCAGTGCGGATGGTAGGTGGCCCTAAAGAGGGAGGAAAATGGCAGTGATCAGATGCCTAAGTGGCTAAACTCTGGCTGCAGCACAAAGCTAGAGGAAGATTTAGACATTTACTCATGGTCTCGTCATGTGTGTATTTCAACTGACGTTGTTATAGGTAAGTCCTGGGCTCACTCAAAGCCTTTCACTATGTGTTTAACAGACTGGAGTCGATGGAAGTTGATCTCTCTCCTTCTCCGATTAGAAAAGTAAGTGCATCTCTCCTGCCGAGTTCCTCTATATACCAGACATGTGGCATTTCCCATTTTCCTCAGTACTGAAAAACATAACGTCTCGTGCAACAGTAGACAGACTTTGCACAGCGCCCCCGCATCGTGTGCTGGCTCCCACATCCTGTGCTGGTCCCGTGGGTGAGAGGGGTGGGCTGTGGCTATAAGCTGGGTCATGAGAACGCTCCTGTTCTGCCTGAATGGCCAGGACTGCAGTTGCATCTGGAGAAACAAAAGCAAATGCAGATGGAGTGTGGCAGGGTCCCACGCAGGTCCTGTGTTGTTCCTGCGTTGTTCCCGTGCAGGTCCCATGTTGGTCCTATGTTGACCCTATGTTGGTCCCGTGTTGGTCCCATGTTGGTCTTGTGTTGACCCTGTATTGGTCCTATGTTGGTCCTGTGTTGACCCTGTGTTGGTCCTGTGTTGACCCTGTATTGGTCCTATGTTGGTCCTGTGTTGACCCTGTATTGGTCCTGTGTTGGTTCTGTGTTGATCCTGCGTTGATCCTCTGCTGGTCCCATGTTGGTCCTGTGCTGGTCCCTGTCGGTCTCTGTTGGTGTCAAGGAGAAACGGCAGCAAAGCTGGTGGCCCTGTACTTTACCTGCCTTCACTTGCTGTCTCATGAAGTGACAAACAGTGCTGAAGAAGACAACAGTAAACTTTGTCAGCCCAGGAAAAGAAATGGGTCAGAAAAGCTAAGGACTCTGGGAAACAGGAAGCAACAACTTCAAGCTGGAGAGAAGCAAGACCAGAGGAAATTGCCCAGAACTCAGGGAGAGTCCAGGCCCAGCTCTCCCGTCGTCTGCCCGGGTGGGCAGAGCTCAGCGCCAGATGCACCACATCGGCCACACACCAGGCAGCTCGGAAACGGGAGAGAGGAGGCAGTTTGGGAAGGACTCAGGGCAGAGTGAGCTGCACCCCATGGGAGGGATCAGGACTTGAGAAGCCTGTGGGGCAGGAGGGGGCCAAGGAGCAAAGGCAGGAAAACCGAGTGGGTTCTAGCGGCAGTGAATGCCTGTGTTCCACAGTGCCAGTTATTGGCTTATTTGATTTATGTGTTGCTTCCGGTTGTGCGACACAGTGTGGCTCATTGGCAAGCACTGTTCCGAGCCCTTTATAGATATGAACTCAGTCGTCCCAGCAGCCCTGTGACATGAGTAATCACACCTGGGACCAGATGATGGAGGAACCTGGAGTCGGGATAAGAAGGCAGAACTGGATTCAGTAGGGAACGAAGAGCTGCCACAGCTTCGGTGAAAGAGAAACTCCAGTTCCTTGGCAGTTGGGTCAAGTACACGCATCCTCTCCCTGCCCAGCTCACCTCCCCCATCCTCATGGCCACGCCCACATCTACCGGCAACACTGGAGCCGTGCTTCCAGAGGGACACACTTCCTCGTGGGTGCACCTCCTCCCTAGACAACTGGCCCACACCGAGGACCCCACCTGCCCCCTCAGGCCCCTCTGGAAGCTCTTATGGAACCCTCCCCCAGGTCCCTGTAGGTCCCCACCACCTGCCTTGGCTCCCCCAAGGCTGGACACCTGCTTCCAGCTGTCCTTTGGTGCACTAGGGCCTTGTTTCACGGATGAACTCACAGCCTCCAAGTCCCCAGGGCTTAAGGAGGAAGAACTTGGTTCTGTCAGGTCAGCTTTCTACCTTTCCTTAGGATCTGAGTAATTGAGGAGGATAGAGAATACAGAAGACTGCACGCAGCAGGCATGTCGGGCTCATGCCTGTAACCTCAGCACTTTGGGAGGCCAAGGAGGATGGATCACTTGAGCCCAGGAGTTTAAGACCAGCCTGGGCAACATAGTGAGACCCTGTCTCTAAAAAAAGAGAAAAAAGAAAGAAAAGACTGGCAGGCTAAATTGATTGGCACTTCACCTGGTGCTACTGTTGGAAATTATTGCTGAGGAACGAGAATGTAATGAATCAAAGTTCCTGAGGGGCAAAGACCAGACATGGGCACATATTGTCTTTTGTTTTTTGTTTGTTTGTTTGTTTGTTTGAGACAGAGTCTCACTCTGTTGTCTATAGGCTGGAGTGCAGTGGCGAGATCTCGGCCCACTGCAACCTCCGCCTCCTGGGTTCAAGGAATTCTCCTGCCTCAGCCTCCCGAGTAGCTGGGACTACAGGCGCACGTCACCATGCCTGGCTAATTTTTGTATTTTTAGTAGAGACGTGGTTTCACCATATTGGTCAGGCTGGTCTCGAACTCCTGACCTCGTGATCTGCCCACCTCAGCCTCCCAAAGTGCTGGGATTACAGCCCAGCCGGCACACATTTTTTTAAAGGGCCAGATAGTAATTGGACTTTGCAGACCAGACAGTCCATCACAGCTACTCAACTCTGTAATGGAATTGCAAAAGCAACCATAGAAAGTACGGAAGCTAATAGGCATGACCATGACTGTGTTATAATAAAACTTCACTAACAAAAACAGGCTGCAGGCCATAGTTTGCCAACCCCTGTGCCACACTAGAATGCAAGTTTCAAGGAAAGTGTCTAAAACCAACTTTTCACCTCCTGAAACGCCTTGTCACCCTGGAGTGGATATGTGTAGCAGTTCCTTTGTAAAGAGCTCCTGTCCTCCCTGCCCCACATGATGGCCTAGAGTGAGAGGTGCTCTGGTAACCCTCAGCCTGAGCAGAGGTTCTGGGACACTACCTGTTGCCTGTGCAGACTGAGGTCTCACTCTGGCCTGCAGAGAGCAGTGTGCAGGCCTCCTTCGAGGTGAACCTCCCACACTGTCCAGGGCTGCCTGGGAAAGAGCATTATCGGGGGTGCTCCTGGTGGGGTTCCTGCCCCAAAGGCTCGTCAGAGGGAGGGCCACAGTGCAAGGGTCTCTCACTGGGTGGACTCGGAGAAGCAAAGCCAGCGCCATCCCATGACAGCGCCTGGGGCACAGCTGGGCCTGCCCAGAGGGCATTGGTTCTTTTCCTTCCTCCTCCACCCTTTCTGCTCCAGGCCTGGGGACTTCAGGCTGCTGGCGCTGGGGAGGAGGGGAAGCAGAGCCTAAGGCCCCCACCCTCCTGGACAAGGTGCCCGGGAAGGCGAGGGAGAGTCTGCCTTCACATGGAGATGAAAGTGTTGACTAAGGTATCGGGCTTGGTGGGATAATTTCTAAGTTAAGCCTGTTAACCTTAAATGAGCACGGCATTTTCTATTATGTAAAATTGACCAGGATTAACATCTTTTTGAAAAGGTAAAATAATGACTCACAAATACAAAATGAATACCATCCACATACTTCCTTCAACTTATGAGTTGGCCAGGCACAGTACCTCACGCCTGTAATCCTAACACTTTGGGAGCTGAGTCAGGCAGATCCCTTGAGCCTGGGCGACATGGCAAGACCCCATCTCTACAAAAAATTAGCTGGGCATGGTGGTGCACACCTGTAGTCTCAGCTACTGAGAAGCCGAGGTGGGAGGATCACCACCAGGAGATTGAGGCTGCAGTGAGCTGTGACTGCCCCACTGCACTCCAGCCTGGACGACAGTGAAACCTTGTCTCAAAAAAAAAAAAAGTTATGACTTAATGAGGGAAACCAGCTGATATAGTTTAGATATTTGTCCCTGCCCGAATCTCATGTGGAATTATAATCCCCAGTGCTCGAGGTGGGGCCTGGTAGCAGAAGTTTGGGTCATGGGGGCAGATCCCTGATGGCTGGTGCTGTCTTTGCCATGGTGGGTGAGTTCTCACGAGATCTGGCAGGTTAAAAGCATGTGGCACCGCCCCCCAGTCTCTTGCCTGCTCACCCTGCAATGTGCCTGCCCGCCCTTGGCCTCCCACCCTGATTGTAGCCTCCTGAGGCCTCCCCAGAAGCAGCTGTTGCCGTGCTTCCTGTACGGCCCTCAGAAGCATGAGCCAGTTAAACCTCTTTTCTTTTTGAACTACACAGTCTCTGGTATTTATCGCAGTGCAAGAATGGCCTAATACACCAGTTAAATGTGAAAACTGGTTTAAAGGAGAATCCAAAGAGCAAACATGCGTGTAGGCAGCCAAATGCAGATGTGAGCACACCAGTGCGTACACAGCCCCTCCCACGTGGCAGGAACCAGCGTCTTGCCCAGCCAAGTCTGCGATGGCCCATGGGCAAGAAAGGTTTGCACCGCTCTCTTCTGTAACTCACAGCTGTCAGTCAGCACCAGGACGGGGAAAGACACCAGCACTCGAACACTCTGCAGAGATTTTCTCTAAATGGAGCAGCAAATGGAACGTAGTTCAAAGGGCCAGTGATGTCACGGGGGTTCTTAGGATGAACGTGATATTGAAGACATCCTAGCGGATGGGAAGGATCCAGAAATGATGGCATAGCAGCACTCCAGGCAGGTGAAAGGAAGTACCTGGAGCCTGTCCTGATGAGGCAGGAATATGTCTGGTGTTCACAGGATGGCAGGCAGAGGCTAAAGGTACAGAGACAAAAGCTCCCGATTGCACAAGATTCTGTCTCTTGGGGGTAGGAGTGAGGTCATGAGCTTCAGGTGGATGGGGAATGTGCTCAGGGGACAACTCCATGAGAAAGCTGGCCTGCAGGCAGCTCAGAGGGCCGTGCCAAGCAGGGGGGTCCGTCCTTCCAAGGTTAGAGTCTTGCCAGCGAGCAGGAGTGGAGGACTGGCAGGGCAGGGCCAAGGGTGTGGCAGAGAGTGTCCCTGGAGCAGGGCACACCTGTGCTGGTAGTGAGGCCACGAGGACACAGAGGGGCTTCCATGGTGTACTGGAAGGGCCTGTAGATTAAAGGATCTGTGGGGTGGCTGTGCCGGGGGCAAAAGCCAGGAAGGTGGGCAACAGAGGTCTTGGCAGGGCACAGTTGATGACGGCAGAGCCTGAGGACCAGCGGGGTGAGGCAAGGAGCCTGGGAACAGGAGATGCCAGCAGTGAGTGGAGAGCCAGAAGAACGAGCCCAGAAAGGGGCAGCGACTAGAAATAGCACCTTGTCATGCCCCCAAGTCGCACTGAGAGGCAGCAGGAGCTCAGAGCAGAGCAGCCTCCCTTACCAGTCTCAGAACCTGCGCTGGCAGCTCTGGGTTCACAGGTTCCTGTGGGTGGAGGAGGGACGGTGGCAGAAGCGGCCTCGTGGTTGCTGGATAGGGTGAAGGGTGGGCACAGAGGAGGGCCCAGCACACACAGCTCTGAGCGGCATTAGCTCCACCCTGTCCGTCAGCATCTGGATTTCAAGGTGACAAAATTATGCACCCAAGAATGATTTACTCAGGATTTCACATTTTCTAACATCAGCCGCAAACTTTGTTTTTTTCACCTAAAATTCCTAGTAGAGCCCTTTACCCGTTCACTGTTTTAGGCCCTGGTGGAACAGAGGGAATCAAACAGGTAATACCCACCCACACCCCCTCTGACACCAGCAGGCAGAGTCGGGAGATGAACCACAGAATCAAGTTAGGAACTTGTCAGAGGGCGATAAAGATGAGGGAGATGGGGTTCCCAGAAATGTGTTCCTAACAGACAGTGGGAGTCCGAATCTCGTAAGCCGCAATATTGGAATTTTATCCATTGTTTTCTTGTTGCATTCTTAGTCCGAGATAGCAGCCGGCCCTGCGAGAATCTCCATGATTAGTCCGCCGCAAGATGGACGCATGGGTAAGTAAAATTTCCTGTAACCTTACCTCAGATCGATACACGTATCAATTAAAATATGTTCCCTGAAAGGTCATGTTTAATCAAAGCCGTCAGAACCCACCCAAGGGAGTGTTGTCCTTCCTCCAGGTGCATGGGAGGCTACATATTTACCAAAATGGTGCAGCTTTTGAGTCCTTCCAGGGAGAAGCTCCTGAGGACCGTGTAACAAGTCACAGGAGATAACTGGCTCCTTTGCGTTCTATGTCCTCTTGGTTTTAGACAAAAATAGTGTCACTGGGTTTGCTTCCTGGTAATTGGCTTTGAATTGCTGGTCCATTTTCAAAGTGAATCCCTCCCTCACCCCTCAGCACACATCGACCTCAGCCCACACAGGCCACCTCCCCGCACACTGTCTCCCGCATCTTCCCACAAGGCCACGTCTAACAGCTTCTTTCTGTTTCATCCCATGGTTGGCCTTGTCTAAGCCCCCGTTCCCGGAGAGTGTGTTGTTTCCAGAGGTTCACCATGTTTCTGCATAGACGTCTGTCCTCCCCTAGCATTCAGTTCTGGAAGGCACGGGGAGCACACCAACTCTAAACACTTCCAATGTATGCTGAGGTACAAAGGGCTGCCTTGTTTCTGTTCCAGCAGGCTGAGGGCACCCTGGACATGCTCAGAACACCCACTGTGTCTGCTGTGTTTCCTCTTTGCCAATTTGAAAGGAAATAGTCATTTTAACTTGCATTTATGTGACTATTAATGATTCTGAGTGTTTTAAATTTATTCCTCTGTGTTTTTCTATGAATTATATGCTTTATTCCTTTGTCATTTATGTGGAAGCCCTCAGTGTGCAGGATATTAACCTTTTACCCAATTTGCTTTGTAATTTTATATTTGACCTTTGAATTTTAGAGACTTAATATTTTTATATACTCATATCTATTGTTACTATCCCTTTTATTTTATAGGTTCTCATGCTCAGGGAGGTTTTTTTCACATACCTAAATCATTTTTTTCTAAGTGGGTGGTTTTTAAAACTTTTTCTTGGAGCAGTTTTAGGTTCACAGAAAAATTGAAAGGAAGGTACAGATTTCGGCCGGGCGCGGTGGCTCACGCTTGTAATCCCAGCACTTTGGGAGGCTGAGGCGGGCGGATCACAAGGTCAGGAGATCGAGACCACGATGAAACCCCATTTCTACTAAAAAAATACAAAAAATTAGCCGGGCGTGGTGGCGGGCGCCTGTAGTCCCAGCTACTCGGAGAGGCTGAGGCAGGAGAATGGCGTGAACCCAGGAGGTGGAGCTTGCAGTGAGCCAAGATTGTGCCACTGCACTCCAGCTTTCCAGCTTCGGCAACAGAGCGAGACTCCGTCTCAGAAAAAAAAAAAAAAGGAAGGTACAGATTTCCCACATACCCCCTGACTCCACACACACACAGCTCCCCCATCATCCTCATCCTCCACCAGGGCAGTCCATGTGTTAAAACTGATGATCCGACATGAACACATCATTATCACCCACAGTCCATGGTTTACATTAGGGTTCACTCTGGGTGGTGTATGTTCTGTGTGTTTGAACAAATATATAGTGACATGTATCCCCCATCGTAGCAGCATATGGAATAGTGCCACGCCCTAAAAATCCTCTGTGCGCCACCTGTTCATCCTTCCCCCACCTCCCACCAACCCTTGACAGCCACTGATCTTTTTACGGTCCGTTTTTCAGACTATCCTGGAGTTGGAATTATACAGTATGTGGCTTCTCAGATTGACTCCTTTCACTTTAGCAACACGCACTTACGGTTCCTCCATCTCTTCGCATGGTTTGCTAGCTCATTTTTTTAGTCACTGAATAATATTCCATTATCTGGATGTATCGTAGTTTATCCATTCACCTACTGAAGGGCATCTTGGTTGCTTCCAAGTTTAGGCAATTATGAATTAAGCTGCTATAGATGTCCATGTGCCAGGGTTTTGTGTAGACATATTTTCAGCTCTTTGGGTAAATACTAAGGAGTGTGAATGCTGGATCAGATGGTGAGAGGGTGTTTAGTTTTGAAAGAAATTGCCAAACTACCTTCCAAAGTGGCAGCAGCTTTTCGCATTCCCACCAGCAACAAACGAGAGTTCCTGTTGCTCCACATCCTCACATTTGATGATGTCAGCGTTCTGGATTTCGGCCAGCTGATAGGTATGTAGTGGTATCTTGCTGTTTTATTTTGCATTTCGTTGATAACATATGACTAGGAGCATCTTATGCTGATTTTTCATCTGCATATCTTCTTTGCTGAAGTGTCTGTTAAGGTATTTGGCCCATTTTTTAATTGGATTGTTTTCTTATTGTTGAGTTTTAAGAGTCCTGTGTATATTTTGGATGACATTTCTTTTTTGCGTGTCCTTTTTTTGCATGACATTTCCTTATCAGATAAATATGTGTCTTGAAAATACTTTCTTCCATTTTGTGGCTTGTCCTTTGTTCTCTTGACATTATCTTTCACAGAACAGAATTCTTCTAGTTTTTAATGTTTACCTTCTTCCAAATTCTTTGGAGTTTATCTTGAGGTATGTTGTAAGATGAGTTTTTTTAATAATTTATTTTGAAAATACTTCAAGCACACAGAAAAAATTGTAAGAATAGTATTTTAAAAACCAACTTAGTTTTTTAAAATAATTTATTTTGAAAATATTTCAAGCACAGAAAAAATTGTAAGAACAGTATTTAAAACAACTTAGTTTTTAAAAATAATTTATTTTGAAAATACTTCAAGCACACAGAAAAAATTGTAAGAACAGTATTAAAAAAAAAAAAAACTCCAACATCTCCCTTGCCCAGATTCCCCAAATGTTAACATTTTGTTAATTTGCTCCCAATCTGTCATCACTGGTATTTCTCTGAACCACTGAGCATGTTACCAATGTGGTGCCCTAGCACCGTGAAAAACCAAGAACACAGTCCTACAAAACCACCCGCAACTCAGGCCAGGCGTCCATGCTGACACAGCTCTACCGTCCCGTCAGCTGTCACCACAGAGTTTCTCTTCTCCTCTGGTCAAGAATCTCATGGAAAGATGAGCTACATCCAGCTGTAACATCTCTTCTCTCTCCTCCTGACTGGAACATTTCTTCCTGCTTCTTTTTCTCGTCCTCAATAGTTTCGAGGAATAAAGGCCTCAAATTCTGAAGGGTGACCCATAACCTGGGTTGTCTGGTACTTCCTCCGGAGACCAGGCCATCCTCTATTGGCAGGAATGCCCCCGGAAATGCTACTGCTCTGCTTAGCACATCACATCAGAGCACAGAGTTGACCTGTTCTGCCACAGGGACGTTAACCTTAGTCACCTGATTGATTCCTCCACGAGGATGTTCACCGTGGTCTCCTGATTCCTCCAGGAGGATGTTCACCGTGGTCTCCTGATTCCTCCAGGAGGGTGTTCATCTTGGTCTCCTGATTCCTCCAGGAGGGTGTTCACCTTGGTCGCCTGATTCCTCCAGGAGGGTGTTCACCTTGGTCTCCTGATTCCTCCAGGAGGATGTTCACCTTGGTCGCCTGACCACACAGGCATCTATCAGGCTTTCTCACTGCAGTCACTATGTCCCCCATAATGGATGAGTGTCTTGTGGAGAGATAGTCCAAATGACACTGATACCTTTTTCCTCATCCGGCCTCACCCCCCAACAATCAGCCACCTGATGACTGCCTCATCGCAATTTTTCCGTTTCCACAGTTCCTTTTATATGTATTAATTGTCATTCTACTATAAAGAACAGCTTTTTCTTCTATCCAATTCAGATATCTATGTATTCACTAATTTATAACAATATGGATTCATAGATGTCTTTTTTTTTGAGACAGAATCTTGCTCTGTTGCCCTGGCTGGAGTGCAGTGGTGCAATCTCGGCTGACTGCAACCTCTGCCTCCCGGTTTCAAGCGATTCTTGTGCCTCAGCCTCCCAAGTAGCTGGGACTATAGGCATGCACCACCACACCTAGCTAATTTCTTTTGTATTTTTAGTAGAGATGGAGTTTCGCCATGTTGCCCAGGATGGTCTCAAACTCCTGAGCTTAGGCAATCCACCTGCCTCAGCCTCCCAAAGTGCTAGGATTGCAGGTGTGAGCCATTGCGTCCAGCCAGATTCATAGATTTCTATTTTGTTCAGAGGTTTGTATTTTCTGCTAAAATCCTCCCAGATATGGTTGTGTTCAAAATGCATTTTTAAAACCTCAACCAGGAATTCTGTATCCAATGAAATTAACATTTTAAAATGAAGACTAAATACATTCACAGAGTAACAGAAACAGAATTCATTGCTAATAGACCTGCCCTACAAGAAATGTAAAGGAAGGCATTTAGGCTGACGCCACACAGTAACTTCAATCTGTTAGAAGGAATGAAGAGCATGGGGAATGGTGAATATGGGATGAGAATAAGATACTGCATTGTTAATTATTTTATCTTCTCATTGCCTTACAAAACATAACATTGAAGCAACAATTGTAACACTGTATTGTTGGAGTTATAACAAATAGATATAACATAGAGGATAATAAGCACAAAGGAAGGGCGAGGAGATGGAGCAACAGTGGAGCAGAAAGTTAGACTTGTTTAAAGCAACCACAGCAAACATAACTCTAAAAAACACAGCTGAAAAATCAAGAGGGATTTTTAAATGACGTGTAAAGCATGTGTTAAACACAAAGACAATCAAGACAATAGAAGGACAAAGGAGACAGAGGCACTGGAGAATAAATAGCAGAACGGCCAGTGAGGGCTTTCTTCCGGACCCTGTCGATGAGTATATTTTCTCCTTTCACAAATACCACAATATCTTGGTCACTTTTGCTTTACAGTAAGTTTTGGAATTAGATGGCATAGCCCTCTAACCTTTTTCTTAATTTATCAACATAATTTTGCCTATTCCAGGTTCTCTTCATTTCCATGTAAGTTTTAGGATAGTGTCAAATTTTACAAAGAAAGTCTGCCAGGATTTTGATTTTGACTGAATCTCTACATCAGTATGGGGAGAATTGCCATCTTCACAGTTTTAACTGTCTCAGTCCATAGTGTGCTATGTCTCTCCATTGATTAGAGCTTCTTTAGTTTCTCTCAAGAATCCTCAGTAATTTTCACTCTACAGGCCTTGTACTTTCTTGATAGACTTATACTTAGTTATTTCTTTTGTGTTGTTTGTTTGTTTTTGAGACAGAGTCTCACTGTGTCGCCCAGGCTGGAGTGCAGTGGTGCCATCTAAGCTCACTGCAACCTCCACCTCCTGGGTTCAAGCAATTCTTATGCCTCAGCCTCCCAAGTAACTGGGATTAATTACAGGCGTGCAGCACCACACCCGGCTGATTTTTGTAATTTTAGTAGAGACGGGGTTCACCATGTTGACCAGGCTGGCCTCGATCTCCTGGCCTCAAGCCATTCATCCACCTCAGCCTTCCAAAGTGCTGGGATTACAGGTGTGAGCCATCGCGCCTGGCCCTAGGTATTTCATTATTTTTTATGGTGTAATTTTCTTCATTTAATTTTTATATTGGTTATAGTTCACATGGTATGTCTTTTTCCATCCTTCTATTTTCAACCTGCCTGTGTCTTTGAATCCCTGATGTGCCTCTGATAGACAACATATGGTTAGATCTTGTTTTTTGATCTATTATAATCTATACCTTCTGATTTGATTGTTTAGTCCATTGGTATTTAATATAATTATTAATTTTTGTGGTTGGATTTGTGCCTGCTGTCTTTCTGTTTCTTGTTTTATATATGACAGGATTTTTAGTTTATCGGTATCTCCTTAACTGCCTTTGTTTGCAATAAATATTTTTATCATACCATTTTGCTATAGACTGATTTGAGTCCCCCCAAAATTCGTATGTTGAAGCCCTAACCTCCAATGTGACTGTATTTTGAGTTAGAACCTTTAGGAGGTAAAGTTAAATTAGCCCTAATCCAATAAGATTCATGTCCTCAAAACAAAACACACTATTCAATGGAGAAAGACACTATTCAGTGGGGGAAAGGACAGTTTTTTCGAGAAATGGTGTTGGGAAAACTGGATATCCACCTGCAGAATAGTGAAGTTGGACTGCTGCCTAACACTATGTGCAAAAGTTAATTCAAAATGGATCACGGACCTAACACCATAAAATAGCAAACTCTCTGAAGAAAACATAGAGCCAAAGGTTCACATGTTGGATGTGGCAGTGATTTCCTGGATATGATCCCAAAGCACAGGCAACAACAACAAAATTAAACAAACTGACCTCATGAAAATTTAAAATTTTTCCACATCAAAAGGTACCATCAACAGAGTAAAAAGGCAACCTGCAGAATCAGAGAAAATATTTGCAAATCTTATGTATCTAATAAGGGATTACAATCCAGAATACATAAAGAACTAAAACTTAACAACGAACAACCTGATTCAAAAATGGGCAAAGCCTGGGCGCAGTGGTGCACACTTGTCATCCCATCACTTTGGGAGGCCGAGGCAAGAGGATCGCTTGAGCTCAGGAGTTCCAGACCAGCCTGGGCAACATGGTGAAACCCCCACCTCTACAAAAAAACTTAAAAAGTAGTTAGGCATGGTGGCACACAACTGTAGTCCCGGCTAGTCGGGAAGCTGAAGTGGGCGAATTGCTTGAGCCTGGGGGGCAAAGGTTGCAGTAAGTAGAGATTGCGCCACCGCACTCCAGCCTGGGTGACAGTGTGAGACCCTGTCTCAGAAAAAAGAAAAGCGGAGGGCGGCAAATGACTTGAATGGGCAAAGTACACAAATGATCAATAAGCACATGAAAAGATACTCATCATTCATCATTAGAGAAATGCAAATCACAGCTATAGCAAGAGCTGGGTATAGTGGCTCATGCATGTAGTCCCAGCTATTCAGGAGGCTGAGGTGGGAGGACTGCTCGAGCCAAGGAGGTGGAGTCCAGCCTGGGCAACATAGCAAGACCTCATCTGCAAGAGAGAGAAAAAAAACAGCAAGATAATATGTCACGCCCATTAGGATGGCTACTATATATTTAAAAAATTGCCCCTCTGGACCAGGGTCCGGTGCGGAGTGCCCTTCGTCCTGGGAAATGGGGTGCAGCCAGAAAGGCAGCCACCCACTCACCCGTCACGCAACGCACATTCATGGGGAACCCGGCGCTAAACCATTCGTAGACAACCTGCTTCTGGATTGGGGTTTCGTACATAGCAGAGCAGCTCCCTCGCTGCGCTCTACTGAAAGTCAGCCCTCAACACAAGGATTTGTGAAAAAATAAATAAATAAGAAAAAAACAAATACAAAAAAAAAAATTGCACCTGTAGTCCTAGCTACTTGGAACACTGAGGCAGGATTGCTTGAGCTCAGGAGGTCAAGGCTGCATTGAACTGTGATTGCATCCCTGCACTCCAGCCTGGATGACAGAGTAAGATCCTGTCTCTTAAAAACAGAAACAGGCCTGGCACAGATGCCTGTAATCCCAGCACTTTGGGAAGCCGAAGCGGACAGATCACTTGAGGTCAGGACATCAAGACCAGCCTGGCCAACATGGTGAAACCTGTTTCTACTAAAAATGCCAAAACTAGCCAGGTGTGGTGGCACACACCTGTAGTCCCAGCTACTTGGGAAGCTGAGAGGCCGAGGTGGAGCTGAGCCTAGGAGTTCCAGACCAGCCTGAGCAAAACCCCCTCTCTACAAAAAATTATCCAGGCTGGTGGCGTACACCTGTGGTCCCAGCTTCTGGGCATGCTGAGGTGGGAGAATTGCCTGAGCCTGGGAGGTCAACTGCAGTGAGCAGTGATCATACCACTGCACCCCAGACTGGTTGACAGAGTGAGACCCCATCTCACAAAAAAAAAAAGAAAAGAAAACGAGAGAGGAGAATGGACAAAGAAGTAATCACATAGTTGAAGTCTGTGGATGCAGCTGTCCTCAAAGTATTTTTATGAAGATGGTTAAACCTGAGACAAACTTAAGAATTATTTGGTCTGCAGATGTTTTACTTTAAATAAATGTTTATTGTAATCATTTTTAAAAACCCAAAATAACAAGTGTTAAGGACACGGAGGAATCGGAAGCATGTGCACTGTTGGTGAGAATGTGAAATGGTGTGGCCTCTGTGGAAAACAGTGTGGCCCTTCCTCCAAAACTTAAAAACACAATTCCCAGATGATCCTGCATTTCAATTCAATACTCAAAAGAATTGAAAGCAGGGTCTCTAAGAGATGCTTGTATACCCAAGATCATAGTAGTATTATTCACAGTGGCTAAAACATGGGAGCCACCTAAGTGTCCATCAGATGAATGGATAGGCAAAATGTGTGTCTCCATACAATGGACTATGATTCAGCCTTAAAATGGAAGGAAACTCTGGCACATGCTACCGCGTGGATGAACATTGAGGACGCTATGCTAAGTGCATAAGCCAGTCACAGAAACAAATGCTGTGTGAGTCCACGTGTGTGAGGCAGTCAAAATCTTAAAGATGGAAAGTAGGATGGTGGCTGCCAGGGGCTGTGGGATGGAGGGGTGGGAAGCTCTCGTTTAATGGGAGTTTCACAAAATTTCATTTTCACAAAATGAAAACAGTTATAGAGATGGGTGGTGTGATGGTTGCACAGCATTAGGAATGTATTTAATACCAGTGAACTGTACACTGAAAATGGTTAAGGTAGGAAATTGTATCATCATAAATTTTCGAAAAACAAAAGAGACACCAGGGAGCTTGCTCACTAACTCTCTGCACACACACAAAAGAGGCCGTACGAAGACAGAGTGAGAAGGCTGCTGTCTGCAAGCCAGGACCCACATCAGCCAGCATCTTGATGGACTTGCCAGTCTCCAGAACTGCGAGAAATAAACTTCTGTTGTGTAAGCCACCCAGTCTGTGGTATTTTATTACAGAAGCCCAAGCAGACTAATACATGTTTTAGTTCTTCTGTTGCTACTTTATCTGTGTGCTTTATTATTTTAGTGATTCCTCTAGAGATTACAACATGCATCTTGAACTCACCACAGTGAACACTCACTGAGGTGAACACTGACTGAATTCCAGTGGAACGTAACCACATTGCTCCCATATAGCTCCACTTGCTCCCACCTACTTTGTCATGTTTATTTATGTACATATATGTGGGATCTATGTGTTATAAATCTAACAATATGGTGTCATTATTTTCTGAATTAAACTTACATTTCTTAAAGCCCTTTAGAGGAAAAAAATCTTTTATTCCATCATTCACAACATATTAACCATTTCCAGTTTTTTCTTGCAGGGAAGATTGGCTAGAAGTGAATTCTCTTCATTTTTTTTGTTTTTTTTTTCCATATTTGAATGTCTTTGTCTTCATTTAGAAGGATAATTTCACTGAATATACATTTTCTTGGTCGACTTTTTAGCCCTTGGTATATGTGTCATTCCTCTGTCTTCTGGCTTCCATTATTATTAATATTGGGTTTTTTCTTTTTTCTTTTTTTTTTTTTTTTTGAGACTGGGTACTCTGCCACCCAGGCTGGAGTGCAGTGGCTTGACCACGGCTCACTGCAGCCTGGACCTCCTGGGCTCAATCGATCCTCCCACCTCAGCCTCCTGAGTATCTTGGACTATAGGCATGCGCCACCACACCTGGCTAATTTTTCCTTTTTCTTTTTTTTTTGAGACTGAATCTCACTCTGTTGCCCAAGCTGGAGTGCAATGGCGTGATCTCACTGCAACTTCCACCTCTGGGTTCAAGTGATTCTCCTGCCTCAGCCTCCTGAGGAGCTGGGATTACAGGTGCCTGCCACCACACCTGGCTAGTTTTTGTATTTTTAGTAGAGACGGGGTTTCAGCATTTTGGCCAGGCTGGTCTCAAACTCCTGACCTCAGGTGATCTGCCCACCTCGGCCTCCCAAAGTGCTGGGATTACAGGCATGAGCCACCGTACCCAGCCATTTCCATTATTTCTGATGAGAAGTCAGCCGTTAATCATATTATCCTGTAGGTGACGAGTTGCTCTTCTCTTGCTGCTTTAAGTATTTTTCTTTTTGTCTTTCACTTACTAAAGCTTTATAGTAACTTTTGAAATTATGAAGTGTGAGTTTTCCAACTTTGTTCTTTTTTGAGATTGTTTTGCATATTTTGAGTTCCTTGCATTTCCATATGAATTTTAGGATCAACTTTCCCATTTCTGCTGACAAAGCAGGTTGAAATCTCGGTAGAGTTTTAATTCACCTTGTACATCAATGTAAGGAGTATTGCCATCTAATACTAACACTGCGTCTTCCAATCCCTGAATGTTGGACATAGCTTTCCCTTTATTTAGGTCTTTGATTTCTTTCAACGGTATTTTGCAGTTTTCAGTGAAGAAATCTTGCATTTCATTGGTAAAATGTATTCCTAAGTATTTTGTTATTTTGGTGCTACTGTAAATAGAATTGTTTTCTAACCTTTATTTTCAGATTTTCATTGCTAGTACATAGAAATACAACTGATTTTTAATAGATGGATCTTGTATCCTGCAATCTACTGAGTTCATTTATGAGCTCTGGGGATTTTTTTGTGGATTCTCTAGGGTTTTCTGTATATGGCAAATCATGTCATCTGCAAGTGGAGGTTATTTTACTTTTTCCTTTCCAACCACGATGCCTTTTATTTATCTTTTACTTTTATTTTTATTTTTTCACTTCCCATCCCACTGCAGGACTTTCATTTGTTTTTCTCACCTAACCGCCCTCTCTAGAACTTTCAATACAGTGTTGAATACAAGTGGCAAGAACAGACATCCTTGTCTTTGTTCTGTTCCTGATCTTAGGAGGAAACTTTCAGCCTTTCACCATGAAGGATGGTGTTCACTGAGGGTTTCCTGGAGGCGCCCTTTATAGGGTTGAGAAGTGCCCTTCTAGTCCTTTTTTGTCAGGAAGAAGTGTTAAGTTTTTCACGTGCTTTCTCTTTCTCTTTTGAGATGATCGTTGGGTCTTGTTCTGTTACCATGATGTGTTCATAGATGGAATTACTTCCATTGATAGAATATATTAATATGGTGTTGATTTCTGTATGTTGAAGGAACTGTGCATTCCTGAGATGAATCCCGGTTGGTCATGGTGTATGATCTTTCTTATACACTGCTGGATTTTGTTTGCTGGTATTTTGTTGAGGAATTTTGTGTCTGTATTCATAAGAGATACTGGTCAGCACACTTCAGCCTTGTAACGTTTCTGTCTGCTTTTGGCGTCAGGACCTCATTCTGTCCTCGTAGAATGAGTTAGAAAATGTTCCCTTCTTGGTTCTTTTTTTTTAGCATTTCTGATTTTGTGTTGAAAGCCCTATGCGTTGAGTCACTATCATATTTTCCTTTAATTCTTTGGCTCATTTACAGTAGCCGCCCTGAAGTCCTTAGGAAATGCGATCTGGGCCGCGCAGCCTGGGCCTCTGCCATCTGCCCTTTTCCCTGAGTGTGGTCACGCTTCTGTTTCTTTGCTTATCCCATAATTTGGGGCTGCAATCTGGACAACCTGGGTACTGTATTTGAGCAAGTCTGGATTCTTGTATTTTTATCCAAGGTTGTTTGATTGGTTTTTGTTTACTTGGGTATTTTACCTGGACCTAAGCTGGAGAATCTGTGTCCACGGCAGCCGCAGATGTGTCCGCTCATGGTTTCTGCTCTTTTCTTGTTGAGCTGAGATGTCCCGGGGTGTCCACCTGTCTTTACAGCTCAGCGGTTGGCCGCTGCTGTGTCTGTGGTTGTGCTCCAACACCACGCATCCCCGAGGCTCCCCATGGCCAACGATCTGTGCATGTGGGGAGCCGATATCCAGTCAGTTCCCGGTCCCCTGTGGCATCACTTTTGTGGCCGCACTGGATCCCCCTGCACATGCCTGTGCTGCTTCTGTCGGCCAGGGTTCCGGGGGAGCTGCCTCTGTCTGGCTCTCTTGTTCTCAGCATCTCCCTGTTATTTTTCTGACTGGTCCCTGCTCTCCTTACCCCTCCCCGGCCAGGGCTGTGGGCCTCTCCAGGTCCTGCAGATGGACCCCTTGTGGCTGATGAAAGTGTTCCCCTCCCACCTTGAGCCCACCCTCTCTGGAAGCAAAGCTGCTGGTCCTCAGCTACCCACCCTGGTGCAGCTGTGCTCTTGCTGGGTAGAGTGGGGTAGGGGGAGGTGGAGCAGCTGCTTATACGCTGCTGGATTTGGTTTGCTGGTATTTTGTTGAGGAATTTTGTGTCTGTATTCGCCCTCAGGCTGGGAAGCCAAGTCCCGCTCCTCCCAAAGCTGCAGCGGGATTTCAGGAGGCAGTGTGTTCTGATTTCAGGGGGCAGTGTGTTCTGATTTCAGGGGGCAGTGTGTTCTGATTTCAGGAGGCAGTGTGTTCTGATTTCAGGGGGCAGTGTGTTCTGATTTCAGGGGGCAGTGTGTTCCGATTTCAGGAGTCAATGTTTTCTGATTTGTTGTCTGCCTTGAATTGATTTCCAGAGGCCTGAATGGTTGTTTCTACCATTTTGTCCAGTTTCGCACTTGGCTTCGTAGAGATAACTCACTGATTTCTGCTCCACTGTAGCCAGCAGTCCTCCTCAACAAGCACTCATTGAATGAGTTGGTGAACGGCAGGTCCTGGACCCCTCACATGCTGGAGCGGCAGGCAGGCCATCTGCGTTGTCTGCCCTGCAGACTCACTGAGCAGTGTGTGGGGCTGTCTGACCTGTCAGCAGGGGCGCAGGGCGCTCACTCCTCCGTACGCGCTCCCCTCCAGAACACAACACAGTGGATCTGGCATCACAGGGAAACAGGCTGTTGGGCATCCAGATGGTGAAATTTACTCTCTTCAAATGTCAGCATGTTTCAGTTAAATTTTTCAAATGGACATCTTTGTGAAACATATTAAATAGCATTACTCCCCTGAACGGAGACCGCTGTGCTGGAAGGTGTGTGGGAATGGGTTGTCCCTCTGGTCACCTGCTTCTTAGTGGGACTGAAACCCAGCACCCCCTTGGCACCCTGAGGAGCTCCTCCCACCTGAGGGCTGCTGTGCTCTGGAGAGCTGTTCTGGCTCTGGGTGGCTTTCGGGCCCTCCTCTAGCACTCCCTGGCGGCCCCTTTCTCCAAGCCACCGCTCTTCAGGATGACGCCTGGTGCGACTTCTCAGCAGAACCTGAAGGACTCCTCAGGATTCTCCAAGCCCTGTGGGATACGCAGGGGGCTGAGCGGCAGGGGTCTTTTGGGTCTGAGATCCTATGGCCCACACTTGGCTCTCTGAGCACTGCTTGCCAGACCCTGGGTGAATTGTTGGCCTCTTGGGTCCTCAGTCTCTTCGTCTCTGTTGATAATAGTTATCTTGAAAAATTTCCATTGAGTAAATAGGAAACAATTTCTTTCTTTTTTTTTTTTTTTTTTTTTGACGGAGTTTCGCACTCTTGTTGCCCAGGCTAGAGTGCAATGGTGCGATCTCAGCTCACCGCAACCTAACCTTAGCCTCCTGGGTTCAGGTGATTTTCCTGCCTCAGCCTCCCTAGTAGCTGGGATTACAGGCATGCGCCATCACGCCTGGCTAATTTTGTATTTTTAGTAGAGACAGAGTTTCTCCATGTTGGTCGAGCTGGTCTTGAACTCCCGACCTCAGGTGATCCGCCCACCTCTGCCTCCCAAAGTGTTGGGATTACAGGCGTGAGCCACCACACCCAGCCAACAATTTCAACTGACCATACAGTATTGAGCATGAGTTACTTAACAAAAGATACCTGCCATCGTTATTATTTGTGGTTGTGTGTTCAATGTACAGGGTTTCGTTTTAATCAAGTGGTGTGAGGCTGACGGATGAGGAGGCAACGGCTATGAGGAAAGGAGTTTCCACTCATAGTTTCCCAGAGACCCCCAGGGAGGGAGTGAGGGGAGACCAAGCTCCTTGGTTGTGGTTCTCATGGGAGGATCAGGCAGGGTGAGTGGAACAGGCCGCCCAGGCTTGGGGTTGGCTCTGAACACGGGCTCTGGATTTGTTGGCTTTCATGTCAGAAGTGTGCTCACCGTGGCCTCCTGCCTCTAGGAACTGGCTGTCCCTAGGAGGGCAGTCTCTGCAGGGTCCACAAGCCTCCAGATGCCAAACCGTGATACAAGACAGAAGTGAAGGCAGCACTCACACAGCCTAGTAAGACAGCTTTCCTTCTTGCTCTTAGCTGTTCTTTGGAGCCTTCTCAGGGTCACCTGCAGACTGAGGAGTTACGATGCCTCCCGCAGGCAGCATCCTCACAAGGTCCGCACAGCCCCGGGGCAAAGACAAGACCCCCGTCGGGGGCACGGAGGCTGCCTTGTGCTCGGGTCCTCCTACCCCACAAGCCCGCAACCCCCCGACGTGCCGCAGCAGGCAGGGCACTGGCCAGTCACCAGTCACTGCGCTGGGGAAGCCTAATGCTCGGGCTCCCTCACTGGGTGGCTTTCCCAGCCTGGGGTCCAGGAGCAGGTGTTGCTGGAGAACTCAGTCGCCACATGTCCCCTTTCACGTTACAAGGCGCCTGGAGAAAGCAAACATGGGTGGGGCACTGAAAGAACTTCTGGATGCGCTTTTGCCCTTCCGGCAGTTCTCAGGGTAGCAGGAGCCAAGGCTTGGGAGAGGAGGGAGAGGAAGCTCGTGCTCCAGATGCTCACTGAGTACCCGTGTATGCCAGGCACAGTCCGCATGCCCACAGCTGCCCCCGTGACGGGCAGGCCCCCCTCGCAGAGCCCACGGGCCGAGGGCCCCTCAGTGAGGCTGAAACTCAGCTGGGGCTGGCCAGTTCGTTTCCAGGTCTTGCTATCCAGCTGCCGATGATTCAGATGGCTTACATATTCTGTAAGCTGCAGAGGTGCATCAAGGTAGAAAGATTAAAATGTAGGATATTTACACCCTCCTGTGGAAAACCTGGGGCTTCTCAGAGTGTCGTGTTGGCACCAGGGCTGCCCGCGACCTAAGAGGACCTCGCGTGCCTGTGTGGCTCTGCCTGCCACTGCCCTCGTGGCAGGGAGGCAGTGACAGCTACAGAGAAGCGCAGCAGGCCGGCCTGGTCGTCGTCCTCAAAGCACCGTGATGTGTTAATGTGAACGACTCGTGTTTTATTCTTGTTCCACCACAGGCAGCGTCTCCTCCCGGGGCCCCGAGCATCCCGGCCTGACACCAAGTCAGAGGAGCGTGGGAAAGTCTCTCAGGTAGTGCCCCCTGCAAACACCTTCTTCACAGCGTTTTAACCCCCGCAAGCACCTTCTTCACAGCGTTTTAACCCCCGCAAGCACCTTCTTCACAGCGTTTTAACCCCCGCAAGCACCTTCTTCACAGCATTTTAACCCCTGCAAGCACCTTCTTTCACAGCGTTTTAAAGGAAGTTGTCAGCAAAATAAAACTCATCATCATCCCACTCACCAGAGAGAATTACTGCTAAAAGTTTAATATGTTGCTTTTCATCCCTGTTTTTAGCGCTTTGAGTCAGGTTTTGTTGTATATACCACTTTAGAGTTTGCTTTTTTTTTTTAGCCGGAGTCTCGCTCTTTGTTGCCCTGGCTGGAGTGCAGTAGTGCGATCTCGGCTCACCGCAACCTCTGCCTCCTGGGTTCAAGTGATTCTCCTGCCTCAGCCTCCCGAGTAGCTAGGATTACAGGCATGTGCCACCACACTCAGCGAATTTTGTACTTTTAGTAGAGATGGGGTTTCACCGTGTTGGTCAGGCTGGTCTCGAACTCCCGACCTCAGGTGATCTGCCTGCCTCGGCCTCCCAAGGTGCTGGGATTACAGGCATGAGCCACCGTGCCTGGCCGGGAGGTTGCTTTTTTGAAGCTAAGATATAACGTAGGCATTTGCCCTGTTGCTAAAAACTTCAAAAGAACCACGTGGTGACTGCATGCTATTTTACCACAGGAATAGGCCGTGGGTCAGCAGGCGTCTTCTATAAAGGGCAGGTAGTAAATATGTTTGGCTTTTGGGGCAGCTGCTCAGCTCCGCCTCTGTATTGAGAAGGCCGGGGCAGGCAGTGTGTAAATTAATGGGTGTGGCTGGGTTCCAGTAAAACTTTATTTACAAAAACAGGTGGCAGGCTGGACTCAGCCCCAGCCCCGGAACAGAGCACAGTTCACCTCTCCATGCTCTTCTCAGACCTCTGGGTGGCCTCCCACTCTGTCTGCTGCATATTTAAGCACACGCCGATGTCTCTGTCAACTGAACGCGTGTGTTCAAAGGTCTGGTGGTCTCTCTAAAAGGCAGACCCTCCCATGTCAGCCCCCCAGAGCCCTTGAGCGGCTTTTGATGCCTGTGGTCCAGTCCACCCCTGGCTGCCTGCAGGCCTCAGCATTCTTTCACGCCCCCCTCCTGTCCCCGCTGGCCTGGGTTGTCGACCCTCCTTGGGTGCCCACGGGCCCTGCAGCATCTGTCCACATCTTCTGCTGGCTGCCTGGCGGGGGTGTGCATGCTGGTCAGAGGTACTCAGAGATGCTTTTGAATCCAGGCCTTTAAAACCACAAAACGGTCAGTGCTGTAATTGTCGTGTCACCAGAGATGCTCGGAGCATTCATGATTTTGTGTTTCTTGAATTTATTAGGGTTCCACCTCTGCAAATCCCCTACAAGGGACCACCGCTAACGCCAACACCACAGTTACCAGGGAGAGCAGGAAGAGGGGACTCTCCAAGCTTCGGGGGCTCCCAGGCAAGGCCGCCCCACCGGCCGCCCATCAGCATCTCCAGCCTGCTGCAGAGGCAGTGTTTAGGCAAGTGCTCAGCCAGCCTCAGGAAGAAAACGCTCTTGGGAAAGCGCGTGTGTAAAGAAGCCCTTTAACTGAGCGTGTGCCAAGGGCAGACCCGGAGCTCTAAACGTTCTCAAGAGCTGTGTTTCTGAGCTTTGCCTTAGTTGTTCAGAAACGCAGTAATGTTCACTTTTATATTCATTGTGAACTTCCAAAATTATGACTTAAACATATTGATAATACTCTGAAAATACTAAGATGACATCTGAATTTTTTAAAATACACATTTTAGTGAATAAACTCTTGTCCCCACCTTATTTTTTGTGTGTAACATGTGCACCCTCATTTTCCCCAACAGTGTGAAGTTCTGAAGTCATTTCAAACACAAAGTTGATGTGTTTTCACCGTGACTCTCGATACCTCCTGCGGGACCTGCTCACCTTGGGGCATCCAGCCACCCGCTCTGCCCCCTTCCAGTCCTCCAGCCTTCGTGCCCACCAGCATGTGTACGTTACACAGCCAGTGCGACTGTACTTTCTCTCTTGATTAAATAATTAAGTAATGTAGTCGAATACAGTGTGTTTCTGATTATCAGGAGTAGCATATATGTGATATGTTTGCAACTTTACTCTTAACAACTTGGAACTTCCTTAAAATGTTGATGCTGGAGGCAAAACGAACACCTGCCTGTTGATTTACTGTTAGAAGGTTCTGGCTGCAGCTCCTGGGGGAGACAGGTCTGCTGTGGGGTGCGCACGCAGCATGGGTCGGCTCCGCCACATCCTGTGTTAGGTGATTACTACGCATTCTGTTCTCACAGCGCTCACAGCTGGCCTGTGATGCCGGCTTCAGCAGATGAATCTCTGTCAGGTCTGGAGATGAATTCCGGGCCTGAGCTCGCCCTGCAGATGCGGCCTGCGTGGGTGGAGCCGCCGCCTCCGTCAGGAGGGTGGGGTCTCCTGCAGGAGACGCCCCTGTGCACGTGGCTCCCAGAGTCTCAGAGCTCACGTCTCCGGGACCACACAGGGTTGGAAAAGAGGCTTATGGGGTTCGTTCTAATCTTTTAGTTTGCATTTACCTAAAAAGTGCCAAAGAACTTTGTTATCTCACTCGAGTTAACCAAGTTAACAGCAGCCGAGCACCACGTGAAGCAGGAGAATCCTCACCTTCACTGTAGGCGGAGCTGAGGCACTGCCAGGCTGCAATAGAAACTTTATTTCAGGTGAGGCGTCCCTGCCTTCACAGCAGCCTCCCAGGCGCCTCCCCTGGGCCCTCCAGATGCCAGGATGCCTGGGCTGCTGGACACAGGGTGCCCATGTCCTTCTGGAAGTCATGGCATTCATGGCTGTCCCGGATTGACTGTCCCCTCTGCCAGGAGCTGACTGTCCCCTCCAGGAGCTGACTGTTCCCTCTGGGAGCTGACTGTCCCTTCCAGGAGCTGACTTTCCCCTCTGGCAGCTGACTGTCCCCTCCAGGAGCTGACTGTCCCCTCTATGAGCTGACTATCCCCTCTGGGAGCTGACTGTCCGCTCCACCGGGAGCTGACTGTCCCCTCCGGGAGCTTACTGTGCTCCAAAAACTCGTGCTGAAATCAGATATGCAAAAATCTTGTAGTAACGTGCATGTTCTAAGTTGGTTTCATTCCCAGAAATTTCAAAACGTAAAATCACTAATCAAATTATGGCACTGGTGTTTCATTCCCTGTGTGTGCTATGTGATATGTACATGCGGGCTTCACACGTCCAGCTGCAGGCTACATGTGAAATACAAGCGGTAGGAATCGCTTCTCTTCCTGCAGCTGCCGTTCTCACGGTTTACCTCGCAGGGCTCGGCTCAGTCTGCAGCGGCCGCCCTGGTTCTGGCAGGTGGACTTGCTGGACCTGATCCCGCAAAGGAACGTGGCCAGGGCCGTCCTCATGCCTGTGGTGTTCCTTAGGGGACTTCTTTGAAAACTTTGCCAAGAAATGTTGCCCCAGGGCCGCCCGCCACCGCCTCACCCTCCCTCCAGGCAGCGCCGGGCCCTTCTGTCTGGGGGCTGATGAGTGGTGCCTGATTTTAAAATTGCAGTTTCTTCCATCACTTCATCGTTCGAGACATAAACTTGAGGCCATACTTGTAGCATTTTCTGTTCTTTAGTGCTGTTGTTTTTCACAGTTGAGGCTGCATTTAGCCAGGGTCCACCCCGCAGCACCTGGTTCTGTCCAGACATTCGCCAGGGGCAGCCCTCGCGCCTCGATTTGCCACGGGCCCACCTCGGCACACCTTTCTTTCCTTTCCACTGATTGTCACCGGAAAAGGCACAATTTAGTAAAACACCCAGACAGTGGCACGAGCCTACTCCGTGGATGGAGGCGACAGACAGCACTGCCGAGGCAGAACTCCCTCCTGTCCTCACGCAGTGCAGGAAAGGCCACGTTCAGCCCAGGAACAGCAGCGCAGGGCCTGAGGGATGATGCGTGAAGGCACGAGCTGTGTGAAACAAGACTGTGAAAGCCCAGGGTCAGCCGTGGGGTCGTGATGGAGCAGCAGAGACTGGCAGGGGGCAGGACCACGGAGGGGCAGTGCCCTCAGCTCTTCATGCGCGTCCTGGGCTAGAAGTGGGCGGCACCTTTTCTGCGGGCTCTGCCACTCCCACATGTGGGTGTACTGCAGCCAAGCCTTTCCCCACACCCCCCACCACCTGCCGTGAGTTGTCCTGCCCGGTGGTGTCTTGTGGGCTGTGCTGCAGGCAGTGCGGGGCTGCCTCCACCACTCGCGGCGCAGCTGTGATTCAGGGCCAAGACATAACCTGGGGCTGAGTCCCCCACCGCTGTGCAGCCTCACTCATCATCCCTCAGGCCCAGCACTGCCGTGAGGACAGGTGGGAGTTCCGCCTCGGCAGTGCTATCCATTGGCTCTGTCCAAGGAATAGCTTTGTGCCACTGTCTGGATGTTTTACTAAATTTTGCCTTTTTTGGTGAAAAAAATGGTTCCCTGCGGTATTAGTCTGTTCTCAACGCTGCTAATAAAGGCATACCCAACCGAGACGGGATAGTTTATAAAGGAAAAAGGTCAAATGGACTCACAGCCCCACATGGCTGGGGAGGCCTCACAGTCACAGTGGAAGGCAAAGAAGGAGCAAAGGCACATCTTACATGGCGGCAGGCAGAGAGTGTGCGCAGGGAACTGCTCCTATAAAACCATCAGATCTTGTGAGACTTATTCACTCTCATGAGACCAGCATGGGAAAGACCCGCCCACATGATTCAGTTACCTCCCACCCGGTCCCTTCCACAATGTGGGAACTATGGGAGCCACAGTTCAAGATGAGATTTGGGTGGGGACACAGCCAAACCACATCACCTGCCCGTTTGAGCACCATGTCCACAGTTCAAGATGAGATTTGGGTGGGGACACAGCCAAACCACATCACCTGCCCGTCTAAGCACCACGTCCACAGTTCAAGATGAGATTTGGGTGGGGACACAGCCAAACCACATCACCTGCCCGTCTAAGCACCACGTCCATCTCATCAACCAGCACAGCAAGGCCCTCTTGGTGATGGCATAGGGAGGCAGTTGCCAACAAGACATGTGGTTCGAGCTGTGTGTGTTACAGGAAGTCCAGAAGTGCCAGGGGAATGGACACATTGCTCACTGTGATTTTTATTTTCTCGCTAAGCTTCTGAGTTTTGAGGGAAAAAAAATATTTGAGACTAAAACTAATGTTTATAGACAGATGTCACTAATGCTGGGTGGGATTTGGAGGAAATGCTGGAGAAGGAACTCGGCCAGGAGGAAGGAAGCCGTTCACTGGACGGATTAGTGCAGACGGACAGCATTCCTCAGGAAAATAATGTGATGTTTGCTCAACCTGACCACACTTTGTTTCCTTCAAGATGTTTGCCACTAATAATGCTGTTGTCTGCAAATTAAATGAAAAATGGTCATTTTGCTGGCAGTGTGAGAATGTTTAGTTTCATAGCTAGTTAACAAACATAGGCAAAATACTTCCGGGTTAACAGTGGCCTCAGCCACCTTTCCGTCCATTCCCGTCCGAGCTACCCGCGGCCTCTGCAGCAGTGCTGGCCGGCAACACTAGAGGGCACTAGACCAAGGGAGCCTGAGCGGTGCCCGCGCCCGTCTGGGAAACTGTTTAGTGCTGCCCGCCGAGTGTAAAAGCGTTGAGCAACTCAGCAAAGCGACGACCTGGGCTGATGAGGCAGGATTCGGAGGCTCCGTTTGCTGTGCGTGAAGGCAGTGCCCAGCAGGCACGGCCAGCGCTCGTGCCACGCCATCCGCCAGCTGCTTGGCTTATCCACGACCAGGGAAGCAGCGGGGCATCCTCAAGCTGCTCTGTGTGGGGTGCTCTCTGTGAAACAGCAGCAGCAAACCCAGAAGCCGAGGTTAGACACTCAGCATTCAAGGAAAGAATGCAGAGGCAGAGGCCGTGGCGCTCAGAAACTGCCGTATTTAGAGAACAGGCGGAGCCATAGGGTAAGTCTTTAGACTGGATTCTTGTTTCTACAAGTAGCGCAGACCCCCACCATGGTCCTTCAGAAGCAAATGCACAGCATGGACATAAAACGATGAGACCAACTGTGAACTTCTCAGGGTGGCTCCACAGCCTGGGCTGTGCCTTACGATGCATTATATTCAAATGTGTCCAATGATGTGATTTGCATCTTCTACCTAATCCATTGATGGGTAATCAGCATTTTACTCCAGTAGATACTAAATCAATATTTGACTATTTCTCCACCATCATGGCTCCCGATTCCTCGTGGCCCCAACTGTGGCAGACACCTGGAGATGGAGTGGCTGAGGGGCATCCCCAGGCCTCTCCCCAGCTGCTGGGCCCAGCCTCCACCTTCAGGGGCTCCCCCACTCGTAGCACAGCACCTTCTACATCTGTTTCTGGTCTTTCAGAATTCCTATTTTGTTGGACTGAGGTTCTTTGTTTTGATTTTAATAAAAATGGGGTCACACTTAGCCTGACCAACATGGCAAAACCCCATCTCTACTAAAAATACAAAAATTAGCCAGGCGTGGGTGGCACACACCTGGAATACCAGCTACTTGAGAGGCTAAGATGGGAGAATCACTTGAACCTGGGGGGCAGAGGTTGCAGTGAGCCAAGATCGTACCACTGCACTCCAGCCTGGGCAACAGAGTGAGACTCTATCTCAAAAAAAAGGGGGGGTCACACCTGAGGTTGTTCCATGGACTGGCCCCTTTGTGTGGCGTGAGCTCTTGTAGCTCACTCACAGAAGTGAAGCACGACTGCGTGTTCCGCTCTGAGAGGCACCGCGGCTTCCTCTCTTCCCTGTCACAGACAGCGCAGCCGTGAGCACCACTGCATCGTCCTCGGCGACGAGCCAAGCCCGGGGGTCCTCCTGGGCCACATCTCTTGCCGGGCACCAGCCTCCTCCGCCCCTTCGGCACTCACCAGCCAAGCTGCAAGGGGTATACTGAGGAGCAGACAGGCAGCGCTTCCATGTCGGTGCCATGCCCAGCACCCTGACGGAACACGTGACCGAGGACACGGGTGCAGTGGGAGGCAGGGGGCTGAGACCCTGAGCAAGTCATGAGCAGGCCGCACTCTGAGACCCTGTCCCAGGAGGGGAGCAAGGCTGAGGGAGGGGAGCAGAAGGCCGGTCTCAGTGCTGGGGACTGGGTAGGACCCAGGCAGCCTGGGGTGAGGGGGTGCTAGGGCTGGTGGGGAGGGGAGAAGTTGGGAGGTCTGGAGGGGCAAGGGTGACTAGAGTTCCAACGATTCCTCTGATGAGTTCTGTCAGTCCTGACCGGACGGGGATTGGGGGATCAAGGCTCAGAGCTGCCACAGAGGAGGGCCTCAGTGAGGAGATGGATTTGAGCAGTGCCTGCCTGAGTGGTGGGACAGAGAGCCAGGATCTGTGGCCACAGGGGAGGCCAGGGCCCCGGGACCCTGGGCAGGAGCTGCCGGCTGTGCTGGGGGGCAGTGATGGAGAAGAGGGCAGGAAACCCAAGGGAAGCTGAGTGACAGGGTTTGGCTGTGTCCCCACACAAATCTCACCTCGAATTGTACTCCCCATAGTCCCCACGTATCAAGGGCGGGACCAGGTGGAGGTGACTGGATCATGGGGTGACTCCCCCAAGCTGTTCTTGCAATACTGAGTGAGTCATGAGATCTGATGGTTTCATCAGCGTCTGGCACTTCCCCCGCTTGCACTCACTCCGTCCTGCCGCCCTGTGAAGAAGGGACCTGCTTCTCCTTTGCCTTCCACCATGACTGTAAGTTTCCTGAGGCCTCCTCAGCCATGCTCAACTGTGAGTCAATTCAACCTCTCTCTTGTAGAAATTACCCAGTCTTGGGCAGTTCTTTATAGCAGCGTGAGAATGGACTATTACGCCGCGGAAGGGCGTGAGTGATTCTTTGGCTCAGCCAAGATGGGGAAGGGCAGCAGGTGAGAGGCTGAGGGGCAGAGCTGGAGCCGAGTTGGGGGCAAGTCAGGCACAGGCACAGAAGGGGACAGTAGACAGTGCCACTGGGTTGAGACATCTGGGGGTCTCTCCTGCAGCTCAAGAGACTGGCATGTGGAGAGCCATGGCCAGGCTTGGTTGAGAAAGTCACTCACTACAAAGCAGAAGCAGCCACATGTGGCCGGAGTGGCCAGCGTAGGGCCCCTGGTACGGGAGAGTGGGTATCCGGCCACGTCCGAACCTCTGCCCCACACTGCAGCCTCCCGCGGGGACCCTCCGGGAGACCCATGTGTGGGCGCCTCCCATCGGATACGCGGAGGGGCGCAAGGTTCCTCGTGCCCTGTGCTTGGGGCAGCCCATCAGTCTAACTGTGCTGCAGTCGCCTGATGCAGGTGCATGTTCCGAAGGCAGATGAGCTCACAGGAGCTCCTGCAGCAGGCTGGGCGTCTATCTGGGGCACTCTGGGTGTGCTTCCATTTCTAATAGGAGAGAGTTCATATTCAGGCCCCTCGGGCCGGCACAAAGCCCCAGGGGTAACAGATGCTCCCCACAGACGCTGGGGCCCCGCCCTCAGGATGGCCTTTCCTTTCCTCGCCCTGAAGAGTTTTCACCACCACCACCCTTTCCCGCCTTCTTCACCTAAATCATCACCAAAGCAGGCTGGGTACTTCTTGGAAAGAGACCAGCCTTCCTAAGTGAGGGTCTCGCTCCGCGTCGGATCGGGTGGCTTTCCCGAGGCCGAGTGTCCACTGCACACTGTGGCGGCCGGCTGGGCCCGGCCTTCCTTGGCAGCCACCTCGAGGAGTGCAACTGACTGGCATCTGGCAGAAGTCTCATTCTTAGCTTTAAAATCTCCATGGATGAATAGTGTAAAGCAAGGTATTGGTTTACAATCGCTAGATGTGTTTATCAAAAGTGAAAGAATTTCCAGCTAGCACTATTTTCCCAACTGCAGCAAAGTAAACACCTGCAGGCTGCCGAGAGGGGGTGACGATTTGACCTTCGCGAAGTTGTCGCTACCAGGACACAGCATCTGCAGTGGGGCTGCCCTGCCCTGGGCCTGGCGTTGGGAACCCAGGAGCAGGTGAGATGGCCTGGGTTTGGTGTGGGGGGCGGGGGGGGGCGGTGTGCAGCAAACAGGCTGCCTGGAGGGCGTGGAGAACCCTGGGCTTCCACCGCCAGCCGCGGCAGACAGAATTTTATTGAAAGAACAATCCAGAAAGCCCCCAGAACTGACAGGAAGGCCAGGGAGAAGCCAGGCTCGGGAAGTCGGCAGGCTGGAAGGAGATGGGTCCGGCCACACCTGCAGACCTGTCACGGTGGACGCCCCTGCAGCCTGGGCTCGGCCTGGATGCTCGCCGCCTCCGAGAGACACCCAAATCCCCGCACCCGGGCCTGAGTCGCCTCAGCGGTTCCCGCGCCTCTGCATGGACCTCCAGGCAGGTGTGCCCACCCACTGCCAGGCGGGAGGAGCCGCGTGCACCTGGCCAGCTGCCGGGTGGCACCCTGACGCTGACCTGACCTGGACCCCCAAATCAAGGGGAGTTGGGGCCGGGCAGCCTGAAGGCGCAGAGCCCCCTCCCCAGCCACGAGCTTGGTTGCCAGGAAGCCTCTGCTGCCGCTCTGGAGAGGATGAAAATGCGTTCAAACCCAAGCAACTATAAACACGAAGAAAGGTTTTGAACACGTTTTCTTTTCAGACTAAGAGGAAATTCCTAAAATTCTTCTGTGGTAAAACCAAGACTACACACCGAATTCACATTGGAGCGCGGCTGGGGAGGCATGGCTCCGGAAGGGCTCGGGAAGGGCTGGGGAAGGGCTGGAGAAGGGCTGGGGAAGGGCTGGGGAAGGGCTCGGGAAGGGCTGGAGAAGGGCTGGGGAAGGGCTCGGGAAGGGCTGGGGAAGGGCTGGAGAAGGGCTGGGGAAGGGCTCGGGAAGGGCTCGGGGAGGGCTCGGGGAGGGCTGGGGAAAGACTCGGAAGGGCTCGGGAAGGCTCGGGAAGAGCTGGGAGGGCTCGGGAAGGGGGTGGGGAAAGGCTTGGGAGGGCTCGGGAAGAGCTGGGGAAAGGCTTGGGAGGGCTCGGGAAGGGCTCGGGAAGGGGCGGGGAGGGGGCGGGGAAGGGCTCGGGAAGGCTCGGGAAGAGCTGGGAGGGCTCGGGAAGGGGGTGGGGAAAGGCTTGGGAGGGCTCGGGAAGAGCTGGGGAAAGGCTTGGGAGGGCTCGGGAAGGGCTCGGGAAGGCTCGGGAAGGGGGTGGGGAAAGGCTTGGGAGGGCTCGGGAAGGGCAGGGGAAGGGCTCGGGAAGGCTCGGGAAGGGTTCCGGAAGGGCTCGGGGAGGGCTCGGGAAGGCTCGGGAAGGGTTCCGGAAGGGCTCGGGGAGGGCTCGGGAAGGGCTCGGGGAGGGCTCGGGAAGGGCTCGGGGAGGGCTCGGGATGGGCTCGGGGAGGGCTCGGGAAGGCCTCCGGAAGGGCTGGGGAACGGGTCGGGGAGGACTCAGGGAGGGCTGGGGGGTTGCTGGGGAAGGGCTCGGAGGCAGAGGGCACCGGGCACTGAGACTCGCAGAGGCGGCCGATTTCCTGAGAGCCTTCCTCGAGAGGCAGCTCGGCGGGCACCCCCTCCGCCAGACTCCGAACTCCAGTTCTCACCACTGTCTTTGCAAACCCTTCTCTGAAGACCTGGAGAGGCCCCCATGTCCCCGCAGAGGGATGACCAGTATTGCAGACGCAGCTCACGGAAGAGCGCCCAGCCAGCTCCGGCACCCACCCTGGCCAGAGTGCTGTGCCCGTTCATACCGGGTCTGCTCAGGGGCCCCCCCTCCACCCACACCCCCCATCAATAGAGCCTTTTGTGACTTTCAGCTGGGAAAGAATGCCACACTTAAAGAACAGTTAACGATATTAGCGTTGATGCCAGAACCCGGCTGCCCTAACACGGATTCCCCCGCTGTTGATGGCTTGTCTGTTTGCTTTGTCATGCGGGCTGCACACACCCACAGTCGTGTGCAGGACTCCGGTCGTTCCTGGGATTGGCCCTGCTCTTGGCCTGCCACAGACGTGTGGCCACCTTGGCCGTGATGCCAGGAACGTGCAGAGACGGACGTTCCCACCCTGACTTTCTCCTGGCCTCAAGCGGCTGGGGCTGCTAGGCAGCATCCTTCCTGGCCACGCCAGGCTGAGAGCAGTGCACAGCCAGGACCCCAGGGGCCGGGACCTGCAGTTTCCACCCGTGTGGGGAAGGGAGGGCATTGCCATTATCACCAGAGTCTCCACAGGCACCAGGGTGAGGATGACCAGAGCCACTGGAAATCAGACAAAGCCTGGAATCTTGGGGGAAGCAGAGGCGGCCCCTGGCCTGCATTGTATGGGGGGCTCAGGGCTCAGATGCCTCTCAGAGCCACTGTTCCTCGGGCCAGGCTCATTCAGACACGTGGCTGGGTCTGACCACAGTCTCAGGCGATGGGCATGGGGCAGGGGTCTGAGGCTGGGAACAGACACTCAGCCCCTCTCCGAGTCTGGCAGGAGGGCAGCTCGGGAGCTGGCCTGGGCCAGTGACTGCCCCCAGGCAGGACCAGGTGATTCCAAAGGCAGCAAAAGATGTTCTCCAAAGCTGCCTGCGAGACAGGACCGGGGCTGCAAGGTTCATCCCTCATTTTTCCAAATGTAGTAGACTTAAATCATCACCATAGTTACTTGGAAAACTGCTTTCACAAGAGCCCATATGACCGCAGGAACAGAAAAACACTCATGGCAGTGAGGTTGCTTTGGCGGACACCCGCCAGGTGGCCCCACCAGGGCTCACAGCTCAGGAGTTGCCTTAAACAGGGCAGCTCCAGCTCGGTTCTCAGCCGTCCAGGCAGCAGAAAGCAACGCAGGACCTGGCTCCGTCCTCACGGAACGTGTGGGCTGGGAAGGCCTCACATGCCTGGCACGGGGCCGGGGCTCCCCAGGACCTTCAGAGCACCAGGCACCTACCCTGGCAGCTGGGGAGGGCAGGACTTACGGGACCTTCATCTGCTCCAGACCCTCAGAGCTGCGTTTTCCCCAAGGGAAGGGAAACGTGGCTGCAGGAACTCAGGAGGGCTGGAAAGAATGTGGTTCTTGGACCTTCAGAAACCTCAGGAATCCACTCTCAAGAAATGTCTTTTCTGCCCTCATAGAAACACTGAGAAACGTGGCCTTAAGCCCGATGGAGCCCAAGGCTGTCTGCGATTCAGGCACCGGAGGGCTCGGACCTGCATCTAGGGTGGGTTGGGGGTCTTGGCGCCAGAACACCAGGATGAGAGGGACCAGGCTCAGCCCAGCTCAGCGCCTCCTGGGACCACGTGGTGACTGGTTCAATTCACATGAGGCTTGGAGAGCAGGCTTTGAGAGGGTCCCTCAAACCAAGCAAGAGAGCAGAGGGGGCGCTGCGGAGCCAGGGCCAGCAGTCTGGGTTCAGAGCAGCCCTGCTCCCGGCCACCCCATTCCGGATGCCTCTCCTGCCCCCAGGTCCCTGCCCCCTGCTCTGCCATCCCGGCCCGGCTGCAGCTCACCCCAGGCCCGTCTGGGATGGAAGGGGAGGCCCTGGACTGGGGCGGGGGGTGTCCATGAGTCAGCAAGTGACCAGGCAGGGGTTGCGTCACCTCAATGACTCGCACGCCTCCCTGCAGAGGGTCCCGCGGCTGACTCAGGAAAGGGATGAGTGATGGGTGTGAGTCATCACTCGCAGAGCCAGTGGTCACTGGAGGCTTCCAAACAGACTCACAGTGTTGGAGTTGGCAGGAGCTGTGGGGATGGACGCGCTCAGTCTGTGGCTGCAGTCGGGGAAGCCAAGGCCCTGCTCCCCATGCAGCCTGCACACCGCACACAGGAAGCCTGCCTCTCCTGGACGAGGTCCTCCACAGCTCCCTTTGCCCTCAGTGTGTGGACCCTTTGGGGTGTGGCCCAGCCCCTCCTGACCCCTTGGGGCACACCCCAGCCACAAAGCACCACACGTGGCCACCCAGACCTCAGGCAGCCTGGGAAATGTGTCTGTACATCACTGCTCTGTGCCAGTGGACATGTGTGTGTGCATGCATGTTGGTGTGCAGATGTGTGTGCACATGCATGTGTGTGCATGTAGGTGTGTACGTGTGCATGTAGGTGCATGTAGGTGTATGTAGGTGCGTGTAGGTGTGTGTAGGTGTATGTGTATGTGTATATACGTGTGTGCACGCATGTATATGGGGGTGTGCATGTGGGTGTATGTGTATATGTGTGCCTGTGTGTGCATGTAAGGGTGGGTGTGTGTGTGTGGGTGGGTGTGTCATGTGCAGGTGTGTGTGTTGGTGTGGGGGTCGCTGGGTGTGTGTGTCAGTGTGTGGGGGTGTGTGTGTGTATGTCGGTGTGCAGGGTGGGCTGGGTGTGTGTTGGTATGCGGGGGTGGATGGGTGTGTGTCGGTGTGCAGGGATGTGTGTCAGTGTGTGGAGGTGGGTGTGCGTGTGTGTGTCAGTGTGCGGGGGGTGTGTATGTGGAGGTGTGTGTCGGTGTGTGTGGGTGGGTGTGCATGTGTGTGTAGATGTGCATGTGTGTGCATGTGTGGGTGTAGGTGTGGGAGTGGGTTGGTGTGGGGGGTTGGGTGGGGGTGGGTGTGCATGTGTCTGTGTTGGTGTGGGGGGGTGTGTGGGTGTGCATGTGGGCGTGTCTGTGTGTGTGTAAACTTCTCCCCAGCCCCTGCTGGGGGGCACTCTCAGACTCAGTATTTGGGGAGGCTGAGGGAGCTGGGGAGAGCAGCAGGACCCTGGACTTGGAGGACGGTTTGGAGGACGCTTTGGAGGACGGTTTGGAGGACGGTGGTCTTTGGTGGCTGCTCAGCTCCTTCTGGCCCCAGGTGCAGGTGACTTGGTCCTGACTCCATGTTTCCAGCCAGCAGGGGAGTGTGGCCTGGTGGGCGGGGGCCCCCAGGGGAGGTAGGGCTTGCGGGAGTGTGGCGGCATGAGTGTCCCTCCTGCCCGCTGTGCTGGTCGCTTCTCTTCCTTTCCTCCCGCACGGGATGTCTCTCTTTATTTTATTTTCACTTCCAGTGCTTCTGGTTTCTCCACTTTTACATCTTAGACTGAAGCTTGGCAGAAAACGGTGCACGATAGGATGTTTCTGAGCCAAGACCCCTTTGAGGACAGGCTGGCTGCTGATTCCAGAGCACGGCCCAGAGCATTCAAGGAGAACATCCTTGCTGTTGAGTTTGTTTTCTTTGCCGAGTGGAACTGGGGAAGCCGACGGACACTCCTGGCTGGCTGCAGCCAGGCAGCGCCGAGGGAGGTGCGTGTTGGCAAGCGTTTGTAACGCTCACTGAGCGGTGAGCAAGACAGGGCGTCGTGCTCGCCTTTTGTGAAAAGGAACAAAAGTGCTGCCGGATTCCTGGCCTGGGTGGAGCCCCATTCACATGACCCCCAGGGGCTGGGGTCACCCCCTGGGGTCCCCTCCGTGGTTCCTTGCCTGCTCCAGTGGGGCTGGGGGAGGTGGCTTAGCTGAGGCTGCACCCCCTGGGGAGGAGCTGAGATGCGCCAGCACACACATGTAGGGGTGTGTGTGTGTGTGTATGTGTGCACTCGCCAGCTCCTCCCCCCGGGGGTGCAGCCTTAGCTAAGCACACACACATACACACCTACGTGCACACATGTGCACTGACACACACACGGACACATAGTTCTAGAATGACCACCCTCACCACCTCAAGACTGGCCATCAGAGGAGCCACACTCAGAGGCACGGCGGCTCGAGTGGCCAGCGCCAGCAGGCAAGAGCAGCGGGAGGGGAGCGGAGGCCCGCCAGCCCTGCGGTGGCCGTGGGCCTGCCACCCATGAGGCTGAATTGCTCATGGAACTCATGGCCCCAGCTCCAGCCCTGCGGACCAGCAGCCCTCCCACCCTCCACAGGGGCAGCTGAGCTTCCAAAGGCGAAGGCTGGAATCCAGTCCTTGGAACAATTTCCAGATGTTTTTGGCGTTAAAGTGTCTCCTGTGAAACTGGGGGTGCAGCCGGGCTGCGGGCCTGGGGTCTCTGGCCTACCCCGTGGGCACTTTTGTCATTTGGTCTGGCAACCGTGCCACTCTGAAGAATGCTCTCTGCCCTCCAAGGAGAGCAGCCAGCCAGCAGGAGGCCTGTGCTGGGCGGTGGGCACGGGCCCTGACCCCAGCTTGGGGAGGGGCCTGGTACGGCAGGGACATCCCTACAGGCCCCAAAGCTTTGGCACAGCGGGAAGAGTGCACGGCACCTTTGTGAGCCTGCTCCCCAGGGGCACTAGGCCAACCAGGAGCCTGCCCGCCAGCACCCTCTGCAGCCCACCCTGCCTGGGTGGACAGACGGAGGCGGCCTGGGGACTCCCTTGCCACGTGCCCCTCTGGAGTCCTGGTCGCCCCATTGTTCAAGAGGTGCTGGGACCCTGAGCACTGCCCTGACCCTAGGCAGTGGGGAAGTGAGGGACACACACACATGAACACACACACCATGCACACACACACACACACACACACGGGCACCCACATGTGCACTTGCTCAAGTGTGCACAGACTCACGTGCATGGAAACCCCAGTAAACGTGTACATCCCCACTCATGCACACATGCATGTGTGCACACACATGTACACACACACACACACACATGAAACCCCAGCCCCACACACAACTACAGCACCAGGTGACACCTTTGCAGAAAAGGGATCGTGAAGCCTCAGACCCAAGTCAGGACTCAGAGCCCGGAAGCCTGGATCTGCACCTCGCCTCCTGTCAGTGCGGCCCTGCCAGGCTGGAGAGGTGCCTGAGGGAGCGGCAGGAACGCAGAACCTGGGTGCACCTGGGAGATGAGGCCTCCCACAGCCGGGCTTCCTGACCTTGGTGTGGGCTGCAGCCTGCCGCGGCCAGGTGCTGCCCATTTCAGGACCGAGGGTTCCTCGGTGACAGGCCCGCAGGCTCCAGGCCAAAAGGACCTCAGTTTCCCCGTCTCCCTGGACCTGGGCTTGGGCCCCAGTTGCCCATCTAGGTGGCAGGGGCCCAGTGTCCCTAGGCTGTGACAACAGGGCTGCTCCCCAGAGCTGTAACACCAGCCCTCCCCTCCCAAGGCCCCCAACCCCTCACTCCCACCGGGCCGGGCGCCCACCCTCTGCAGGGCCAGCAGGAACGACCGCATTCGCCTGGTGAGCACTCGTTTGGGAAACTGGATATATTTGCAATTTTTAAAAGCTTGGAGCCAACACTCAAAATGGGGCTGTTTTTCCAGCGGAAAATGTAACATGAGGCCAGAACCACTCCCGCTCACACAGAGGCCTGCCCCCACCACTGCCGCCACGCCTGGGGCCAGGGCTTTACTCAGGGCCAAGCCTGACCAGCTCCTGCGGCCCCGGCCCAGCACCCGCCACCCCCACACACACCTGAAGCCTTCAGACCAGTGTGCAGGAGAGGCTGAGGGCAGCTGCCCAGGGCAGACAAGGGCGCAAGGGGGAGGCAGAAGGCCCTGAAGACCCCCTGCCATGGCCGGGTAGGCTGTGTCTCAGGGGTGTTCACTCAAATCAAGGGCAGCTTGGCCTCACACAGCCAGGCCCCTCTGCCCCCCAGGTGCCACAGACAACCCGGCAACCACAGGGCAGACCCTTCCCCTCCACGGGGCCCTCGTGGCCGACACACCACACCCTGGACGAAGCCAGCAGGAGTGAGGTTGCCTCTGGGGTCCGTGGGCCCAGGTGCTGCCCGACATGGTGGGACCCCGTTGCTCCCACAGTCCTGAGGCAGCTGGGGCAGCCGCTGTGACCTCCCCACCTCGGAGGGGCTGCGCCCAACAGGCTGGGTGAACCTGTGACTGCTCATCGTCCTGGAAGGAGGACATCACCCTGCCACCAGCTTCACCAACAAACACAGAAGACAACAGCTGTGACTGCAGCCTCTCCTGACACCCGGGAAGAGCTTCCCGAAGGCAGCGTGCCCAGTGCTTTGTGGATGTTTGTGGAGAAGATCAAATAAATGGGGGCCCTTTGAGACCTCAGCTACGCTGCTGGGCAGAACATCAGAGAAGGCCCGGGTGCAGGGCTCACGCCTGGAATCCCAGCGCTTTGGGAAGCCGAGGCGGGTGGATCACCTGAGGTCAGGAGTTTAAGACCATCCTGGCCAACATGGCAAAACCCCGTTTCTATTAAAAATACAAAAATTAGCCGGGCGTGGTGGTGAGTGCCTAGCTACTCAGGAGGCTGAGGCAGGGGAATCGCTTGAACCCGGGAGGCGGAGGTTGCAGTGAGCCGAGATTGTGCCACTGCACTCCAGCCTGGGGGACACAGCGAGACTCTCTCTCAAGAAAAAAATAGGAATATCAGAGCAGCTTTCCTGGGGGTCGTGCCCCATAGCGTCCGCCTGTCCAGCCCCCGGGGCCAGCCCCATGAGGAAGCTGAGGCCCCTCCCTGACCCAGCAGGGCTACTGCCCTCGCCTGAGCTGACACGCACCCTGGGAGCAGGTGGGGCTGCTGGGGCAGGCGGGCAGGCGGCCCCAGGGAGGGCGGGTCAAGCTGTCTGGTGGGGCCTGACCCCAGCCTGCCACCCTGGTTGCCATGGCCCTGACCTTGGGAAGTATTTAAGATTCTGTGGCATGAAAGTTCCCAGCTCTCCATCTATTCCCGCCAGAGAAAAACCACTGCCCCCTGGCCTCCGTGGGGTGTCAGGGACAGGAGGCCCCTCCGTACAGCCCCACCCTGGCAGCTCAGCCATCTTGACTCACCCTTGGCCGATGCCACGGGGGCCTCCTTTAAAGTAGGTGGTGTCTGTGGATGGGTTGTAGGACCAGCTCGGGGTGGGCAGGGGCTTTCCTGGCACCTTCTCGGCAGATCCTCTTTATCCTGAGTGTGTAGCACCCCTGGCCCTTCCTGCCAGGTAGTGAAGGGGGGCACTGTCAGCCCTCCCACAGCCCAGGAGGGTCACCTGTTAGTCGGCGGCCACCGGGGTCTGCACCCGACTCAGCTTGGCTCTGCCTTGGAGCGCCAGGGCAGAGGGTGGGCTGGGGCCTCGTCTGGGGTCACAGGAAGTAGGCCCTCATGGGGGCTCGGTGATCCTGGCAGAGCCAGGGCTGCAAGCTCAGGCCCCTCGCCAAGTGATGTCACAGAAGCTCCAGCCGGCATGGACTGAGTGGGGAGCATCGCAGGGGAGGGGGGTGGGCCGGGACCCCCAGCCCTGGGGTCTCCCAGCCAGAAGGCCGCCCAGGCTGGCTGTGGTACAAGGCCTGGGCTGTGGGGGGGCGGGGGTGGTCAGGAGGAGGCCTCAGGGACCCAGGGCAGCCAGGTGGGCCGGGGGTGCTGCTGAAACCAGGGGTGGGCGGGGCCTGGGGAGGGCTCTGCTGTGCGGTCCCCCAGGTGTGTAGCAGCAGCCACCCGCACCTCGGCCCAGGCCTCAGGGCTGCCTGCAGGAGCCTGGTTGGGGACAGCTGCCTCCAGGGCCACACACTCCCATGTGTGCACACTCATAGCCAGGAGGTCAGGCCATTCGGGCCTGGGCAGACCCTCCCCCTCCCTCAGGCAGGGAGCTGGGGTCCCAGACCTTAGGGGCCCTACTCTCTCCGGCTCACTGGGCCCCAGGCCTTCAGTCCCTCCATGCTGGGCGGCCGAGGCTGAGGCCCCACTGGAGAGGCTCCACAGCAGCCCCGTTGCCCCCCCGGGCAGGTACCCTCAGCCCTGGGGGCTCCACTCTGGCCCACGCATCAGTCCTGGGAGTTGGACGGCCCCTGTCTGCCTGGCACCACTTCAGGAGCATAGTGACAACCCCCAGCCCCCACCAGGCCCCGCTGGCCCTCCCAGGACCCTCCCTTTCATGGGGGGCTGTCTCCAGCTGCCCAGCACAACTGAGGGCTGAGCCCAGGGCCTGCGCAGGAGCGCGTGGCTGCCGACGGGAAAGCCAGGTGTGCCCCCTGGGAGTCCAGGCTTCCGTGGGGACCTCTGTCTACAGGGGTCACGGCCAGGCCCCTGCAGCCGAGTTGCTGGGAAGGAGCCAAGGCCGAGATAAGGATCTGGCCCAGTGTGGGGGTGCAGGCACCACCTTTCCGCTGGGCACAGGGGAGGCTGAAATGCCTCCTGAGAAGGGCCTCCCAGCTGTCCCCGCTCAGCCCTGGGCCAGGAGACCCCTCAGGTAGCCTGTGGGGTGTGGGGCCCAGGGCAGCTGCCAGCCAGGGAGCACTGGCACCTGATCCCCAGCCCCCGAATTCCCTGGCCCCAGCCTCACCAGGGAAGGGGTGTGAAGGAAAGGGGCAGACAGGGTCTCAATGCACACCCCACACACACGAGCACACACCAGTACCCCCATCAGGGCAGAGGGTGGGACTCTGAGGTGGCCGGGGACAGATCCCTGCAGAGCTGCCTGCCTGGTTGCCCTTTTGCAGCGAGGGCAGAGGGACAGGGGAGCTGCGCTGTGTGTGGCAGACCCCTCTGCCACATCTGGGGGCCCTGGGGAATGGCAAGAAGAGCAGAGCCCTGCAGACCACCGGGCTGGGCACTGTGTTGACCCTGCCTTCCACTACAGCCAGGAAAGGGCTGGGCCCAGAGGGGCGAGAGGGCAGAGGAATGTGGGCTGCTGACTGGGGAGCTGGGTCCGTGCGGACCTGCACCTCAGACCCGCCTGCAGCCAGCACCAGGCACACGCAGCTGCGGCCACACGCACCCTGCAGGTTTAGGCCAGGCCAATCCCCCATGGGTGCCCCAGCACAGTTACCCAAAAGGTCAGCGCACAGCCGGGGCATGGTGGGGGAGGCGCAGGGAGGGTGGAGGAGGAGTGAGGGCCGGGGCAGGGAAGGGGAGGGCCGGGAGGGTGTGGGGTGGAGGGAGGGGTGCCAGAGCCTCCTGGGGTGGGAGGCTGGGTCACCGGCTGGGGGAGCAGCTGGGGATGGAGCTTCCCGACCCACACAGTTGGGACCCTCACCCAGGGCCACCCTCTCAGGGCCCCTCAGTGGGCCCAGCACTGTCTCTTCCCCTGGGGGGGCTCCCTGGGCCCACCCCACCCCAGGCCTTGCACGGCCTTCCAAATTCCAGAACCTTCCGTACTCCTGGCAGGATGGCCCCGGGGCTGTGCTCCAGGACCCACGTCCCGATGCCAGCCTGAGGCCGTGCCTGCTTCTCCGGAGTGGGGCCCCCGCAGCTCCTCTGCAGGGCCAGGCCCTGGCGGCCGAGTGCTGCCCGGCGGGCGGGGGTGCTGCCTGGCGCGCCTCTCGTTTCCTCTTGGCCTGCAGGCCGGGCTGCCTCGGAACAAAGGCTGGATTGTGCCTCACTCTGGGGCCAATCGCTGCCCCGGCCCGATGCTCACTCCGCCTGGTTGCTGCCCCAGCAGGGCTCTGCAGACAGCGTTTGTGCTTCCAGCCAAGTAAGGCTCCCCTGGCCAGACCGACCCTCGTAAGCCCTGACAGCCGGGATAGCATGCAGCACCGACCACAGGCCAGGAGCCCAGCCACCAGTCCTATGCTGCGTGGACCACGGCTCTTTCCCGTGGTCCAGGGCAGCGGCCGGCCTCTCGCCTGTGCCCACGGGCACCTCCCTCTGTGCGGCCACTTGGTGGCATAACCCCTGGCTCAAGGGTGTCTGGCCCTGGCCCACGCTGCCTGCACCCCCACCCTGCCTGCACCCCCGCCCCTGTGTCTGGCAATGTCTGCCACTGCCCGTCTACTGTGCCAGGCCAGGAACGAGTGGCTCTGCTGTCCCTCTGTGGCCAGGCCACCCTGACCCCAGGCCCCTGGGGTGCCCATGTGCAGGGTTGGCTTTGGGAAGTCAAAGGGAGCCCAGTTTCTGCTCCCAGGAGGGGAGAGTGGCCAAGCCTCACCAACACTGCCCTGCACCACAGGCCTCAACAGCGTAAGTTCAGCAGCTCCTCCAACCAAGCGTTTTTTTTTTTTTTTTTTTTGAGACAGAGTTTTCCTCTGTCACCCAGGCTGGAGTACAGTGGCGCGATCTCGGCTCACTGCAACGTACACCTCCTGGGTTCAAGCGATTCTCCTTCCTCAGCTTCTTGAGTAGCTGGAATTACAGGCGCATGCCACCACAGCGGGCTAATTTTTTGTATTTTTAGTAGAGACGGGGTTTCACCGTGTTAGCCAGGACGGTCTCGATCTCCTGATCTCGTGATCAGCCCACCTCGGCCTCCCAAAGTGCTGAGATTACAAGCGTGAGCCACCGCGCCCGGCCCCAACCAAGCACTTAATGAGCACCACTGTTTGCAAGCCCACCCGAGCCCTTGGAGGCGGACAGGCAATCCATGAGCAAGCACCATCCTCCATGGCAAGCACCGTTCCGTCCCAGGTGCAAGGCCTGGTCCCTGGCTGGCTGGACGCCCACACTCAGAACCCAGTTCTGAGGACAGACGCAGGGTCAGGGGAACGATGCCCCAAGGCCTTGGGCCAGGAGGTGCTGGTGAGGTAAGCCTGCCCCAAAACTACCTGGGGCACAAGGGATGGCCCCGAGCGGGCCCTAGCCATTTGTTCTTCCACCAGAGGAGCTGGGAGGTGCTGAGTTCTGAGCACGCAGCTCCCAGCTGGCCGGGCAGGGAGCACCGATTTCACAGCAGGCTCATCTGGGCAGAGCCTTTGGCAGGGAAGTCTGGGTCTGACACCGGTGTACAAGAGACACCCCCACCCAACACCCCCAGGGCTGATTCAGGCCTCACCAGCCCCAGCAGAAGCCCCCCTCTGTCCCGTCCCACCCAGCCGGACCCAGCTGGGGCCCTGCCGGCCTCCAGCGTCTGCTGCCCCAGCCTCCACCCCCGCCGCCCGCTGTTGGAGCCTGGGCCGTCCAAGAGGCTTTGTGGCCGCCAAGTGGAGCCGGGTGCCGATTGTCTTGGAGGGGCTCCAGGAAGGAATGGTGTAGGAAAAAAGAGGAAAAAAAGCGGAGGAAAAAGCTGTGAACAGAGAAGGAATTTGCCTCTATGAAGGCCGGCGCCACCCTGACCGCCCCGCCCCTCCCCGAGCCTGGGCCCGGCCCGAGCTCTGCGGGCTCCGGGGCGACTTGGACTCACCTCCCATCCACTCAGTCGCCGATGGCTCCTCCCTGTCACAGATGAGGACACCGAGGGCCAGAGGGGCAAGGTGGTTGCCTGGGGTCTGACAGTGCAGAGAGGCCGCCTGGCCCCAGAGGACTTGGCTCAGGTGCACCATGAGTGGGGAGCTGCTCAGGGCACTGACCAGGCCACACTGGACAATGAGATGGAGTCTGGGGTCCTTGCTCCCCGCAGCCTGGGGCCAGGAGGGAGTGGGGGTGGCCACCCTTGGGATGCTCCACCTCCCTGCCACACATCAGAGGGTCAGGGCCCAGGCCGGGAGCAGGCTGCATTGTGAGGGGACCACAGAAGGTGTCCGGCCCGATGCCCATTCCTCAAGGAGGCTCACAGATGGCAGGTGGCCCCGGAGCAGGGCCGGAGAGGGGTCCAGCTGGTCTTGCCACAGCAAAGGCAGTCTACCCTCCACAGCTGGTGCTGCCTGAAGCCAGGCACCCCTGGGGTCCCAGGCACAAACCCACCCACCCTACCTGTTCCCCAGGGTGCTGGGGGTGAGGCATCCCAGCCAAGGAGAAGCCAGTGCCGGGGCTAACCCGGGTAGGCGGTCCCAAAACAGCTGCTGAGATACAGCTGGGCACAGGTGGGTGGGGGCTGGAGGACGAGGAGGCCACGGTCCTCATCCCCACACCCCTCTCTCACCCTAGTCTAGGTGTGGGAGGAGCTACTTGCTGGAGACCCTGGACGCTTCCAGGAAAGTCAAGGTTAGGGTGGGCTCTGCTGAGTTCTCCCCAGCAAGCCTGTGGCCTCTCCTTCCCAGGAACTCCCAGCTGCAGCCCACCTGGCCTGGCCCCACCATGGGGCCGCTGCTTTCTAGCAAAGACCTGCGCCTTAGGGAGAGGCTAGGACCCAACTCTAGCCAGTGACCCTCATTCTTCTGCCCTCTGCAGCTCTACTCCCCACCAGGGGAGCCCCCAGACACCGGGAGCCCCCAGAGGCAGACGGAGCCTCCTGGAGTCCCCAGCCCCACATGGCATCAGGGCTGATTCCCACCGGTCCCCGGCGCTCTGGGCTGCTCTCTGTCTCCAAAGGTCTTTCAGGGCTCGGGGTAGGTGGTCCTCCCTTCCCTGGACCACCGCCTACCTGCTGTAACTCCAGGGGCTCCTGGAGGATCCGGACACACAGCCCCGCCTCCACCGCTACCCCGGACTCAGGCCAGCCCTCGCCCAGCCAGCTGCTGGCAGCTGTCACCACCTGCCGGCTGGGCCAGATGCGGCTGCCACAGAGAGCAGGCGGGGCTGCAGCTGCCTCGGCTCCTCCTCCCACAGCCCTCACCTGGGGGGCCCCGGAGTGGGCATCTCGCCCTTAGCTGGTCCCGAAGTTCCCTCCCCCCGGCTCTCCCACCACATCTGACGCCCGTGTACAAGGGACACGGCGGCGCCCGCCCCTGAGGCAGACAGCGCCTTCCCAGAGGACACACTCCAGGAGCCGCCTCAGCCCCCAGCAGCCACTGCGCCCTCGGCCTGGCCCGGCAACCGACCTACTGTGCTCCTTCACTGAGTGGAAGGTTTCACGGGAGGCAGACGCTGAGAAGACGCTGGGGCCCAAGCAGGCTGGTGGGGTCGCCCCTCAGACCCACACCCTGCGTGCTCAGCCCACTGAGCGGGCACAGGGCGGGGGCATGGATGAAGGTCTTCCGACACCCAGGAGAGGCCAGGCCAGGGCAGGCGCCTCGGGGTGGACAGGCGCTCCGGGCCCACCTGTGTCTGTGGCTTTCACACGCTGACGGCCTCGGCCACAGAATCCGGGCCGGCCTGCATGCCCAGCAGGGCACGTCCAGGGCTATCCCGGGGCAGCCCCTGTGGCTCCCGGTTCCTAGCAGCTGGGCTCTGGGCTCCCAGGACGGCCGTGCCCACTCTGCTGCCTTCCTCAGGGGTCTCAGGGCATCTGAGGCCTTTTCAGGATCCCTGGGTCCCTCTGTGGAGAGTGGAGCTTCACCACCCCTTCTGTCGGCCGTGGCCCTGGCCGAATCGCCAGAGGCCAGGACTGGTGGCCAGACCTCCTGTTAAAGAGAATAAAATGACACTCTGGCCAGCCTCCGAGTCCCGGTCTTTCTGCTGGACACCAGGGAGTTTCTGCTGCAGTCCACACACCGGCACGGGGGCACGGGGAGACAGGCGGGACCTGGCGTCCATCACAGGGTCCTGCAGGGCTGGATGTCCCTGGGCGCCCACTGGTCCCCATCTCTCAGGCTGCAGGAGCCACCCCGGGTGCCCCAGCCCCACTGTGCTCAGGACTCACACTCCCAGCAGGACCCCCAAATTCAGCCCCCAGGCAGAGGTTCAGGGTGAGGGGGCCAGAGAGGTCACCTTTTGACCCCAGGTCAAGCACTCTCTCCACCGTGTTGGGTGCTGCGTGCCAAGCCCGGCTGCCCCAGCACTGCCATGGGGACAAGGAAGTCTCAGAGCATGGCAGCTGCTCCAGGGGCCCCCAGCCCACCCTGAAGCCACCGGCCCCCCCTTCTCCCCAGTCACTGAATCAAACTGCCTGAGTGGGCGGCCCCTGCCCCTGCACAGACCCGCGAGCCCAGGACCCCGGGTCTGGGGGCCTTGGAGCTCAGGCAAGGATTTTAGAGAGCTGGGGTGCCCTGGGGGGCTTGAATTAGGAGGACCTCTCTCTGCCCTGGTTGGGTCTAGCGAGCGGAGCTGCTGCTTGAGGACAGAGCTGCCCACGGGGTCAGGACTGCTGAGGAGCCGCACACAGTCAGGCAGTGACCAGGCGGCTGGGGAAGGGGCTGACCAGGAGGAACCTGGGCACAGGTCACAAGGAGGCTGCCTGACCAGCCTGTGTGGCTTGAGGGTGGCTCTGTGGGTGGCACTGGGGGACTGGGGGACAGGGGAGCAGCAGGCTTTGCAGGTGACCGGTGTAGAACAGGCACGATTGGGACGTACAGAGTGGCACCCCCACCTCCCGAGTGCATCAAGGCTGGCCTGGGTCACGAGGCCAGAGGTGGGCCCAGACCCTAGACCCACCTGGGCTACTGCCCAAGGCTGCAGTAGGGAATGGAAAACCCTCCCCTGGGGCTGAGGCTGCCTCTGTTTCAGGAGGCCACAGGGAGCCCCAGCCTTGGCCACACCCACTCAGGCCCAGCATGCAGCGCAGTGGCGGGGCCCACCTGCCCCCCTCGCTGGCCACACTCCTCCCAAGGCAGGAGGCAAGGGAGAGACAGGCCCAGCCAAGGAGGCCAACGGTGGCAAGTGCGGCCCCTGCGCAGAGCCAGTGCTTCTCAGGGACAGGCGTCTCTCCTCAGGCACGGCAATGCAAGCCTAAAATTCATCGGCAACCCAGAGCCCTGGAACGCAGGCCCCACCAGCCCCCAGGAGAGCCCCTTCCCCAGCTTCCCCAACCCGGGCAGCCACCTGGGCCAGGCACACTGTGAGGCCAGCACAGGGCACAGAGAGCCTGAGACCACCAGGCCCCGCCCACTGCGTCCCTGCCTCGCCTCACCCAGCGTGGTTCTACCGAGCACTCTTGTCCTCCGGGACATCTGGAAGCTTCTCCTACCAGAAGCCGGCTCCAGCCGTGGGAGGGGAACTGCTCCCCATGTCCCAGCCCAGCCCGAGCAGCCCAGTGCCCCACACACCTGGCCCTGCAGCCTCCCTGCCTCTGCCTCCAGGAGGTGCTCCCACGTTCGAATCCTGGGGGACCCCTGGCAAACCCCAGCCCCGCGGCAGGTCCCAGGCTCACATGGTGCCCCAGGGAGGCTTGTCTGGCCCCCGCATCCTGGAGCCTTGTGTCCCAGGGCCGGATCTCTGCTGCACAGGGAGTTCCATCATGCACCCCGAGCACGCGGCCTGCACCCCTCTTCCTGGCTTGTGCCCCCATCTGTGCTCCTCGTCCCACGTTCCCGACCCGGTCCCCCCGCCCCCAGCCCAGGCCTGGGACAAGGCTGTGATCTCTGGCCAGGTCCTCTGACACACGGGCCCATAGCGGGGGCTGCCCACATCCCCCTATCTCTGCCTCACGTTGCCACCCTGTCCCTGGCAGCAGGCGCAGGCACCCCCCGGACAGCTGCAGGCAGCTTGCGGGCACCCCTTTGAAGCCAGGAGGGCCGGGTGGGGCGAGTCACACCCGGGGGTGTTGGAGCCTGGGCAGCCCTTTCAAGTTAGCCGGGCTTTACAGGGAAGCAGCTTATCACCACCCGGACAGGGCCAGGGAGGACCATGGGCCTGGCGCCGTGCCCACACCCTGCCCCACCATGCTGAGCCTCCCCTGGGCATCACCGTCTCGTACCCAAAGGACCTGGCCTGGGGGCCACCCCGAGGACACAGCTGGGTCCCCTCCGCTGACTCCTGGGCTGCAACCCCACCCCCACAACCCACACCCCCAGGAGCCCAGGACAGAGCCGGGGGGTCGCTCATCCCCGTTCCCGTCCCCACAGCACGGGCTGCCCCACGACCTTCCTGTGGTGGCCAGGGGCATGGGACCTGGTCTTGCCCACGTGAAGGGCGGCAGTGGAGGAGCCAGGAAGCCCCAGCTGCAGCCCCTCCCTGGTGAGACAGCTGCCACTCAGGGCTCCTTCTCCCTGGGCCCCCTCAGTCGCCCTGCCCCTCAGACTCCATGCCCCTGCCCCACCCCTGCAAGGGCACTGCCCAGAAGCCCGCTGGCCCCGAGGAGCCTCCCCATGCATGTGTGTCTGTGTCTTCCTGGGCCTGGAGCCCCCATGGTGCAATGGTGTGCAGGTGACCGGTGCAGGACAGGTGAGATGGGGCCCACAGAGCGGCATCCCCACCTCCCACAGGCCCCGCCCGACCCTTCAAGCCTCCTGGCCAGTGAGCCTGGGGTGAAGGGCCCCCCATCTTTCAGGTGCTTGGCCGGGGCGGACCACTGTCAGAAGCCGAGTCCTGCCCTGTGTCCTGCTGGTCACACTCACGCCTTGGGCGCCTCTGCCCGCCTCCTGCCTCAAGTCCGTGAAGCACAGGGGCCTCTGTGCTCCCAGGCCTCCTGCACGCGGAGGGGAGGAGAACGCAATTTTGTTCTTGGAAGTGTGGAGGTGCACACACGATGAGGGAGCCGGCACGGGGCACGGACCTGTGCTGCCATGACGGAGATGTGGGAAACGGCATCGGGATGGCCGTGTGGCTGGTGGAGGGACAGGAGCCACAGCCACAGGAGTCCACGGGGCAGGGCCAGGCAAGAGACAGCCAGGAACACAGGTCAGGCGTCCACAGGGCAGGGCCCCAGTAGGCTCAGGCTGGAGACCGCAGGAACAGAGGGGCGTGGGGGCGGGAGCAAGGCTCTCGGGACTGGACGGCCAAGGGGGAAGGGTCTGGAGGTCGCAGGGGAGAAAGCAGGGGCTCTAGGCAGTCCCTGAGGAAGGCTAGGGAAAGACTGAGGGGTCTGAGCTCCAGGCTATTTGCCCGGGGGTGGCCGGGGCCCGATAGGCAGGAGATGGGTCTGTCCTGACTCCTTGGGGTCCCCCTGGCCAGCCTGGCATCCAACATGGCCACAGCATGACAAAGTCCAGAGCCCAGGACGCAGAGGCTAGGCTGTGCCAGGCCTGTCCTGTCCGTCGAGGACCACACAGCATCAGTCAGCACCTCCCATGGGCAGGCGCAAGATGGGCTGGACCACAAGTGGAGGGTGGCCCTGAGTGGGGCCTGAACCTCAGAGCAGGCAGGGTGCAGGCGTGGGGTCTGTGGTCCCAGCGTCTCCTTCAGAGGCTCTAGGGGACAGCCCTCTCGGACTGCCCATCCCTCCGCCCACTCCCTGGGGAGGGGCAGCCTGTCCTCTGCGACCCCATGACCCGCTGCCTGAGGCCTCCCTGATGTCCGAGGTGGCCAGATGCCTGAGGTCTCCCTTCCACCCTCCCCTGCTCCAGGCATCGGCCTGCAGCCTGTTCTGTCTGGGGAACATCTGTTTGGCTGCCAGCTGTGGGCCGCCTGGAGCCCCCACTACCCCCTAGTCAGGGTGGCCAGGCCGCCCACAGCATCCGCCAGCCACACGCAGCCCTCAGCAGGGCCATGCCCGAAGCTGTCACTGCGCCTGGAGTCAGGACTTCCTCAGGGGAGAGGGGTAGGGCCTACCCTAGGGAGGACAGAGGACGGAAAGGGGACATCTTGAAGGCCATGGGGTCCTCAGAAGCCCCAGCTGGGGAGAGGTCCCTGACACCTCCCCAGAGCCCACCTGTCGTCTTTGAAGCCAGGCAGGCTGAGCTTCCTCCAGGGAAAAGCCCTCAGCACCAGCGCGGGTCAGAAAGTGCCCTGCACGCCAGCAAGACCAGGCTCTGGGGACGCAACGGGCCTCACGCTTTGCTGAACGCACGAGGGGCCCCGGTGCCTTTTCTTACGAAGCTAATGGAAGCCCTGGGCAGGCAAAGGCCCCGGGTGGAGCAGCCCCAACCTCTCCTGCTGACCGGGTACGACGGGGGCGGCCACCGTCGCAGCACTGCAGGGTGGCTGGGAGGCACTTGGACGGAGCCCTGAGGTCAGAGGTGACCTGAGCCTGGCCCCATCCCCAGCTCTGAGGCCGGTCTGCTGCCTCTTGTAGGGGCACCCACCAAAGCCTGAGGAGGGGCTGGGGAGTGACCAGGCCCTGCACTGAGGGCCACAGGGGCCAGCCCTAGGACACAGGGAGGGCGCCACTCAGACAAGGGTGCAGGATGCTGGCCTGGCCAGGCACGTGGGCACTGCTCACACCCAACACCACCCGAAGCCCAGAATACCCGAACTCTCCCGCCGGGGGGAGCACGTCTCAGCCCCTGTGGCTCCGGCCCAGCGAGGGGACATCAGGAGGGTTAGGCTGCTGCTTCTGGAGACCAGGCCTGACACACAGACACAAATGTGAGCACACACGAGCATGCACACGTGCATGCAGACATGGGCAGAAACACCAGCCTGGAGGGAAAGGATGCACTTTCATGTTTAACAAAATAAATTAAATATACGGGGCTTCAGCTCAAACTCTACACAAAATTACAGAGATCTGGGGCCACCACGACAGTGGGGTGGGGGGTGGTGTCTGGCCTGGATGGGGTGCGGGCATCAGCGTGGCTGAAAGACCAGGCAGGTCCCGGGCCCCAGGACAGTCCACAGTCCCTGCAACCCAGCCCTCCTTCCATCATTATTAATATTATCTTCATTTCTTAAATATAAATACCAAGGCCCCTTCTCTCTGTTGGAGGGAGAATGCAGTGTGGGTGAGCCACTTGCCATGGGCTCCAGCCTCTCAGGCTTGGGGCTGCTGTGTCCCCAGCCCCAGGCCACAGCAGTAGGGGACTCCTGGGCACCCAAGGCAGGTGGCAAAAATAGCCACCAAGGCCAGGCGGGGACAGAGGCGGGCAGGGTTGGGGGAGTGACGGTGGAGCAGGGAGAGTCCCTCATCAACTATGAGCCTCACTGCACATGCACTGCAGGCCTCACGGCACACCCTCCCAAAAGCACCTCAGTCCACGTGTCCAGGCAGCATATCAGCGTGTGTGTGTGTCCGGATAGCATATCTGCACGTGTGTGTTTCCAGGCAGCATATCTGTGCGCGTGTATGTGTGTGTCCGGACAGCATATCTGATCTGCGTGTGTGTGCGTCTGTGACTAGACAACGTATCTGCATGTGTGTGTGTCCAGGCAGCATATCTGCACGTGTGCGCGTGTGTCCAGGCAGCATATCTGCGCGTGTGTATGTGTGTGTCCAGACAGCATATCTGATCTGCACGTGTGTGTGTCTGTGACTAGACAACGTATCTGCGTGTGTCCGGGCAGCATATCTGCGCGTGTGTGTGCGTGTGTCCGGACAGCATATATGCAAGTGTGTGTGTGTGTGTGTGTCCGGACAGCACATCTGTGCACGTGTGTGCGTGTGTCCAGACAGCATATCTGCATGTGTGTGTGTCCAGGCAGCATATCTGTGCATGTGTGTGCATGTGTCAAGGCAGCATTCTTTGTGTGTGTGTGTGTGTGTGTGTGTGTGTGTGTATCCAGGCAGCATATCTGCATGTGCGTGTGTACGGACAGCATATCTGCGCACGTGTGTGTGTGTCTGTCAAGGCAGCATATCTGCATGTGTGTGTCCAGGCAGCATATCTGCGCGCGTGTGTGTGCGTCTGGACAGCATATCTGCGTGTGTGTGCATGTGTGCGGACAGCATATCTGCGTGTGGGTCCAGGCAGCATATCTGCGCATGTGTGTGCATGTCCAGGAAGCATATCTGTGTGTGTGTGTGTGTTCAGGCAGCATGTCCTTGTATGTTCTGGCACGTCTATGTGCATGTGCATGTGTTTGGGCAGCTTATCTGTGTGTCCAGGCAGCATATCTGCACATGTGTATGCATGCATATGCGTTCAGGGAGCATGTCTGCATGTGCCTGTGTTCAGGCAGTGTGTGTGTGTGCATGTGTGTGCATACATGCATCCAGGCAGCGTGTGTGTGTGTGTGTGTGTGTGTGTGTGTCCAGGGGCTATGCCTCACACAGAGTGCCCGGGGTGCTGGCCATTCCTCCTCGCCATGAGTCCCCCGCCTTCATCTGCAGCCCCGTCCCCCATTCTCCCAGTTTGCCTGTCTGGCCGGCCCCGTGCCCACCACAGAGGCGGTGCCCTCTAGCACTGATAGTGGATGTGCTGGTGGACCTTGCCCTCCACGTGTGAGTGTGTGTGTGAGTGTGTGTGTGTGTGCGTGTGGATGTCTGTGTAGAGTTTGGGGTACAACTTAGGGCCAGCAACTGGGCCTGGGCCCAGCAAGTGCTGGGGGGCTGCCGGAGACCCATGCTCCTCACACAGCCCCACACCAGGGCCAGCGCTGAGGGCGGCCAACGAGGGAAGGTCCTTGTCTCCATTGCGGTCGCGGGCTGTCCCTGGCTGGCGGTGCCCAGGCACGGGAGGGGCAGGAGCGGGGGTGCACGGCTTCTTGGCCTGGCAAAGCCACAGGAGCACGGTGCCCAGGATGAAGACGGCGCCAGCTGGGATGCCGATGACCACAGGCCACGGCAGGCTAGTGGCTGAGGACGAGGCGGCCACGGGTGGCCCTGGCGGTTTTGGGTCTGCAAGAGCGAGAGGAAAGGAGGTAGGGAGGGGAACGCCGGCACAAAGACCAGGAGAGCACCCCAGACCCATCCCGGGGGCTGTGGAGACGGTGCCCCTGGGCTGCCCTCCCTCGGCAGATGACCTGGCCCCACGGCCCGGGAGGGAAGGGTGAGGCCCCACCCAGTGGGTGGGACGCTGGGCCCAGGGGGCGGGTCCGGGCACCAGCATGGTGTGGCGTGGCGGCCGCGCACCTGGCAGCACGGTTAGGAAGGCGCTGCGGAAGCTGTAGCCCATGGTGTTGGCGCCGAGGCAGATGTACATGCCCGCATCGTCCTGGCGGGCGCGGGTGATGAGCAGCTTATTGAGGTAGGAGCCGTCGGGCCGCGACCACACATCGCCCGTGGGCAGCACCACGAACTTCTGGCCGCCCACGTCGATGGTGGAGTTGTGGCGGCCCTCGGCGCCGTACTCCACGCGCTTCAGCCACTGGATCACCGGCTTCACGTCGCTGCGCACCTTGCACTGGAAGGATGTGGTCCCCCCGAAGTCCACTGTCGTGTTCACGGGGTGCGTGCCTGTGAGCACGGGCTTGGAGCGGGTCCGCTCTGTGGGAACGTGGCACGCGGGCATGGCTCCCGGGCTGTGCGGACTCTACCCCACCAGCACCCCCCTGGCCCACCAGCACCCCAGCCCACCAGCACCCCCCTGGCCCACCAGCACCCCCCTGGCCCACCAGCACCCCGGCCCACCAGCACCCCCCTGGCCCACCAGCACCCCCCGGCCCACCAGCACCCCCGGCCCACCAGCACCCCCGGCCCACCAGCACCCCCCGCCTGCCAGTGCCCGGGGCCACACTCACGGATCACATCCACCTTGTACGTGGCGTTGATGGCGCCTGCGCGGTTCGACACGCGGCAGGTGTATTTGCCGCTGTCCTCTGGCCGCAGGTTCTTCAGGCTCAGCGTCCACTTCTTCTTCCTGGGCTCGGCGGCCTCTGGGTGCATCAAGGCCTGGTCGTCCTTCATCCACGTGATGTCGGGCCGAGGGTGCCCACTGGCCACACACTTGAGCCGCACGGAGCTGCCCACAGGCCGTGCGATCACCCGGCGCCTCATCTTGGAGGGCTGTGTGAAGCGTGGTCGTGCTGTGGGGTGGGGTGGCGTGGAGGTCAGACGACGGGGAAGCAGCCGAGGGGCCAGGACAGACGGACGCCCCCCACCCCCGGCACCCCCTGCTCACCCCACTGCTGGCCAGCGGGGTCCTCTTGACCCCCAGAGGAGCTATCGGGCCCCAGGCTCTCCTTCCCTGGGCTAATGTCATCTGCAGAGAAACGGAGGTGCACAGGGAAGGAAGGTGAGGGGGTCCCTGAGGAGCTCCCCCAACTCCCCCGTGGTCTCTAGCGCCCCCAGCCCCATCCGGGACAGCCCTGGACACCCAGGCAGGGGGCCGTGCCACACACCCACAGCCCAGAATCCCAGGGACAGCTGGGCAAGGGCCGCTGGCCCACACTGGGCGCAGGTGACCCTGATGGGCATGGGTGGGGCTGGAGGGCCGGCCCCCACTCTGGCTCCGGGGGGTCTGCAGGCCCCGGGGGAGGAGGGAGCCGGGCCCAGCCAGCAGCTGCAGTAACCCTAGCCCACATCAAGGGGCCGAGGGCTGGTGAACAGACGAGACTCTCATACCACCCGGTCATCGTCCCCTTTGAAAGGACTGTGGGGTGGGGGTGGGGGGACAGCCAGTTTTCCCATTCCACACAATGCCGAGGGGCAGGGCGTGCTGTGGAATGTCCCCTCCATCCACCCTGTGACAGCCGCGCCTCCACTGAGCCCAGGACCAGGCTGTCTCAGGCCGCACCCCTAGACCCTGCGGGGGCCTGGGCCAGGCTCCTGTATTCAGAAAACGGGCACATGTATCCTAAAACTTAAAGTATAATTAAAAAAAAAAAAAGAAAAAGAAATGGGCCAGCCTAGCTCCCAGGAGCTCCACCCGAGGGCCCCACACCCAGGAGCCCAGCGGAGCAGGCGGGGTGCCGGGTCCCTAGGTATGGAGGGTGTGTCTCTGGACACCTGTCCAAGCCCAGCACCCGGGCCCCAGGCGCAGAAGAGAACAGAAAGGCCACGCATCCCGGCGGCTCCTCTGAACCACGAAACCCGAGCCTCAAAGTCACAGCCGACGGCCGGCACACCCTGCCAAGGCCTCGGGCCCCAGCCCTTCTGTGGGACCACTGCCTGCGGCTCCCGCCCTCCGCCCTCCGCCGGGAGGAAGGCCCCGAGGCTGGAGCCTGACGGGGACAGGAATGGGACAGGACACCTGGGGGATGGTGGCAGAGGTGCAGCCAGCTGAGGTTGGGCAGGGCACCGAAGGAAGGCTTTCTGCTGGGGGCTGGCTGACTCTCAGGCCCCAGGTGTGTCCCCGTCCGCCCTCCTGCATGCCCCTGCCTGGCTCCAACCCAGCCCATGACCTCTGACTGCAGCAGCGACGAACCCAGCACGACGAGGGTGTAGTTGACGCTCAGGCTGCCGAAGCCATTGGTGGCCTTGCACACGTACACGCCGGCATCCTCCTGCTCCACCTGCTTCACCTTCAGCCCCTGGGGCAGCACGCGGAAGCGGCTCCAGCCGCTGTGGATGGTTCGGCCGTCCTTGGTCCACATGGTCAGTGGCGGTGGGTCCCCCTCCACCGGGCACTGCAGCCGCACAGTACGGCCCAGCCGGGCCACCTGCCGCGGGACCACCTTGTCCGCCATCCTTGGGGGGCCTGCGGGTGGAAGAGGAACAGACAGTGAGGAGGGGCTTGGGGTCCGGAGCCGAGGGGGGTCAAAAGGGGACCCACGGCCCAGCACAGACCTCAGGCCTGAGCTCCACCTGGGTCGCCTGCCCAAGACGAGCAGAGGGGCTGAGGCGCAGTGCCCCCGACCCAGGCCTCAGCTGCCCACATGCACCAAAGCCCTGAGCGCTGGCCCACCAAACACCACGCCAGCAGCCTCTCATGGCTGGGGCGGCCCCGTGGCCCCAGAGGCTGGCTCTTTGAGACACGACAGGGGAGCAGGGTCCCCAGAGGATGCAAAACAGCTGTGCTTGGTAGCCCTCGAAAACCACCAACCAAAAGGGCAGGGTCTCCTTCTGGTCATACAGGAAGCAGCCGTACACCCTAGGTCAGAGGGAACAGTGGCCCCCCAAGGACAAGGGCAGCAGGGGGATGGGGGGCCTGGTGGGTCCCAAAGAGGCCCCAGGCCCCTCACCTAACTCCCACCCAACCATCAGCCCAGGGCCCAGCCGGGCCTGGGCATGGGCCAGCGACCCCACAGCTATCCACACGCAACCGAGCACGGCGGGCGGCCTGAGCATGTGCAATGTGTGGATGAGAGTCTGTGCGGCACCCATGTCTCTGTCAGCATCAGACCTGAGTTCAGGGACCACAGATGCTCAGGTCTGTTTGCCCACCCCCAAGGGCCGTACCCTGCCAGGCACCTTAGCCTTGAGGGGGCATGACCCCAAGGCCCTGGGGTCAGAGGGCAAGCCTCTGGAGAGACGTAGCTCGGGCTGGCCGTGGGCACTGCCGGCTCCTGTCTGGGGGGCAGCCCCAAGGCTGCACCTGGCAGCTAGTATGTCCTCCCACCGCCTGTGAAACCCACAGGAGCAGAAAGGCTGCAGCTCCACATGGCCACCTGCACTGTCCCACCCTACGTGGAGAAACCAATGCCTCCTTTCCTGGCAGAAAGGAACCCACCCCGTCCCCTGCCTGGGTCCCTACCCCGCCCCCTGCCTGGGTCCCCACCCCGCCCCCTGCCTGGGTCCCCACCCCGCCCCCTGCCCGCTCCGGGTCCCCTCCCCACCCCATCCCCTGCCTGGGTCCCCACCACACCCCGTCCCCTGCCTGGGTCCCCACCACACCCCCTGCCTGGGTCCCCACCACACTCCGCCCCCTGCCTGGGTCCCCACCACACCCCGTCCCCTGCCTGGGTGCCTCTGGGCTGGAAGGCAGGGCCGGGGTCCTGTGTGTGTGACCAGCCCCAGTGGGCAGTGCCTAGCCGGCCGGGAAGATGAACCTAGAACACACAGACCCTGCAGGCCTCAGAAACTCGGGGCACCGCAGGGCCTGCACCTGGATGGAGCTCCTGGGAAAGGAAGGCCCTGCGTGCCCCACTCCCCACGTGCTGCTCTCAAGTCCTGCCGCGGCAACTGCAGCCCACTCACTGCTCTCCACATCTGAGAGGCGGCCGCGGGCACCCCACAGTTCCCAGGGCATCTCTCGCCAGCCCATGGGTGACAGTGTCCATCCCTCACGGCAGCCACTGCTGTCTGGGAGCGTCCAGGCTGCGTGCAGACACACCAAGAGGTAGCAGCTGCTCCAAGCCATCTCGACGGGGCCTGGGGCCGCGTGTTCCTCTAACACGCAGTTAACAATGGCCCCGTGACGTCTCCCACCGGCGTCTTCAGACACTCAGGGAGCAGGTCCCATTCTGACCCCCAACTCTGGGGACAGGGACCCTCACAGAGAATCCCTATCACCTCTCTGGAGGCCTCCCAATCGGTGCTGATAGCACAGGGGGTGTGGCCCAGGGCCTCTGGGTTCTGAGCCCACAGGCATCATCGGCCACTGGGGCTGGGAGTGGAGACAGGGCACCTCCCTGCTGTGACCAGAAACACAAAGGGTGGGCTGAGGCTCTGGAGGGAGGGATTCTTCCCAGCCCTGGCCCACCCGGCCCACCCCAGTCCCTGGCCTCTCTGAGAAAACATGTGGGGGTCTCTTCTCTGACCCACATCTCTCCCTCAACTCAGGACCCTCCCACCCTGGCCATGGGCCCCAGCCCTGAAGCCCCTCCTTCCCTACCCTCCCTGCAGCTCCCAGGAGGGGAAACGAGACGGCGGCTGTGGGGGGCTGCCAACCCACCTCCCCCCTAGTGTGGTTCTCTAAGCTGCCCAGGGCTGGGGGCAGCTCTGGCGAATTTGTCCCAGGGAGGAAGTGGCTGCAGGGCCCGCAGCACAGGGGCCTCCTGACCCCTTCCCAGCCTGCCCAGGTCCCAGACCCACCCCAGGTTGACCCCACCAGCACCTGTCGCTGCCTGAAATCCCACCACCCACAGGGCCTCCCGGGACCAAGGGGGAGTGGCCAAGGCCCCTGCCCAGCCCCTGTGGCCCACAGCCTGCAGGGGTGCCCGGGCCTCCTGGCTGGCTACCTGGGCGCAGGCCTCACATCTGCATGTTCATGCGTGCACACAAGTGTTCACCCACACGACCGTCCAGAAGAAGCAAGACAGCAAGTGTCTGGCCCTGTCCTGGGTGGGGGCACACTGACCCAGCCCCCGACATCTGGGGAGGGAGCCCACCTCAGAGGGTGAAAGCCCCAGCTGCACTTCGGGAAGGTTTCCCAGCCCCCACCCTGCCCCAGGCAGACACAAACAAGGCTTGGGGAGGTAAGGGTCCCCACAGGCATGCGGGAGGCGCCAGATGACAGCCACAGACAGGGAGGCGGGACCCCTACCCGTGGTCACCGCTGAGAAAAGCGGCAGAGACAAATGACCGCCGGACGGCCGGAAGCGTGGCCCCCAGGGCCGGCCTGCAAGCGCTGTAGGCACGGGCAGAGGCAGCCAAGCCAGAGGAGCCAGCCTTATCCTAAAGCAAACAGCCTCCCTCCCTCCCCCTCGCCAGGCCTATCCCACCCCCACCTGGGCTTCCTGGACCGCCTGCTGTTGGATGCCCAAGACCCCCCGCAGGAGGGCCTGCCCGGGAGGAAGCCCAGCCCCCCAGATTCCTGGGAAATGAGTGCACCAGAACAGCGGCCAGGGTGACATGCCACCTGGACGGTCGTCCAACCCACGCAGCCTATGGGGAAACTGAGGCAGGACCTGAGGGCACAGGCACCTGGTGGGAAGACCGGCCGCCTCGCACCGCAGCCAGGAAGAAACACAGGGAGATGACAGCAGCGCCGTGCCACCTCCAGGGCCGTGCACTCTGCCAAGACGCCCCCCAGCCTCCTCCTCCAGCACAGCCCCTGCCCTGCACACACACTTAGCCACAGCCAAGAGGCCCCCAGCACAGGCAGGACACCAAGGGCCACATGGGAGCCAGACATGGGGGTAAACTGAGTCTGAGACAGGGCCTCACTGCTGTCAGGTGTGGAGGACTAGACTCGGAGGCGGTGGGCCAAGAAGGGGGATGCCGCCAACCCCGCCCGCCGCCCCCCCTACCCCTGCCCAGCTGTAAAAAACACAACTAGGGAAGGAGGAGGAGCAAGGGCTCCCACAGCAGCAAGGCCCAGAGGCTGCTCTGCCTACACGCTTTGTCACACACACTATCCCCAGACACAGAGGCTCCTCTTTCCCAGGCCCAGGGAGGATGGAGGTGGGCAGGGCCTGGGATAGAGGGGAGGAAGCTGCAGTCTGGAGGTACAGAGGCAGGACCCCCATGCGGCCTGCCCTTCCCCGTCTTCACAGGCCCTCAGATCAGCTCCCCACACCTGCCCTTCTGAAGTGCCCTCTCCAACACCCCTCACCCCGTAGCTCCTCGGGGACTCTGCTATCTCTTCTGGAAGGGCCCATCCTGGCCACGTGGTCTAAACCCACACCCAAGCCCCTCTCCCATGCTCGTGGTGTCCCAAGGCCTGGCATACAGCAGACACTCAGTGGACATTCGTAGGGAGAATGGTGTGGGCGTGGGGGTGGGGGCCGGCCAGGGCAGGTACAGAGGATGCAGGGCCGGGGCTGCCCGGCTTCCCTCCTGTGGCCAGGCGGCTCGTCCCCATGGGGCCTGGCTCCTACAGGGAGCAAGGAGGGGGTGCTTCCCCAGAACACAGCCCTCAGCACAGGGAGAGACGCCCAGGTGGGGACACATGTGCAGCGTCATGACCCCTCTGTCAGGAGAAGACACGAGCTAGGACCTGGAAACGGCCTCCTCCAACTTTCCAGTGCAGCCGGCACCTCCCAGGATGCCTCTACAGCCCAGCCAGCGGTATCCACCCCTCTACAGAGCCCAGGGCAGCGCTGGCCCAGGTTGGACAGGACTCCTGACCCAGTGGGGACGACGTCGGCTTCCCAAGGAAGGAGCACTCACCGCGGCAGGGGCAGATGCTGGCTGACAACACGGCAGGGTGGGGCGTCTGTGGGGACAGACCGAGCCAGTGTGCGCCGAGGAGGGAGGGGCAGATGGAGCTGACTGCTGAGGGGCTGGCCGTGTGGCCCCCTCAACCCCAGCCCTGACCGGACACCCCTGAGTTCCCACATGGAGGGGCTGGACCAAGAGTGGCCTGGCAGCCGAACGGGGCCAGAGTGGAGCGAGGATGCCTGGGAACTGGGGGGCCCTGCACGACCCCGAGTTTCCAGCTGGAGGAATTCTCTGGCCTGGTCCAGGACCTGGCCACGGAGTGGGGGTGGCCAGGCCCCAAGTCCTCCTGGAGAAGCCGAGTGGCCTGGGGGAAGGGGGCTCACCTTGACCAGAAGGGAGGGGAGGGGAATCAGGACACACTGTGCCAAGCCCCTAGGGGGGTGCGGAGCCGATCCAGGTGCTGAGCCTGGGGGGTGCAGAGCCCATCCAGGTGCTGAGCCTTCTGCAGCTGGCAGACCCCCCACCTGGTTACCAAGAGGAGACACAGTGCCCCCACCACAGATGGCCACTATGTGGCTGTGCCAGGCCCCCAGGGGCACCCAGGGCAGGAGTGAGAAGGAAACCCCAGAGTCAGTGCAAGGGTCCGGTCCCCTCCTCAGGAAGCCAAGTGCAAGAGCGGCCGCCCCCAGGAGCCAGAGCACAGGTGACCGCCACACAGCCTGCTGCCCATCAGGTGCCAGGGCCAGGCTCTGCCCCAGCCCCGGGACGCTCAGGCACACACATGTGCACCCACATACACAGTCCCAGGGTACACACAGTCACCGGCTAGCCAGGCGGCCCTCGGGGAGCAGACCCACAGGATGTGCGGGGGAACTGGGGGCCTGCAGCACACGTGGCTACCCCACAGGCTGTGCCCCAGCAAGCTGGACGCAGCATGTGGCCCACCACACTGCCCAGCCCTGGAAGCCTTCAGGGGGAACCTTCTGCAACCCCAGCCCCAGGGCGATGCTCCCCCTTCTCGACACACCAGGGCACACAGCGGGCGCCAGAGCATCATCAGGCAGTGCCACGCCCTGGAGAGAGCCTTGCACGGCACTAAAACAGACAAAGATTCCTCCGCACCCATCCCAGTCCAGACCTCACCAGTCCCACCCAGCTTCATGCGGCCCCCACCCCCACCTCAAAACCCCAGCCTGCCTGGCTGCAGCCCCCAGGCCTCCCCTGCCAGAACTCCCCAGAGGGGCTCTGCCTGCAGACCTTGGCAGCCCTTCCCCACTTCAGAAGCAACAACAAGAATATTTCCTGAGCCCAGAACCCCCGAGGCCAGAGATCGGGGTGAGCTGATGCTCTGTCCCCTGCCAGGGCTCTTGGCCTCCAGGTGGGGCTGCCCCAACCACCGAGCAGCCCAGGCACACCGGGCACCACCACCAGGCCAGGAGCCCTTGCTCCCACTCACATGGCGGACTTCTCAAGGACAGGGCTGGGGACAGGAGGGCACCGGGCCTGTCCACTGCAGCTCCCCAGGCCCCTGCAGGCCACAGGGCACAGCCGCCCAGCCCCTCCGGGACACACAGTGATGCCTGTGTCAGGCACCCTGGGGCGTGGTACTGCGTTCCACACCAAGCCCTGTAGTCCCCACTGGGAACAGGGCAGGAAGGTTACAGGGAGTGTAGAGGGCCTTGAAGCCACTGGCTGGTGGGCCTGGACAAGGAACCCAAGCTCTCCATGGGGTCACCAGGCTGTCCTGGGGCTCACAATCTTAGAAGCCCAGAGGGTGTCACCGTGCCCAGCGGGCCCCACACCGCACACAAGGGCAGCAGCCCGGCTCCCTCTTCCCTGTCACTGTTCAGCCAATGTTCACTCCTCAGCCCCTTAACAGCACCAGGCAAGAAGAAAAGAGACTGGGCTTTCTGCCAAGATGGGCGGCACCCCCCTGCCCCACACAGGGACAATGTCCTGGAGGGAGACCCCCACCCACGCTGACTTGCTCCAAGGGGACTGGTACCCACCTCTCCTGCTAGGTCTGCCCTGGCCCGTGAAGCCCCTCCTCTCCCATCCCCTGCTTCACCCCTACCCCAGCCATCCTGGATCGTGGCTCTGGGGCTGTGGCCCACCTTGGAGCCGCCTGCAGAGGGCAGCCAGGCACCCTGGGGCTTGATCAGCAGCTTCAGGGATGGCTGCCAGGGAGAGTGGCAGGCAGGCAGGGAGCGCAGCCCTGGAGGGGGCCTCTGGGGAGAGGGGTGTGGGCACACTTTTCCCTCCTATGCTGACCCGCTGAGGCTGTCACCTGGACACACCAGGCCTGGAGTCACCGGCGGAGGACCAGATGGGGCAAAGGAGTCCACCCTGGGCCAAGCAGCAAGCCCGGGCTGCACAGAGGGCCAGCATGCAGCAGCCGAGGGTCCAGCCTGCGGGCACAGCCCGCCTCTCCCAGCACGGCCGCGGTTCCTGAGCCAGGGCTGGGCAAGCCAGGGGCTGGAGGCCACGGCTGGGGAAAAACCAACATTTCCCCTCGACAGGGCCGCAGCGCGGGGCCTGCGGCTGAAAGGGAGCCTGGAGGCCCATTGATTCCCGCACAATGGATAAAGGCGTCTGCGGTCGGCGTTTCCAGGCCCAGCCAAAGGCGACTTTGTTCACGGCTCCCTCCCTCCCCCCAAGGGGACAGTGATTTATTTTCCCTTCCAGGAGTGGGGCCCCGAGATGGAAACGGGGCGGCTGGCCCGATTCCCCACCTTGCAGGGGCTGGGCCCAGCTCCCACACGTCCACCTCAGCCCGCTGCACACGGGCCAGCCACTGCCCGGAAGAGCCTGGGGCGAGGGAGGAAGGCCCTGAGGCCTGGTTGGGGGCCGAGGTCAGCACCGTGCACCCACGGCTATTGCTTCCCCGAGTACACCCTTCAGACTCCTGCTCCCACAGGGAGCCGACACTGACCACGCTACCCGCCCAGGCATGGGGCACCCCTGGACAGGCACCCCGCCCACCTGGGTCAGGGCTCAGCTTGCCCACCGCAGCTGGCCGGGCGCAGAGGACAGGGGAATGGCCTCCTAGGCAGGCCGCTCCGAGCTGGTCCCCAAGGCCATGCTTGCAAAAGTTCAAAGGTGGCACTTCTCAGAAACCCCTGCAACGACTTCCTTCAGAGTTATTTGTGAAAGGCATTTCATCCGGAACCTCTCAAGTTCCCACTGTGAGAAATGAAATGGAAAGGGAGACAGCCAATTCCTATCTTTTTTCAAATTGGAAAAAAAAAAAAAGGCAGTTTAAGACAAATCCACCAAGATTGTGAAACTTTGGGAAAAGAGGAACTTTTAAAATATGATCTGAGTCTAGCGATGTGCCGATTCCAGAACTTATGACCCAGCGGGAAATGGCTTTTCAAAAATAACCCAAGCCCTCTGCATGCTGGTCCTTGGCTTAACGAAGGTGCACAGTGGGCTGTTCAGAGCAGGAGAAACACACTTGGATGGACCTCGCACCCTAGTCCACGCTAGAAAAATCAGCACAGTCTGGCAGAACCTCCTCCCCACCTCCACCCACACCACAGAGGCCCCTGCCCTTGGGAAGCGGCTTGATCCCAGCTCCCCAGTGCCGCCAGGGCCTTTGCCACGCAAAGCCAGGGCTGGATATCCTCGGCCCCAAGGCCGCAGCTGAGGAGGACGAAGGCGAAGGGGGTGGCCGCTGGGGCGTCTCCACAAAGAGGCAGGCTCTGCCGCCCACTGCCATGGCTGACCCCGGCCATCCACCAGTCAGCTTCAGCCCCAGCCAAGGACCATGGCAGGACAGAAGCCACCAGAGCCTCCCTGGCCGAGTGGCCAGAGGACAGGCAGGTGTAGGGATGGGGGAGGCCAAACAGATCAAAGAGAATACAAGTCCAGGCCGCTGGCCGCGGTGGGGGCTCGCCCAGTATGGCCTGAGTGCCCACACAGCCCAGGACGCTGCCGGGCCCTCAGAGCAGCCGCCCAGCCAGGCCCATGTGGGCAGGCGGGGGGGTGGGGGGGGGGTGCTGTGGCATAAGGCCCACCTGGCCACCGCCCGCCACCCAGCACCCGAACGTGCCCATATAAGGCCAGGTTGGATGCGGCGCACTTGCTGGGCGGCAGGGGAGGGGTGCGAAGCCTCAGGACTGGTGGACACAGCGCTGACAATCCTGAGTGGTCAACACGCCCAAAGGGCCGGCCTGGCCACAGGTCCCGCCTAGCCATGGGGGCAGCCAGCGCTGTGCCCGGATTCTGGAACATGGCGGGCATGAGTCTGCGGGCACACGTCACCCATCGGCTCCGGATGCCCTTGCTGGGGCTGGGACCCAGGGCATGGCTGCCACTTAGATGTCGGTGGCGTGAGGACGTACCAGGCCAGCACAGTGGGTGCCCAGAGGCACGCAGTCCTGGGGTGCGTCACGGCTCTGAGAACTTGTCCACACAACCGCCCTGCACTGCCTGCCTAGGGCTGGGCAGGCCCAGGGCAGACGGCTAGGTCGGCTGGGGGACTGGGGGTCAGTTTCAGTCCCAGACACCAAGTATATCACCAATATCTCCCATAGCCCATCCTGCCTTCTGTGGGGGTCTCTGCAGGTTCCCAGAGTCCTTATCGGGTCCACTGTGGCCACAAACCGCCCACTCCCCGGGAATCCACAGGTGATTAGCTGCCCTGGACTGCAGGAACCAGTATGAAAGTGTTTGCGAGACCAGGAAGCTGTCCTGTGGGGCCAGGGCTAGAGCCCACCTGGCCAGCAAGCACGCGTGGGAGGAATCCCTCCAGCCAGCTAGGGGAACCCCGGTGGGTGCTGCGGACAGCCCATGGGTGAGGGGGCCCTGGAAGGAAAAGGGCCTGGTGAGCGGGGCGGCAGGGGCGGGGCATGGCGCGTGCCAGGCGGGCACTGTGGCAGGGTTCAGGGCCGGGCGGGAAGGGGGCGGCGCTGGCGGAGGCCAGGCTGGCCGGGCTGGGTGCCAGAACTCACCTCGGGCGGCGGCAGCCCGCGGGAAGGCCCCCAGCAGCAGCGGCGGCAGCAGCAGGAGCAGCAACAAGGGGCTCGGCGTCATCTCGGCCTGTCCGGACCTGGGGACATTGGGGGCGCCGTCAATAACGCGTGGAACTGGGAGATACCGCCCTCCCCGGTCCCGGGCCAGGGGGATCAGGGGTCTGGCCCCCCCTCCCCACAGGCCCTCCCCGCCCGCCCTCCAGGCGGAGGAAGCCGCGGCGGGGAGAAGCTGTGGGTATCAAAGGCAGACAAAGGGTTTACACTAATTACCGAGCTCCCCCGCCGCCCCCCCTCTCCAAACACCGTCTGGATTCCTGGCGCTTGTAACTCCGGCCCTGCCCGCAGGACACACAACACCCAGCGCCCCGCAGATAATCGCCTGCGCCATTAGCAGACAAATTTGCGCTGGGGGGCCCACGTGGGGCGCGGGGGCGGGGGCGGGGCAGGCCGGGGGCCCGCGGGAGCGGCGGCGGCGCGCGTGACCGGTGCCCAGCGGGGGCTCCGAACCCGCCCCTCCTGGCCCCCGCCCCGGACCCCCGCCCTCCCCCGTCTGCCCACCTGGGGTCGCGGCCGCGCGCGGGGGGCTCACCTCGGCAGGGGTCTCAGCGGGCGAGCGGGCGGCGGGGTCAGGGCCGGGCCCGCGGCGTGCACTCCGCGGTCATCGCCGCCCCGGGCGCCGCATCCCGCCGCCCCGCGCCCCCGGGCCCGGCCTCGGGGCGGGGCGGCGCTACCTGGGCGCGGGCGGCTCGGGCCGGGTCGGGGTCCGGGCTCGGGCGCTCGGGGCGCGGGGTCCCGGACCGGGCAGGCGGCGGGGGGCGAGTCCGCGGGGCCGGGGGCCGGGGCCGGGATCCCGGGGCGGCGGGGCGAGGGGCCCGGGGCGCCGCGCCGCGAGGCGTCCTTCCCTGCGGGGCTTTGTCAACTCTCCCGGAGCGAGCGCCGAGCCCGGACCCCGACCCGCCCCCGGCACAACTTCCGGCCAATCCGCGCGCGCCGGCCCGCCCCGTGCCCCGCCCCGCCGCCAAACTTTTCCCCAATCCGCGCGCGCACACCGCCCCCGCCCCGCCGGGCTCCGGGCCTTAACCCTAGCGGTGCGGACGTCCCGGCGGGCGGGCGGCTTCCCCGGGTCCGGCCCCGCCCCCGCCCCGCCCCCGGCCCCGCCCACGCGCCCTTGGTCCCCGCAGGCTCCTAGGACCGGCCAAGAGCCGCCGCGCCCTCCCCACACCTGCGCCCGCGCGCGCCCGGGTCGGGTCCTCAACTCTCGGGGCACCTCCGCGACCCCCAAGGCAGGCTCCGGCCCTGCCCGCGGCAGTCTGACCTCTGCGCAGCCCCGTGTCCAGCCCAGACCGCTCTCTAGTTGCTCAGAAGGGGGCGGACGGGACGGCCGTGGGCGCTTCGAGGCTTCCAGGTCTGCGCCCCGGGGGGTCTTCGGGAACAGAAGGGAGAAGCAGGGCCTCGCCCAGCCGGAGCTGCTGGGGACGGGGTGGGGGGCGACGGCCGCGGCGATGCAGGCAGGGGTCCTCCCCGGGGCGTTCGGGTTACCTGGTGCACTTGGCCAAAGGTATGTTCCCACCTGAGGCCTCCCCGCCTCTCACCTGCTAGTGACGGGAATGACAAGAACATTAATCATCATAATATACTTCAACATGCGATTTAATCTCCGCTACCGGGCAGGCGGCCCCAGAAGCAGATGAAGAAACGGAGGCGTAGAGAAGACAGCGTCCAGCTCTTCGCGGCTCTTCCTCCACACGCCTCGCCTGCCATCCCTGCCCAGGGCCCAGCACGCAGGGCTCCCAGGCCGCACCTCCAGCTGCCCCATGGCCTCCCCTCATCCTGCCTCCCAGTCCTGCAACACAAACCTCACGGCCTGCCCACATCCCGCCTCACACTCTCGACTCCGCGGAGTCACCATCCCAGCACCTCCTCCATCCCCCAGAGCAGCCTCTCCTTCTGGGGCCAGAAGCCCCCTCTTCCAGGAAGCCCTCCCAGGAAAGGCTGAAACTAGAGAGGCCTGGCAGCCGGTGTCCCCAGGCCGAGAGCTAGGCGGGGCGTGGGGGGCGCCAGCTGTCAGGGTGTGGGACTCCTCAAGACCCGAACTACCCGGCCGTCCCAAGCTGCTGGTTCCCAGCCCAGCGTCCTCCACCCCAAATCCCGCGTCTGGGCCAGCGTGGGCGTCGTGAGGGCGGATGGAGGTGCGCTCGGCCCGCCCGTCCTGCCCCCGCTGGCGCAGCCGCCGCTGTGCACCCGGGGAAAGGTCCAAGGACCGCCGCGTGGTCCTCCCCGCGGAAGAACGTCCTGCGCCCCCGCCGCGGCCCTGTCCCACAAGGAGCCAGCAGCGCCGGGGCCCACCTGCCGCCCTCCCGGCCGGCGCTGCGGTCACGGACAGGTGGGTGGGGCGGTCCCACGCCCATGGGAGAGCGAAGCTGAACTTCCCGGACGGCTGGCGAGGAGACAGCGCTCCCACAGGTGTGCGCGCTGCAGGACACAGGTGCTTGGAAAGGGAACAGGTGTGCAGAAAGGTGGCTGCGAGCGTGCAAAGTATAAGAAGGGACCGGACAGGCCGGCAGGTGCCGGCGGCCGAACGAGGCGGGCAGTGGGAGGGGCACGGGCAGCGTCGCGGCCCCTGGCGGGCGGGGCCGGGACGGGGTCGGGACCAGGGGTGGAGCGGCAGACGGGGCGGGGCGGGGCCCGAGGCGGGCGGGGGCGGGGCGGGGGTGGGAGGAGCAGGGCCTGGCCGGGCGGAGGCGGGGCCGGGGTGGGCGGGGCGAGGCGGGGGCGGGGCCGGGCTTCCCGCGCGGGCACGCGCTGCCCTCTGGCGGTGGCGGCGGCGCGGCAGCTCCCGAGGCGTTTTCCCTCCTCTCCTCTCCCCGCCCCGCCCCGCCCGCCACGTCCCAGCCCGCGGCCGGCCCGGGCCCCGTCCCCCGGAAGGCCCCCGCCCCTCGCCCACCCCCGGAACAGGGACTGGGCTCTCCCCGCTCCCACGGCCCTTCGGGGGAGGCGGCGCGGAGCGCGGAGCCGAGGGGCCGGCGCAAGCACGTGCTGCCCCTTAAAAGTGAAACCCGGGGCGGTCAGCCACCCTCGGGGTCTCAGGCCCCATCCTCAGCCAACCCCATGGGGTGACCACGGGGAGACAGGCTCTTGTAGCCACCTGCCCAGCCCCGGTGATCCCCACGCTTGCAGGTTCGCTAGCACGGATCCTCGCTTGCCGGATCCTCGCTTGCCGGCGACAGCACCTGCCCCGGGGCAGGAGAGGCGGTACTGGGGGAGAGCAGGGCAGGCCTCACAGAGGCTGCATCTCAGGGACAGCAGGTATAGGGACTGACAGGGACAGGCGAGTGGAGGAGGCTTGGCAGAGAATGGAGATGAAGTAACAGTGACTTATACACTCTCAGTTGCAGCAACCAAAAAAACAAATAGATGTGAAAACAGCACTCAAGGCACTGGGCTCACGAAACCGAGGACCGTGGTGCTGGAGAGAGGGGAAGCGACCCGGCTTGGGTCTGTCGAGGACTGTCCCGCCCACTGCCCAGGCCAGTGCAGAGAGAGGGAACCCAGGCAGCCACCAGCGTCTCCCTCAACTGGGAAGACAGAGGTGGCCAGGCAGAGGCTGGAGTTCACAGGTGCTCCAGAGTGCTGGAGAGGAGGGGGCTGCACTGAGAAGCCCAGACACCCACAGAGGGTCTGCCTGGAGGCTTCAGCTAAGCACAGATCAGTGCAGGAATGTGAAGAAAACACTCAAGGCTAGGGAAAGACCCACCCAGGATCAGAGCCCACGCAGGGCTGGGAATAGTGCCTGTGCCCGGCAGCCAGAGTGGGGAAGCATCATTAGAGCAGGAAGAAGTTCTCACCTTGTAGTAGGGAAGCATCAACATGAGACTAAATACAGTTCAGGTCCCACCAAACAGCACTCAATAACAAGACCCAGGGCCAGAGGTGGGGGCTCACACCTGTAGTCCCAGAACTTTGGGAAGCCAAGGCAGGCAGACCAGTTGAGCCCAGGAGGTCGAGACTAGCCTGGGCAACATGGTGAAACCCCATCTCTACAAAAATCCAAAAAGTCGCCAGATGTGGTGGTGCGTGCCTGTGGCTCTAGCTACTGAGGAGGCTGAGGTGGGAGAATCACTTGAGCCCAGGGGGCCGAGACTGCAGTGAGCCAAGATCACACCACTACACTCCAGCCCGTGCGACAGAGTGAGACCCTGCCTGAAAAAAAAGGACCACAGTTTCCAAGTAACTTAATCACATCCGAGAAACAAATGCAAAGATATGTCTAGGTCTACAAAAATATTCAGCAGCAAACAAGGTAGAATACAAAATGTTGAATATCTGGGAAAAAACAACAACATCTTTGCATTTTTATTAAAAAAACCAGGCATGAAAGAAGCAGGACATTATGACTCATATGGAGAGATGGGAAAAATCAATCAAAATTGACGGGAGGCCAGGCACAGTGGCTCACACCTGTAATCGCAGCACTCTGGGAGGCCGAATCACTTCAGACCAGAAGTTCACAACCAGCCTGGCCAACACGGTGAAAACCCATCTCTACTAAAAATATAAAAACTAGCCGGGCGTGGTGGGGCATGCCTGTAATCCCAGCTACTCGGGAGGCTGAGGCAGGAGAATCGCTTGAATCCGGGAGGCAGAGGTTGCAGTGACTGACCTGGAAATGACAAAGGTGACAGGGCAAGCAGAGGAGAGCACACACATGCTTATGCTGTGACCACGTTCCATATGTTCAAGATGCCAGAGAAAAGGAAAGACAGTATGTCACGTAAAGACGGGAAAAAAAGCCTCAAATCGAACTTCTGGGGACGAAAAGTAGTGTCAGAGAAATAACACACGAGATGGGATTAATGGAACGCTGCAAAAGAAAGGATCAGTGTGGCTGGGCGCCGTGGCTCACACCTATAATCCCAGCACTTTGGGAGACTGAGGCAGGTGGATCACCTGAGGTCAGGAGTTCAAGACCAGTCTGGCCAACATGGTGAAACCCCGTCTCTACTAAAAATACAAAACTTAGCTGGGCGTGGTGGTGTGTTCCTGTAGGCCCAGCTACTGGGGAGGCTGAGGCAGCAGAATCACTTGAACCCGAGAGGCAGAGGTTGCAGTGAGCCCAGATCACACCACTGCACTCCAGCCTGGGTGACAGAGCAAGACTCCGTTTCAAAAAAAGGATCAGTGAACTTGAAAACACAGCAATACAAACTGTCCAAATGAAACGGAGAAAAATGACTAGAAAAATGGAGAGAGCATCAGTGAACTGTGGTTCACCTTCAAGTGGTGAAATATGGGTATAATTGGAGTCCCCAAAGGAGAGGAGACAGAGGTTGGGAAATAATAAAGCTGTTTTTTGATCGAGCAGAGTGAATCACCTGCAGGAGTGTCTAAGGTGTCCCTCAAGCAGAAGGAAGGTCATACCCAATGGGAAACTGAATCTACACAAAGAAATGAGGAACACCAGAAACGGCAACTAAATGAGTGAGTATAAAGAGTGTTTTTCTGAGTCAGAGTCTCACTCTGTCGCCCAGGCTGGACTGCAGTGGCACGATCTCGGCTCACTGCAACCTCCGCCTCCCAGGTTCAAGCGATTCTCCTGCTACAGCCTCCCAAGTAGCTGGGATTACAGGCATGTGCCAGCACACCTGGCTAAGTTTTGTATTTTTAGTAGAGGCGGGGTTTCACCATGTTGGCCAGGCTGGTCTTGAACTCCTGACCTCAGGTGATCCACTTGCCTTGATAATCATCTGATTAACGTAAAAATAATGTATTGTGCGGTTTATAGCATATGAAAAATCAAAATATGTAACAACAATAGCACAATGGCTGAGAGGGAAAAATGGAAATGTAATGTTGTAAGGTTGACTATATATGAGGTTATATGATACCACCTGAAGTTAGTCGCAAGTTAAAAATGTATAGTAGGCGGGGTGCAGTGTCTCACGCCTGTAATCCCAGCACTTTGGGAGGCTGAGGCGGATGGATCATGAGGTCAGGAGTTTGAGACCAGCCTGGACAATATAGTGAAACCCCATCTCTACTAAAAACACAAAAATTAGCCGGGCGTGGTGGCGTACGCCTGTAGTCCCAGCTACTCAGGGGGCTGAGGCAGAAGAATTGCTTGAACCTGGGAGGCAGAGGTTGCAGTGGGCCACTGTACTCTAGCCTGGGTGACAGAGTGAGATTCTGTCTCAAAAAGAAAAAAGAGGCCGGACACAGTGGCTCACGCCTGTAATCCCAGCACTCTGGAGGCTGAGGCGGGCGGATCACGAGGTCAGGAGATCGAGACCATCCTGTCTAACACAGTGAAACACCCGTCTCTACTAAAAATACAAAAAATTAGCTGGGCGTGGTGGCAGGCGCCTGTAGTCCCAGCTACTCGGGAGGCTGAGGCAGGAGAATTGCTTGAATCTGGGAGGCAGAGGTTGCAGTGAGCTGAGATCGCGCCACTGCCCTCCAGCCTGGGCAACAGAGCAAGACTCCATCTCAAAAAAAAAAAAAAAAAAAAAGTATAGTATAAATCTGAAAGCAACCATTAAAATAAAGAATTACAGCTAATAAGACAACAAAGGACACAAATAGAATTTAAAAATTAACCCCCCCAAAAAAGCAGAGAAAGAGGGAGAAGAAAAAATGAGATGAGTCAAAGACAGCTAGCAAGATGGTAGATCTAAACCCCATGACATTGATAATCATATTAAATGCAAACATTCTGAACATCCCACCTAAAAGGTAGAGATTTTCGGATTGGGTAAAAAAGCAATACCCATCTCTACGCTGCCTAGAAGAAACACACATCAAATATAAAGACACAATTATGTTAAAAGGATAGGGAAGGATGTACCACACTGACACTACTCAACAGAAATCTGGCCAGGCGCGGTGGGATGCCCATGTAGTCCCAGCTACTTGGGAGGCTGAGATGGAAGGACCACTTAAGCCCAGAAGTTCATGTCCAGAATGGGCAGCATAGTGACAGACCTTGTCTCTAATAAAAAGACAGAGGAGGCCGGGCGCCATGGCTCACGCCTGCAATCCCAGCACTTTGGGAGACCAAGGCAGGCAGATCACTTGAGGTCAAGAGTTTGAGATCAGCCTGGCCAACATGGGGAAATCCCATTTCTACTAAAAATACAAAAATTAGCCATGTGTGGTGACACACGCCTGTAATCCCAGCGACGCTGGAGACTGAGGCAGGAGAATTGCTTGAATCTGGGAGGCAGAGGGTGCAGTGAGCCGAGATTGCACCACTGCACTCCAGCCTGGGGGACAGAGCAAGACTCAGGCTCAAAAAAAAAAAAACAAAAACGCACACACACACAAAACTACATCATGATCAAGGGAGGTTCATGAAGAGATGCAAAGCTGATTTGTCAATGAGCTGACCTAGGGTTGTTCACCCAGCACAATGAGACCGACGTCCACACCGAGGTTTGCAGCAGGCGGCAGGAGAGTGCTTCCTTGCAGGCGCCAAGGAAGGAGGACCAGGGCAGCTCGTACTTAAGTGCTGGCCTCTCGGATAGCGTGCAGGCAAGGGTTTTTAAAGACAGGTGTAAATTTCAGGAAAATAGAATTCACAGGCAAGATTGTAAACCAAAACACAGAGGTTATACATTGGTTTTGGCCTAAAAGGGAGGGATATCTTGAAGGAGTGAGGGGTATTCCAGGTCATAAGTAGATTCAAAGATTTTCTGGGGCTGGGCATGGCAGCTCACGCCTGTAATCTCAGCACTTTGGGAGGCTGAGGTGGTTGGATCACAACGTCGGGAGTTCGAGACCAGCCTGGCCAATACAGTAGAGCCCTGCTCTACTAAAAATACAAAAATTAGCCAGGTGTTGTGGCGTGCGCCTGTAATCCCAGCTGCTTGGGAGACTGAGGCATGAGAATCACTTGAACCCAGGAGGCGGAGGCTGCAGTGAGCTGAGATTGCACCACTTCAGCCTGGGCAACTGAACGAGACCCTGTCTTACCAAATTAAAAAAAAAAAAGGCCAGGCGCGGTGGCTCACGCCTGTAATCCCAGCACTCTGGGAGGCCGAGGCGGGCGGATCACAAGGTCAGGAGATTGAGACCATCCTGGCTAACACGGTGAAACCCCGTCTCTACTAAAAGTACAAAAAAAAATTACTGGGCGTGGTGGTGGGCACCTGTATTCCCAGCTACTCGGGAGGCTGAGGCAGGAGAATGGCGTGAACCCAGGAGGCGGAGCTTCCAGTGAGCCGAGATCACGCCACTGCACTCCAGCCTGGGCGACGGAGTGAGACTCTTATCTCAGAGGCTGTGTGTGAGCTGATGGCCAGTGCGGGCTTCTCTGGCTCTTGGCACGGCCTCAAGCCTGACCCATTCACAGCGAGGGCCAAAGTGACCCCATGAGCAAGACCGGAGGGTGGGGACGCGTCGGTAAGCTGGTGGGGACGCGTCGGTAAGCTGGTGGCCGCCAGGGAAGGAGATGGCGACGGAACCTCATGGGGAAGGAGACAGATGCAGCTTTGCCGTTCAGCCAAGACTGGTGCCAGCGCCGTGGGGCCTCAGAACCCCCTGCTGTCACCTTGCCTCCAGAGGAGGGTCTGTCGTACCACCCTGGTGACCAGGCTCACACCAGGAATCCCAGCTGAGGGGGATACTTGGAGTATATGTGGCTATTTTTGCCAAAAGCCACAACACCCAAGTCCAGGAGTGAGGGGAGGATCCCTCGTGGGGTCTCTGTCCCACTCCAGCACCTTGGAGGCCCACTTTGGTTGGGGCAGGCAGGGTACATGGGCTTTGGGAGGTGCAGTGAAGCCAGTGGGCTCACCCCCTGCCCCCACCAGAGCCCCTGACAGCCTCCAGGGAAACGTGTGGGGTCTCTGTGCCCCAGCCCTCTGGCTGCCAGCCAAGGGTGGCCCTGGGAGGATGCTGGAGCGAGGGAAGAGACTGGGGCCTTGGTTCCCGGGGTCCTGCGCAGAGCACCTACAGGCTGGCCACACCCCTGGGTAGAAGGTCCCTGCTCCTTGCCAGGACGCCCAGCCCTGCCTGGACTGCTGAGTGCCCTGGGGGCTCCCCCGTGGCTTCCTGGCACCCTGCCTCCATCTCTGTAAACAGTCATCAAATTGTCCTCATCTGGCCCTGCCATGTCTCAAATCCGGAGCCAGGACAATCCGTGGTGGGGAGACACAGACCATGGTGGACACTACTGTTTCCTTCTGCTGGCCACCACCTGGGTCGCACAGGCGTGCCCCCATCCCACCCTCCACCGTGCTAGGGTACAGCAGTCTTCCCTCATGCAGCCTTAGCTCCCCACTCTGCAGAACAAGTAAGAAAGCAAGGGACCGGCATGCCGCCTCACCAGGGGTGATCCCGGAAACCCCTGGGTGGGCGGGGCCGAGCTGGCTCCCCAGCCTGACCCAGGGGCTCAACACGCTTCCGGTCCAGGCTTGGGAGTGGTCTGAGTGGGAGCGAGGGGGAAAGAGGCCTCGCTCCAGCTGGGTCCTCATCAGCCACCGGGGTTTACCCTTGGAGGCTGCCCTGGAATGTGCCCAGGGCCAAGCCACAGAGCCTCAGCCGGAGACTGATGTGTGCAAAGCCACTTTAAAAGGGGCGTTGGTACCAAGATATAAAAGAAAATAATAAAATATAAAAATATATTGCAAAGGGGGTGATGGGAGGGCAGCGTGGGCACAGTGCAGCCCCAGCTCGCTGACTGCCGGTGGAGGTGCAGCCCACTGGGGCTCAGCACAGGCTCATGGATTGCCCGGGGGTGGGGGCCCTCTTGGCGCAGGGACCTCCAGGTACGGCACAGGGTTCGAGAAGGGGCCTGGTCGGGCCCAGTAATCCAGGGCTCGAACTCGGTAGGAGCCAGAGACAGCACCTGTGTCTGGAGACAAGCAGACACGTGTGCCAACCGGAACCTGCCCCCACCCGAAAGCCCCCTGACCCCAGGCTTCTCGAGGCCCCCACCCAGTACTGCCCTGAGGCCCAAGAATGGGGTGGCTGAGTCCAGGGTAGCGGGTGGTGGGCGCACCTGGGCTGAACACAAAGAGGTTGAAGGTCGATGGCTTCCTGCTGACCGGGGTGTACGCCTTACCGTCCTGAGAGAACTGGATCTCGTATGTCCACAGGCACCTGGGGAGGTCAGGCCAAGACCAAGGCTGGGGTCAAGACAGTCCTCAAAGGTGGGGGCAGGCAGGGCAGGGCCGGGTGGATCCACAGCCCCATTCCCTCAAGCCCCTCGGAGGCACCTCCCCAGCGCCCGGGCACTCTTCCTGCCCAGACAGGAGAGGGCTGGAGCCCGAATGTCCATTTCATGTCCTCTAGGAGAACCCACACCCCACTGGCAAGGCCTGGCGCGTGGCCCACAGTGTGTGGGGTGAAGGGCAGGGACGCACAGCTGCGAGGGAGGGAGCTGGTGGGCCACGGCAAGTGGCCCGAATGACCGCATGGCTGAAGGGGTCGGGACCCAGGGAGGTGCCTAGGACCAGGCAGCGGGAGGGGCGGCCCCACTCACGCACTTGGAGCCCACGTGTTCATCCGACCAGACCAGAACCAGCTGCCCTTGGGTCAGGGGCAGGGCGCGGAGCCGCGTGACCTGGGGGAGGGAGGGGCTGTGATGGGGTCGGGGAGGCGGAGTCCGGGCCGCGGCGCGGGTTAGGGGACTGCCACTTGCCTGCCCGGGCAGCATCTCGGGGCGCGCGCACACGTGCACCAGCAAAAGCGACGGCAGCCGCAGCGCGGGGCGCAGGGTCAGGCGGCCGCTGGCGGGTAAGGGGCGCGGTGCCGCGGCCACCGGGTCCTGGGCGCAGTGGCGGGTCCTCAGGGTTCTCCAGGGGGGCTGAGGACGCTCGGCCCGACCTCAGGGCGAACGCCCCCGGCCCACCGCTCCGCCTCCCACCCACACCGCCTCGGGGCCCCCGCCTTTGGTCCCCACCCCGCCGGGACCCCGGCCCGGCCCCTCGCCCCTCCACGGCCCACCCACCTCGGCCGCGCGCATGCGCCGGAACTGCTCAGCCGAAGGGAAGACGGGCCGGCCCAGGCGCCGCCACTCGCCGTCCGGGCTACAGAGCCGGTTGTCCAGGTAGCGCGTGACGTAGACCAGGCCTGCGGGGCCGGACACTCACGCCTCGGCTCCCCGGGCCGCCCCCTCCAGGGCCCGCCCCCTCCAGAGCCCCAGCGGGACCAGAGCCCTCCCTGGGACCCCGGCTCACCCGGGCCGGGGGGCACCCCGCGCAGCCGCAGGGTCACCGCGACGCTGCCGTTGGGGTGGGCGCGGGTGTCGTCGCTCGCGTAGATCAGCACCGCGGCACGCCAGGCGTCGGCCGGGCCCTGGGGGCGGTGGGCGCTGGCCAGGACTCCCACCGTGTGGTTGCTGTCCAGGACCGTCCCGGCCCGCGACACCTCGGCCCAGAGCTGCTCCTCATCTGCGGGGCGGGAGGCCGTCGCCGCGTGGGTCCGTTGCCCCGCCGCCCCCCGACCCAGGGCCGGGGCTCCCACCACTCGCTCCCCCTCCCCTTGGTGAAGGAGTCCCCAGGCCCCGCCACGCAGAGGCGCACCCCGGGAAGCGCGCGGCTGGAGGAAGTGCGCTCCCCGCAGCGGGACCTTCGCAGGAGCCGCTCCCCAGCCTGGAGGGCCCTGGCCGGCCCACCCCAGCGGCCCCGGCTCACCCAGCAGCGCCAGCAGCCCCATGGCGGTGAGCACCGGCTTGCGCAGCAGCTGCACGTGCGGCGGGCGGGTGTTGTTGACCTGGAAGCGCGCGGTGAGCGTGCGCTGCGCGAAGGGGTGCGGGTGGTAGCTCAAGAAGGCGTTGTCGTTGCTCAGAAGCGCGTAGGGGAAGGCGGAACTGGTGTTGGCCAGTAGCAGGTTCTGATGCTGCGCGATGACCTGCGGGTGTCCAGGGCGGCTGGGACCGCGTGGCGCGGCCACCGCTCGCCTGTCCCGTCCCAGGAGGAAGGTGGCTGGGGGGCGCGCAGGGCGTTGGGCCGGCCCACCTTCACCACCATGGCCGCGTAGGTCACGTCGGCCCTCCACGGCTGCGGCAGGGACCAGCCCACCAGCGGGTCCGCCTCGTCGTTGTAGATGGGGGTGTCCGCGAACTTGGGGAAGAGCTGCCGGATCTGCTGCGCGACGGCCTTCTCCTGCTCCAGGATGGAGATGGAGCTGCGCGCACCCTGCGGGCGGGGCCGCCTCAGCACCACCAGGGTCAGCACGGCCCGGGGCACCGCGGCTGAGGGCGCAGAACCCCGGGGCGGACGGAGGGGCAGGGCGCACCTTCCTGTGGAGGGAGATGTAGTCCAGCCGCACGCCCGCCTCCCCGGTGAAGAAGTTGGTACCGTCGTGGCAGTGGCGCAGGAGGCCCCAGCTCAGCGGGGATCGCGGTGGGGTGTGGAAGGAGTCGCCGGGGCCTCCCAGCCGCAGGGCGGGGCTGGCGGCGCGCAGACCCTCCGAGCAGGCATCGTAGTAGTTCAGGAAGCCTGGGCCGGGGGGAGCGCTGCGTCTACACCTACCCTGGGGACCAGCGGCTTAGCCTCCGCTCCTGCTTTCCTCTGCCCCCTCTCAGCCGGGCAGGACCCCAGGAAGCGGTGCACACCTTGCATGGTCATGGAGACGTTGTCAAAGTCGTGGTGGTCTGGCTCGTTCCACGTCTCGAAGTTCCACTTGGAAACATGCGCCAGTCCGTACCTACCTGCAGAGGAGCCTTGCTGTCCCCCCAGCACAGGTGAATCTTGCCTCAGTGACTCCCACGGAGGGTGCAAGGTGATGAAGGGCGTCTGACTCAAGATGAACCCCATCTCCACGCAGGCCAGCCTCCCGCCCCACATCAGGAAGCCCTGGCTCAAAGGGGTCCAAGACCTGGGCGGCAGCCTGGGTGATAGGGGTGCAGCCTGCCCAGGAGTACCCCCCATCCCGGGGGCCCAGGGCCTTCACCCACCCACCAAGCCCAGGAGTACCCCCCAGCCTGGGGCCCCAGGGCCTGCACCGACCACCAACGTATCCCTTGTCCCCCCCATCCCCCCAAGGGTCTGGTCCTGCCCACCAATATATCTCCTGACCAGGCAGCAGCCTGCTTGATAGGGGTACAACCTGCCCAGGAGTACCCCCGCCCCGGCCAGGGCCCCAGGGCCCCAGGGCCTGCGCTTGCCCACCGATGTATCTCCTGGCCAGGCTGGAGACCAAGTCCTTCCACTCAAACACCTGCTGCTTGTCCTCAAAGTCGGTGAAGTGGCCCGAAGCACTGCCCATCAGCTCAAACCCTGGAACACAGGAGGGCTGCCCCACCGCCCACCGCACACGACACCCATGCTCTGCCAGGCCTGTGCTCCGGCACCAAGGCCAGCCCTGAATGGACATCCAAGGACCCGGAGGGGCTGGGTGAGGGAGAGGGTGGGCAGGGCAAGGGGGTGCAGGAGGGCAGAGCCCACAGCTCACCTGGGAGGAGCTGATTCTCCCTGAGAAGGTCCAGGTACCCGTCCAGGTGGGTGAAGTTGTAGCTCAGGCCCCGTCCAGTGGACCCCCTGCAGAAGGACGGCCAGCATCAGGAAGCAGGATGCCCACACAGCTCCGTGCTCCAGGCTGGAACCGTGGCCACAACAGAGCGTGTGGGAGCCTGCAAGGTGCCACACGGGACTTGGGTGCTGACTTCCCGAGGGGCCCTTCCCCTTGGAAAATAATCAACCCTATGAAAGCCTAGTGTGAACTATGCTATCTGTATATGGAGACTCCCCAACCCTACACCATCAAGAGATGGAAGACTTGGGGTGGGGGTTCGGAATGGCCCTGAGGCTCAGTGGGACGAGGCAGGCAGGTCCCGAGCAGCCGTGGCCAGGGGTCAGGAGCCAGGCAGGACCTGGTGGACACCCCACCCTGGTTCTCTGCACCTCCTGGAGGCCCAGGAGTGCCCCATTTCCCCTCCCACACCCCAAGAGGCAACATGGGTGGGCAGGAAAGGGAGAAGGGGGCCGCCCTGCCACTGCACTTGCAGATGGGGCTGAATTCCCACAAGGCCTGCATTCCAAGGGGACAGGCGTCATAAGGGAATGGGAATCTTTGGTGAAGGGGATACAACAGGGAGTGAGGAGCCTGATGGTCAGCAAGGGACCTCTCTGAGGAGACATCTAAGGCTACCATGCAATGGGACCAGCCAGCAGGAAGACGTCCAGGCAGCAGATGGCATCGCCAGTGCAAAGGCTCTGGGACAGAATAAGGGTGGATATCATGGGATATGAGGCTCCATGGGGGTCTGGAAGTGACTGCTTTGAGGATGGGACCCTGACCCAGAGCGCAACAGGGATCCCTTTCAGGGTTCTGAGCTGAGCAGTGCCAGGGCATTTTTCTTTTTTCTTTTTCTGAGAGGGAGTCTTGCTCTGTTGCCCAGCCTGGAGTGCAGTGGTGCGATCTCGGCTCACTGCAAGCTTCCCCTCCTGGGTTCACGCCATTCTGCCTCAGCCTCCCAAGTAGCTGGGACTATAGGCGCCCACCACCACGCCCGGCTAATTTTTTTTTGTATTTTTAGTAGAGACGGGGTTTCACTGTGTTAGCCAGGATGGTCTCCATCTCCTGACCTCGTGTTCCGCCCACCTCAGCCTCCAGCGTGTTTTTCAAGGATCTCTCTGGCAGCTCACTGGAGTCAGGGTGGGAGCTGGAAGACTGGCTGGGGGCCGTGGGGGTCGCCCACAGAGGTATGGTGCCCAGACTGGATGGTGACTGTGCAGGCTGTGAGCAGAGGGACTGATGAGGTTTGAGGTGAGATGGGGGTTGGGGGGTCGTCCAGGGCAACTGTGGATTTCAACTTGGGCAGCTGCGCGGGTGGATGAGCTTGGAGTGAGACTGGTCTTGGTTTTGGCCATGTGGAGTTGGACATCTGAGGGTGAACTGAGTGAGGAGGCTGGTGTGCAAGGGTCTGGGGTTGTGGGTGATACTTCTGGCCTGAGGGAAGGGGAATGGGGTGAATGGAATAGCAGCCGGCCTTGAGCCTGGAGTGAGAAGCAGAGACCAGGCTGGCCAGGATCTGAGGGCTTCCTGCGGACGCCACGCAGGTCAGCACAGCTGCGCGTGGGGCAGTGCACCTCCTGTGGCAGCTGGCTTTGTGCCACATCTGCAGTGGTGGAGGATGGGGTTACCACCATGGACCGGAATCTGGCCCTATACAGCTCCCTGTCTGTCAATCTCCCCATGCCACTGCACCCCCAGCTCCACAGCAAAGGTCTGGACACCTCAGCACCTCCCTTCTGGTCCTCCCATGGTGTACAAGATCAAGGCAGAGCCTTGGCGGGAGTCTACAGCCTTCAGGTGTGGGCTCCTGCTCCGCCCCGCCTCTGCCGGTCCCCACCTGCTCCTGTACCCAGGGCTGGGCGCCCAGCAGGAGCAGCAGGAGTCCCTGAGGTCCACCCCACCCGGCCCCTACCACCTCCCCTCCCCTCCATCCAAAGGACACACTGGTAGCAAAGAAGTATAACTTAAGAAGCACTTGGATAAGAATTAAATGCCCAGAAGGTGCATTCCAAAGTCCCACGGAGTTGGAGTAGCAGGGCACGGCGACCTGGAGGAAAGTGAAGGCCCAGCTGGGCTTCAGGTTTTCTCTGCAGAACCCCAAGGCGATAGCCCGGCAGCCCGTGACCCTAGCGGGGGGGAGCCCCAGCATCAGAGATGTCCCTGGCCTGACACCCAAGGCGCCTCTTGAGTGTCATCTGGCAGGGCCAGCCTCGCAGCGAGGGCAGCCCGGGACAGGGATCCCCGCTCCCAGGGGCGACCCCAGGCCCAGGAACCCCAGAGTCAGTCCACAGGCCCCAGGGCCCATCCTCCGCCTGGCCCCCATTGGGAGGGGCCTTGAGAGACCGACGCTGGGGAGGGCACTGGGCCGGCGAGATGGAGCGCGCAGCCCACCCCCAGGGCCGGAGACGCAGACAAGCCACCGCCCAGCCCGGAACGGAAGCCGCGGGGGCGCGTCAGCCCTGCCAGACCCCGCGCGGGGTGTCGCTGGGGCCGCGGCGGCGCACAACGGGCTCATTCACCGCGCGGCCGCGGCTGGGCGGCCGCCCGGGTCCCCACGTCCCCGCCCCTGGGCCCGAGCGCGTGCGCCGCGAAGACAGCGCGGCTGCCGGGCCTGGTGAGTGCGCGGGGCGGGGCCGCGCGTGCATGGGGGTTCGCAAGCGGTGGGGGGAGACCGCGCGGGGTGGGGAGCAGGGCCGCGCGCTCCTGAGGGTGGGGGTGGGAGTGCGGGGCAGGGGCGGAGGCCGGGCTCGCTGGGCTGGGGGCGCGGGGCGGGTACAGACCTGCCTCTTGGGAGAACCTGCATCTGTGGCCGGGACGAAGGGGATGAAGGGGACGCAGGTGCTAGAGGGTGCAGGCCGGGGCCTCCTCTTCTCCAGACCTCGGAGCTCGCCCACCCGCGGGAGGGTCTCTGGGAATAAACTCGGGTCCCATCCCAAAGCCCTATCGGCCAGGCTTTTTTCCACGGGTGGGAGGCAAGGATACAAGATCTCCTTTCCCAGTAAATGGATTCCGATGTAACACGGCTGATTTAAAGACAAAACGAAGTAAGCGTGTGACACAAGACTGGCCAGGGGTTCAGGCGGGAGGGGGGTTCAGGCATGTCCCAGTTGCTGGGGCCCCCACGCCCCCTGTCCTGCGTGGGCCAAGCGGGGAAGGAAGGAGGTGTTGGCAGCCCTGTGCCCGCACAGGCTCGGGGTAGAATGGGCTACCCATTCTCTCTGGCCAGCAAGGCCCCGGACCCCTGGGCACTCAGCCTTTGGGCCTGGTCACAGGGCAGCACCAGCCACTGCCTCAATGCTCAGAGAAACTGAGGCAGAGACACGTGGGAGGGGGCAGGTCAGGCCCCAAGGGTCGTACAAGGATGACCTCATCTGCTTTAGACACCCAGCCTAGGTAGGGACTAAAAGGGCATAAGGCCCAATGCCTGCAGAAGACCCCTGAGGCCAGGCCCCTGCAGTGCGGCTGAGGCTGTTCCTGAACTGTGCTCACCTGCCTAAAACCTCACCTCGGGTCCCCATGAGCCAACCTCTGGAAACCTCCACCACCCTTCCTGAGGAGGGAAGGGCCACCTCCCACTCCAGGTTTTTCTGTGGCCCCAGGTGGCACTGCCCACCCTACCCTGCAGGCAGGCGTCTGCACCAAGTGCCCCATCCCTGCTGTAGCACCCAGGTCCTCCCTGCCTCCTTTAGGGAGACCTTGAGGGAACAAGCCCAGCCCCCTGGGTCTCCCCAGTTCTCCAACAACTCTGCTGGTGGCTGCACCCACAGGAGCCCTTATCTGTCCCAGGGAGGGGCCTGAGGCCCTGCGTGACTGCCTTACCCCACCCACTGGCCAACCACTTTTTACAGCACAGCTCCCAACTGCTGGGCAAACAGCTGCTTCCCAGGGACCACTGGGGCCCAGGTTGGGCTGGGGTGGGAGCAAGGGCTCAGACTCGGAGGACAGGGCAGGGGCTTCGAGGAGAAATCAGACTTGGAGAGGGCATCCCAGGTGGACGCTATGGGGGTACGAGACCCTGGAGCGTTCAGCCCCGCCCACATCTCACACTCAGGATGTCTCCTACTCTCTGGCCACCCCAACTACATTCCACTCCCATTTCACCTCCAAATGGGGGTACTGCAGCCCAGTCTTCCCTGGGCTCACCCAGGGCTGTGGGGAACTAGCAGGGCTTAGCAGACAGCTTCCACAAGGAGGTACCTTTGGTGGGGTGAGTGTCCAGGGTCTCCTCCCTCCGGGGCTCTGCCCCATCAATGTCAGTGTCCTCGTCCTGGGGGAATGGAACCCCGGCACATCAGCCGGTTCTGCAAGACCCTCGGCATCAATCCCACGTGGACAGGAGAAGTAGAGCCTGTGGCTTCTGTTCCCAGGATAGAGTCAGGCTGCCCAAGGTGCCAGGGCCAGCTTGGCCTTCCAGTCCCACCTGAGGGACCCACCGCAGCCTCCTGGCCTCCCTTGGGATGGGAGAGCACTGAGGGCTGCAGCCCCTTGTTACAGTCACCCTCCGGCCACAGGTGCCCAGTGCAGGCTCCCACCCAGTACTCACTGTCAAAGTTGGGGAGGGACCTGAGGTTCCCAAGGAATTTTTTTTTTTTTTTTTTTTTTGAGACAGAACGGCCGGGCGCGGTGGCTCACACCTGTAATCCCAGCACTTTGGGAGGCTGAGGCGGGTGGATCACAAGGTCAGGAGTTCAAGACCAGCCTGACCAACATAGTGAAACCCTGTCTGTACTAAAAATACAAAAATTAGCCGGGCGTGGTGGCGCACGCCTGTAGTCCCAACTACTCAGGCGGCTGAGGCAGGAGAATTGCTTGAACCCGGGAGGCAGAGGCTGCAGTGAGCCGAGATTGCGCCACTGCACTCCAGCCTGGGCAACAGAGGGCAGAGCGAGACTCCGTCTCAAAAAAAAAAAAAAAAAAAAGACTTGCAGGCTGGACTGAAGTGGTACAATCATATCTCACTGCAGCCTGGACCTCCAGGGCTCAAGCGACCCTCCTACCTTAGCTTCCCAAAGTGCTGGGCCAATGATAGCGTTTGTTTTTGAGACAGGCTCTTGTTCTGTGGCCTAGGATAGGGTGCAGTGGTGCAATCATACCTCACGGCAGCCTCAAACTCCTGGGCTCAAGCCATGCTCCTGCCTGAGCCGCTTGAGTAGCTGGGATACAGGCACACACCACCACACCCAGCTAATTTTGTACTTTTAATTTTTGTAAAGGTTGGGGGGCGGGGGTCGGCTGGGTGCAGTGGCTCAAGCCTGTAATCTCAGCACTTTGGGAGGCCGAGGTGGGCGGATCACGACTTCAGGAGATCAGCACCATCCTGGCTAACACGGTGAAACCCCGTCTCCACTAAAAATACAAAAAATTAGCCGGGCGTGGTGGTGGGCGCCTGTAGTCCCAGCTACTCCGGAAGCTGAGGCAAGAGAATCACTTGAACCCGGGAGGCAGAGCTTGCAGTGAGCCAAGATCATGCCACTGTACTCCAGCCTGGGCAACAGAGCGAGACTCCGTCTCAAAAAAAAAAAAAAAATTAGCCAGGCATGGTGGCGGGCGCCTGTAGTCCCAGCTACTCAGGAGGCTGAGGCAGGAGAATGGCGTGAACCCAGGAGGCGGAGCTTCCAGTGAGCCGAGATCACACCACTGCATTCCAGCCTGGGTGACAGAGCGAGACTCCGCCTAAAAAAAAAAAAAAAAAAAAAAGAAAAAGAAAAAGGTGGGGGGGGCGTCTCACTATGTTGACCAGGCTGGTCTTGAACTCCTGGCCTTAAGCGATCCTCCTGTCTAGGCCTCCTAAAGTGTTGGAATTACAGGAGTGAACCACCGTGCCTGGCTAATAATTCCTTTTAAAAAGCAGCTTACCCTCATTTTCACGTGTGGGCCTAATTTAGTTCACTTTAAAAAATCATTTGTCTTCACCCCAGCCCTATGAGGCAGGCACTGCTGGTCCCAGCCTGTGGTAGAGGGGAGGGCAGAGGAGCCGTGAGGGTGACCAGGCACAGTGGGTCGGCGCTGGGTCCGGGCAGACCAGGACTCCTGGCCAGTCGTGGCACCTTGACCCGGGCAGCCCTTGCCCCGGGGCGGTGAGCACCACACACAGGGCTTACGCGAGCACATACGCACATGCACACACCGGCAGCCTTGTGCTGAGCTGGCTGTCGGCCTCCGCCCTGCTCCAGCTTGGACCAGGCCCGCTCCTTGCAGGACCCGGAGGGTGTCCGGCAACTGGACACGGAGACCAACCCTCCCTCAGCCCCACCTGGGTTTGAAGGCTGCTGCGCTCGACCCCAGACCCCAGAGCTGAAGGTTTGCCTGTGCTCAGCCCTTGAGCCCCCGCCTCCCGCTGTTCCTACGCACCTCCAGGCAGGGCTGCAGAGCCACAGCTGCAGCCGCTCCTGGGAGGCTGGGAGCTCATCGGAGGCCCACACAGCTCTAACTACTACAAGCCCCTGATTACAGTTCAACTCCCGGATTAGCCGATCAGGTAACATGGCTGAAGAAACCCGTGACTCAGCAGTCTGTAGGTAAATAATTTAACTACAGAGTCCAGTGCACAGACCACTGCCTGCAGGTCGGCGCCAGAGCCACCACCGCCACTCTCCCCGCTGCTTGCGGGAGCGAGGGCCTTGCCGTCCTCGGTGCTCTTGCCAGCCCCTCGTCATCCCAGGGCCCTCGGCGCCTGTGAGGACTCTCTCAGGTAAGAATCATCCTGGGCCCAGATCTCAGCCGCAGCAGAGTGGGGCGTGGGAGCCGAGGCCGGAAATGCCCTGGACTCGTGGTTTCTTAGGGGCACCCTCAGGCTCAAGGCAGGTGGCCCTGCTGTCCCCATTCCACACACCTGGACCCCAGGGGCTTGGGGTGGGCTTCAGGTCGTCCAGGGACCCAGTGTGGTGGGGTCTTCCAGGGACGGGGACACAACTCTTGCAATGTTGCCTGAGGGCCAGGACCCACGCTCTGTGCCCCAGGGGTGCTGTGCCCAGCCTGCATGTGTCAACCTACCAGGCTGGGCTCACTCCCCCAACACACCCACCAGGAGACTGCAGCTCCCACACCCTGGGCCAGCGTGCAAACAGCAGGCTCAGCCCAGGCTCCAGGGTGTCCTGGGAGCAGTCTTTGCCTAACATCGCTGAGAAGAATGTTTAAAGTGAAAGTACATTGGACCCTGCAAACAGGACAGACCCAAGGCCTCACATGAGACCCGTCAGGCCTCTAAGCACCGCCTCCCTAACGCCAGTGTTTTCTGAGTCAAGGGAAACGTCAGGTGCCCTTCCGGCTCTGCCGGCCCAGGGTGGCTGTGTGCAGCGGGCTGGGTCCTCTCAGTGCTGCCTGGGGACAGTGTGTCATGGCCGTTCCACAGTGAGCTGGTGCAGCCTGGGAAAAAGGGCGCCTCACGTCCCAGAACTGTCTGGGCAGGGGAGACAGACGCCAGTCACCCTCCTCCCCTCCTAGCTGGCTCTGATGGGGCCCCCGTCTAGTTATATTCTCAGAATTCTGTCCCAAGGCCAGGCGGATGGGCTAGGCTAGTGTCTTAGAGCGCTGCTCCCCCAGCAGACTTGGGGTCCCAGCACCCACAAAGCTTGGCAGGGACATAGGAGGCCCCTTCCTGAGACTTGTGCCAGCCCGAGGACCCACAGGGCAGGTGACAGGGGTGGGTGATGTCTCCAGGAGAGCAGGCGATGGTTTGGATGGGGGAGAAAGGGCTCTGGTGTGGGCATGGGGTGGACAGCAGGACCGTTCGCCAACCTGGGGAGCCAGGGAGGTGGACGCGGAGCAGCTGCACTCAGGCTTGCCTGCACCTGCGTCCAGTGACTGTGGCATTCTGACCCGAGGCACGTGTGCGTGGCAGCAGCCCAGCCTGTTCCCTCCCTGTTGGGGAGGTGAGCTTCAGGAGGCTACAGGGTGGGTTTCAGCCACGAACTGCAGAGCCAATGGGCCGGAGCTGAGCCTGGACAGGGTCCCGCCATGCCGCCCCTCAGCACTGCTGGCCTCAGCACACCCCGTGGCATGGGCTTGGTGTCAGAATCCCATCTCACCCCACGCTGGATTCTGGAGCCAGAAGGGCCCGGCGTCCATCCATACCGGGCAGAGGGCTGGGACCTGCGCTGCCGGGAGAAGGCCCAGCACCAATCCCCGGCCCTGGGTGGGCGAGGGGTCCGCCCCAAGGGCCCGTTGCTGCCTGGGACCTTGTCGTTTGGCCCTGGATCTGGGGGCTCCTGTGACCATGCCCTCTTCTCAGCTGCAGGTCGGCCACAGGACCTAACACAGCAGGATGGACGAGTCCCCTGAGCCTCTGCAGCAGGGCAGAGGGCCGGTGCTGGTCCGACGGCAGCGCCCAGCACCCCAGGGTCTGCGCGAGATGCTGAAGGCCAGGCTGTGGCGGAGCTGTTCGTGCAGCGTGCTGTGCGCCCGGGCGCTGGTGCAGGACCTGCTCCCCGCCACGCGCTGGCTGCGTCAGTACCGCCCGCGGGAGTACCTGGCAGGCGACGTCATGTCTGGGCTGGTCATCGGCATCATCCTGGTGCCACAGGCCATCGCCTACTCATTGCTGGCCGGGCTGCAGCCCATCTACAGCCTGTATACGTCCTTCTTCGCCAACCTCATCTACTTCCTCATGGGCACCTCACAGCACGTCTCCGTGGGCATCTTCAGCCTGCTTTGCCTCATGGTGGGGCAGGTGGTGGACCGGGAGCTCCAGCTGGCTGGCTTTGACCCCTCCCAGGACGGCCTGCAGCCGGGGGCCAACGGCAGCATCCTCAACAGCTCGGCTGCCATGCTGGACTGCGGGCGTGACTGCTACGCCATCCGCGTCGCCACCGCCCTCACGCTGATGACCGGGCTTTACCAGGTGAGGAGCCCTGCTTGGGCACAGGGAGGGGCCCAGGGCACCCCCCTTAGGTGCTGGCCATCCACGAGGGCAAGGCTGGGAGCAAGCACAGGGTTGGCAGAGGAGGTGCTGGCCCAGGACAGCAAGGCTTGGGCAGAGCTGGGGCATGCTGGGGCATCCCAGGGCGAGGCACCAACGCAGAGGGGTTGTGGGTGCAGGAGGGGAGGGGCACAGGGAGCCAGCCCGGTGGGCCACGGTGGGGACCAGCAGGCCAGGTGTGGCTGTGGCTCAGTGGTGCCGGACTGAGGCCATGTGGCCTCCCAGGCCTTCTGTCCTAGGTGGGGTGGGGGATGGCCTCCCCACCCCCGAAGGTCTCCTGCTTTGTCCTGTCCACCATGGCCTGTCCACCTTGGCCCCCGTTGGCTCCACATCTGCATGGGGGGCAGTGGGCACCATGTGTAGAAAGCAGGAGGAAGGGGCTGCCTTCTGATACCAGAGGTCTTAATTCTGAAATAAAACAGGCTGCTGCACGTGACAAGGGTTAGATGTGTCTATGGCCAACTGTGTGCATGTGTGACACTCTTGTGGATGTCACAAGTGTCTGCAGGCGTGAGCACGCGTGGAGCCAGAACGCAGGCCCGTGTGAGGAGTCTGATTTGGAACACAGGGGGCTGCAACACAGAACTGTCAGGTCCTGTGCCATGACCACCACCCGTTGGGCCACGCCAGGTGCTGGTGAGGGGCACGTGGCTCCCGCCAGGCGCCTGCTGGCCTGACTGCACTCCGTCCACAGGTCCTCATGGGCGTCCTCCGGCTGGGCTTCGTGTCCACCTACCTCTCACAGCCACTGCTCGACGGCTTTGCTATGGGGGCCTCCGTGACCATCCTGACCTCGCAGCTCAAACACCTGCTGGGCGTGCGGATCCCACGGCACCAGGGGCCTGGCATGGTGGTCCTCACATGGCTGAGCCTGCTGCGTAGCGCCGGGCAGGCCAACGTGTGCGACGTGGTCACCAGCACGGTGTGCCTGGCGGTGCTGCTAGCCGCGAAGGAGCTCTCAGACCGCTACCGACACCGCCTGAGGGTGCCGCTGCCCACGGAGCTGCTGGTCATCGTGGTGGCCACACTCGTGTCCCACTTCGGGCAGCTCCACAAGCGCTTCGGCTCGAGTGTGGCTGGCGACATCCCCACGGGTTTCATGCCCCCTCAGGTCCCGGAGCCCAGGCTGATGCAGCGTGTGGCCTTGGATGCCGTGGCCCTGGCCCTCGTGGGCGCAGCCTTCTCCGTCTCGCTGGCAGAGATGTTCGCCCGCAGTCACGGCTACTCTGTGCGTGCCAACCAGGAGCTGCTGGCTGTGGGCTGCTGCAACGTGCTACCCGCCTTCCTCCACTGCTTTGCCACCAGCGCCGCCCTGGCCAAGAGCCTGGTGAAGACAGCCACTGGCTGCCGGACACAGCTGTCCAGCGTGGTCAGCGCCACCGTGGTGCTGCTGGTGCTGCTGGCGCTGGCACCGCTGTTCCACGACCTACAGCGAAGCGTGCTGGCCTGCGTCATCGTGGTCAGCCTGCGGGGGGCCCTGCGCAAGGTGTGGGACCTCCCGCGGCTGTGGCGGATGAGCCCGGCCGACGCGCTGATCTGGGCGGGCACCGCGGCCACCTGTATGCTGGTCAGCACAGAGGCCGGGCTGCTGGCTGGCGTCATCCTCTCGCTGTTCAGCCTGGCCGGCCGCACCCAACGCCCACACACCGCCCTGCTGGCCCGCATCGGGGACTCGGCCTTCTACGAGGATGCCACAGAGTTCGAGGGCCTCGTCCCCGAGCCCGGCGTGCGGGTGTTCCGCTTTGGGGGGCCGCTGTACTATGCCAACAAGGACTTCTTCCTGCGGTCACTCTACAGCCTCACGGGGCTGGACGCAGGGTGCGTGGCTGCCAGGAGGAAGGAGGGGGGCTCAGAGAGGGGGGTCGGTGAGGGAGGCCCTGCCCAGGGCGAGGTCCTGGGCCCGGTTAGCAGCAGGGCTGCGCTGGTGCCCGCGGCGGCCGGCTTCCACACAGTGGTCATCGACTGCGCGCCGCTGCTGTTCCTGGACACAGCTGGTGTGACCACGCTGCAGGACCTGCGCCAAGACTACAGGGCCCTGGGCATCAGCCTGCTGCTAGCCTGCTGCAACCCCCCTGTGAGAGACATTCTGAGCAGAGGAGGCTTCCTCGGGGAGGGCTCCAGGGACATGGCTGAGGAGGAGCAGCTGTTCCTCAGTGTGCACGACGCCGTGCAGACGGCACGAGCCCGCCACAGGGAGCTGGAGGCCACTGATGCCCATCTGTAGCAGGACCAGGCCTGCCCAGCAGCCTCTGCTCCCTCTTGGGGGCCCACGGCAGACGTCTGCAAGCCACCGGGGACCCTTCCCAGGGAGGAGCCGCCCAAGAGCTAGCTGCACTCTTGCGCCACAGCTGCCCTGGGGAAACCAGGGAAGCCCAATTGGGAAAGGAGGCCCTCTGATCACACGCAGGACCCAAACACTCAGAAATCAAGAAGCTCTGCCTCCGAGACAGGCTGGCCCACAGGGCCGGCTGGGCCCCGATGCGCCGTCCCTCGGCTCAGAAGGGATGGGCCTGGCCTGACGTTCGCGGTTGACGTCTTATTTGAACAAGGGTCCCCCGCCATCATGCAGCCTCCAAGGTGCCAAGAGGACTTCCTATGCTCAGGCCTGCCCGGTGCCCACCCTGCTGGTAGGAGCCAGAGGCTCCGGCCAAATGCATGAGGGTCTCTGTGTTTCCAGAAGGCCCCACACACCCAAGTGCCCCTCACACCTCGTGCCTCCCCCTCGCAGGGTGGCCACCTGCACCAGCGTCAGGGCCCAGGGTGCTGTGACCAGTAAGACCTCAGCTCAGCCCTCAGGTGCAGTGGCCCTGCCCAGCCCGGCCAGCAAACACACACAGGGATGCTCATGGGCGCACGAGGAGCCAGGTGCGGCGCAGCCAACCCTGAGCCTCCAGGGAGACCTGCAGGAAGCTCACCGTGCCCCATGCAGGGGCTCCCCCCCGCACACAGCCCTCACCCCAACACAGCCAGCAAGGACACACTCTCCCCAACAGGGTGCTTCGGCGGAAAGTGGGGGAACAAGGGGTCTTCCGAGCAGCCTCCAGCCCTGCCCCTCCCATCTGTGCCTCTGTAAGGGGCTCTGGGACGCCCAGGCCCTGCCCGTCGCCCACCTGGTGGTGACAAGCTCCAGCAGCCAGTGGGTCCGGACCTGCTCGATGCCGCGGTGAGGGACGGCGCCCACATAGGCGAGGTTGAGCTGCTGGTCCCAGCTGAGGAGGTACTGGTCAGCCTGGCTGTGTGGCAGCGGGGGGCTGGGGAGAACAAAGGGGCAGCTCAGTCCCGAGCCTCAGCATGGCTGGCAGCGCGGCTGACACACACGTTCAAGCCCAGGACTGCCCGGGCGCGGGATCCAGGCGCTGCGCGTGCGTTCAGTGACCAATAAAATGACCCTTAGGGCCAGGAATGTCGGGAGGTCCCATCTTCATGGGGAACCGGAGCAGCAGTAAGACGAGGGGCCAACGCCGGCCCTGGCCTTGGCCCTGCCAGGCGGGCGGGTACCTCAGCTCTAGGTGGAGGGAATGGGACAGGCAGGCCAGGTCCCGCTGCAGGGCCGTCCACTCCCAGGGGAGACTCCTGGTTTACCTCAAAGAGCAGGATCCTGGGCATCGGCCTGGGCTGCAGGGGGCGGCCCAGACTCACGCCCCGGCGCCCACTCAGCTGGAGAGCCCACCCCCAAACACGGCGGGGGGCGGGCCCGGGAGAGCCAGGGCCTCCGGTCTCTGAAGCTCTCACAGTGCGCAGTCAGGGGGCGCCCGAGTTCTCCCCGTGCGGCCAGGGGGTCCGGGGCCGCGGGCGGGCGCGCGGCGCGCTCACCAGAAGCCTGTGCTCCTCCAGAAGCGCCGCAGGGGCCACAGCGCGCGGGCCGCGTCCACCCGCACCAGGTGCGGGGCCTCGGTCGGGGCCACCGGGGGCGCGGCCAGGAGCGAGGCCAGGAGCGCGAGCAGCGCGGCGCGGGGGCTTAGAGGACGCATGGCCGGGCGCGATCGGGTACTGCGGGGCTTCGGGCTGCCCTGCGGGTTCCGCCTCCGGGTCGGAGTCTGGGCGCGCACCCCACGTGACCGCCGCCGCGGGGCGGGGCCTTGGTGAGGGGGGCGCTGGCCGGGTGGGAGGGGCTGGGGAGACTCGGGGAGCCCGGCGGGGCTTGGAGCCCCGCTTCCTTGCAGGCTTCAGGGGTTGCTCTGAGGACCGATGACTTGGAAAGTGCTCAGAAGAACGCTTGGCCCATTGCTGCTATGTGAGTTGAGCCATTACTGTCTTGTTTTTCTGTTTTTGTGAGTTTTTGAGACAGAGTCTTGCTTTGTCGCCCAGGCTGAGGTGCAGTGGCGCGATCTCAGCTCACTGCAACCTCTATCTCTGGGGCTCCGGCGATCTTCTCACCCCAACCTCCTGAGTAAAGCGTGCGCTTTAGCAGGAAGGAGAATTACCCCGGAAGAGCACACTGGGCCCTCCTTACGCTTGGCTTCGGATCCATGGATTCAGCCATGCAGACTGAACATTTAAGCCAAAGCAATACAAAATAATACACATTTTAAAACAATACAGTATAACAGCTATTTACAGAGCATTTACATTGTTTTAGGGATTATAAGTAATCTTGATTTAAAGTACACAGTCGGATGTGCGTAGGTCATGTGCAAATACTACGCCGTTTTATATCAAGTACCTGAGCACCTGCAAATGTTGGTATCTGTGAGGGTCCTGGAATCCACACTCCAAGGATACCATGGGACAACTGTAGTCCGGTATGCATGTGTGAATCCAAGCAAACATTGTATAAAAATAATAATGGAAAGAACAGGCTGGGTGCGGTGGCTCACAGCTGCAGTCCCAGCACTTTGGAATTGCAGGCCAACACGGGAGGATCACTTGAGGCCTGGAGTTTGAAATCGGCCTGGGCAACGTACCAAGACCCTATCTGTACAAAAAAAAAAAATTTAGCCAGATGCGATGGTACATGGCTGTGAGGCCCAGCTACCCACGAAATTGAAGTGGGAGATTGCTTAAGCTTAGGAGTTCAAGGCTGAGACCAGCCGTGATCACACCACTACATTCCAGCCTGGTTGACAAAATGAGACCCCATCTCTAAAAAAAGAAAAGAAAAAAGAACAGTCTACTAATAAAACGAAAATCCTGGACAATAATCCTCTGTAAGTTGGGAGAAGGATAATTAGAGTTACAGTGTTGTGGGTCTTTTTATTTTGGGGAGAGGGGTTAAAATATTGCTTAACATTAGGTCTTCTTATGTTGAAACTGCATTAAAAGTGATTAGCCATTTAAAAGTGAAATAGTGTGTATATATTCCAAATTAGCAAGGAGGAAAAACATAATACAAAAAAATAAAATTCAATAAAAAACTAAAAGGTAAGAAAGGGAGGGAAAGGCGAGAAAAACCATGCCAGTACAGAACCGTCTCCAGGAACAGCGAGGTAAGACCCTCAGTCCAACGACCCCAGAGAAAACAACTAAAATGGTAGATAAACCGCTTTAAAAACAATTCCTCAAAGCGTCACAGAACTGAAAAAAACAGCAAGGAACCACCAGCCCTACACCGTGGCGCAGGACACGCACTGGAAACTGAATTGTTTCAGACCAGCCGCCTCCTGAGAGCAACCATCAGCACTGGAGAGCGCTGCACGGAACCGTCCAGGGCACCGGGAGCTCTGAGGCCGCGGGGCTCTGCAGGGCCAAGCCGGGACGGGGCGGGGCCAGCTTTGGGGCCGCGACTCCACACCCCTGCAGCGTATCCCAGCCACACAAGACATGGCGACACGCTGCCGCGTTCCTCAAACTGTGGCCGCAGGACAAAAGTCGAGGCTCAGGCAGGGGGGCCTGCTAAAGACTTTGGGCTTTTCTTGGGACCCCAAAGTTCTATCCCCTAAAAGCAAAGGTGAACCAGAAACAGAATTGTCTTTGCTGGGACTGAAGCCAGCCTTAAATCACCTCAAGCCCTGAGAGAATTAAGGTGAGCCGCTCACCTGGACACCTGCGGACAGAAAAGTACACCTTCCCTGGAGGAAGGTGAAACAAAACAAAAACAGACAGAAGTCCTCACTGCACGGTGCTGGAATGGATCCGGGTCAGGAAAAATTATAAAGTGCCTGATGGGGACATTCACATTTGGAATATGCCTTGTATATTGTGCAACAAAATTCTGCCAGTGATAAACTCCAGAATTTTTTCTTGTTTTGTTTTTTTAGACGAAGTCTCACTCTGTCGCCCAGGCTGGAGTGCAGTGGTGCGATCTCAGCTCATTGCAACCTCTGCCTCAGCCTCCTGAGTAGCTGGGATTACAGGCATGAGCCACCGCACCCAGCTAATTTTTGTATTTTCAGTAGAGACAGGGTTTCACCATCTTGGCCAGGCTGGTCTCTACCTCCTGACCTCAAATGATCCACCTGCCTCGGCCTCCCAAAGTGCTGGGATTATAGGCGTGAGCCACTGCGACGGCCAAACGCCGGAATTATTAAATGAATCAATGACTGCATCACAGTTGTGAATGGAGACTTTTTGTTCATTTGTGATCCATGCTGAAGTGTTTAGAGGTGAAGAATCATTAGATTTGTAACCAAAATTGCTCTGGAAGTTAAAGCAAAAACAATAATTTAGATTACATACAGAGACTGAGATAAAAGCAAAGGTAGCAAAATATTAACAATTGGTGAACTTGGGTGAAAACTATGTACTGTTATTGCAACTTTTCTGTGAGTTTGAAATTTTTCAAAACGAAAACATTGAAAAAATATTAAAACCTCATGAAACAGTAAAAATTTATTGAATGATACACTTGAACTTGCTTCATTTTATTGTATGTAAATCATATCTCAATAAAGCTGATAACATAACGAATTGGTTTAACAGCACATTAAATCCAACTAGGCTGAGCAAGGTGGCTCATGCCTATAATCCCAGCACTTTGGTAGGCTGAGGCGGGCGGATCACCTGAGGTCAGGAGTTCGAGACCAGCCTGGCCAACATGGTGAAACCCTATCTCTACCAAAAATACAGAAATTAGCCGGGCGTGGTGGCATGCGTCTGTAATCCCAGCTACTCAGGAGGCTGAGGCAGGAGAATTTTGCTTGAACCCAGAAGGCGGAGGTTGCAGTGAGCAGAGATCACACCACTGCACTCCAGCCTGGGCGACAGAGTGAGACCCTGTCTGGGGAAAAAAAAAAATCCAACTAAAGAGAGAATTAAAGAACTGGAAGATAGGTTGTAAAAAAAAATGCATCTTCAAACACGGAGAGAAAAATAACGGACACTCCGGAACAGACGTGGTAAAAAAAAAGGTCTAACAGTGTAATTGGATTCCCAGCCAGAAATAATGGGGTGAACGGGGCAGAAACGGTATTTGAAGGGGTAGTAGCTGATAGTTTGTTTTTTTGTTTGTTTTTTTTTTTGAGATGGAGTCTCGCTCTGTCGCCCAGGCTGGAGTGCAATGGCGCAATCTCAGCTCACTGCAAGCTCCGCCTCCCAGGTTCAAGCGATTTTCCTGCCTCAGCCTCCCCAGTAGCTGGGATTACAGGTGCCTGCCACCATGCCCAGCTAATTCTTTGTATTTTTAGTAGAGATGGGGTTTCACCATGTTGGCCAGGCTGGTCTCAAACTCCTGACCTCAGGCAATCCACCCGCCTCAGCCTCGCAAAGTGCTGGGATTACAGGCATCAGCGAAGGTCACCTGAGGTCAGGAGTTTGAGACCAGCCTGGCCAACATGGTGAAACCCCATTTCCACAAAAATACAAAAAAAATTAGCCGGGTGTGGTGGCGCATCCCTGTAATCCCAGCTACTTGAGAGGCTGCGGCAGGAGAATTGCTTTAACCCGGGAGGCAGAGGCTGCAGTGAGCCAAGATGGCGTCACTGCACTCCAGCCAGGGCAACAGAGCAATAACCTGTTTCAAAAAGAAAAGACAATATTAATCGGTGTTCTTCAAGTAGCAGGAAGGGTGTCCCAAATCCCAGCTCAGAGGTGCAGGAAGAAGTGAAGAAGGCAGGGGGGAAGGGAAAACTTTCTCTGTCTCTCTGAAGTTTCACTCAATTGGTACACAGATTTCTTGGATTGTAGTTTTATGTGACACAGGAGCTTTCAGAGCAAAGACCTAAAGGCACAGGGGAAACTGCATTTTTATACTCAGGTTCTGTGAATCTGGAAATAGGATTGGACGAAAGGTTAAGACCTGACAAGCTAACAGACTCCCGGGGGGCCCAGCGAGGCCCGTTTGCTTCGGTTCCTGGAGGCCTGTCTCTGCAGCTCTCCTTCCTGCTGGGTGGGGTCACAACGCCCCGGAATAGGGGTCTGACCACCTGCAGTCAAACAAGGCAGGCCAGAGAATTCCTTTATGGCCAGTTTTTACACAGAAAGACAGAGGAAAGTTATTAGAGTCATACTTTTAGGTTTATGGCTGGCTTTGGGGAAAAGGGGTTCGGGTTTCTACGACCTGCCTGGGACAATGAGGGGCCAGAGACAGGAGGCAGGAGAAGGCCTGGCTTCCAAGGCCTTCACTCCGGGTGTCACTTTCTGAGCCCCAACAAAAGCAACAGAAAGGGTATCTTGTGTATAAACCTAATGAATCGGAACGCATAAAACAATCGTGTTACAGGGTTTCACATATTTCTGGGGAATTAGGATTTATAGCAAGAGCGGCACAGGTGCTGTGAGGGTAAAGTGAAGTGAGAGGGGAGGAAGCCTCCCGAAGCCGCCCTCCGTCCTGTCCAGGCCTGTGCCTGTCGCCTCACGTGGCGAGTGCCTGCAGGCGTGGTTCCGTGAAGCATCCAAGACGTGGAGATGATTCTGGTTATCCAGGCGGGCCCTGAGTGTAATCCCAGTGTTCCTATACAGGGGAGACGGAGGGGGATTTGACACAGAGGAGGCTGTAACGGCCCCAGGAGAGATTGAAAGATTGTTCTAAAACATGTCCCCAGGGTTTGTTTCAGTGTGGTGTGGGGAGACACACGGACCCGGCCATGACAGGCCAGGAGGAAGGCCTTGCTGTGTGTAGAGACATGTGCGATTGTGATTTAGATTTTGCGGCTCTGTGAGGCAAGAGATTCACACAGGTCTCTACCCTGCAGGGGACACCTTTTGGGTAATGGCCCAATGGCTTATAATAAACGTGGGGAAGAGGCCACTGGTCGGCGGAGGCACTCAGGGCTGAGACCATGCCTGGCACGTTGCTTCCAGGTCCGCCTTTCACCGGGGGCATCCGGGCAGGGGTGGAGCAGCAGCCGTCCACTGGGCTCCCCGGGCAGCGTGGCCAGCAGCACCGTACCCTCACGCATGCCCCCATTTCTCTGCGCTCAGAGGGTCCCACAGGGCTTTCCAGGCAGCCCAGGGGTCTACGGGAGGTGACCTCCTCCCACACTTGGCATCCGGCAAGCCACCGAGGACAGGGGAAGCCGCCCCCTCCCACAGGTGGAAGACAGCAAGGGGCAGCTTTGCCTCCATCCTGCCTAGAGAGGCCTCTCTGAGGCCAAGCTGAGCTTGTGGGGTGCTGGTCCTGTGACCCAGTGCACACAGGCAGCTGGGGATGGGGCCAGAGGTTCAGGGTCTGTGACAGCCTCTGTCCCAGGAGAGCCTGGGGTCAGCCAGTCACTTGTGGTTTTAAGAGTGGACGGCACTGGGCCCGGCGTGGTGGCTCACGCCTGTAATCCCAGCACCTTGGGAGGCCAAGATGGGCAGATCACGAGGTCAGGAGATTGAGACCATCCTGGCTAACATGGTGAAAACTCGTCTCTACTAAAAATACAAAAAATTAGCCGGGCATGGTGGCGGGTGCCTGTAGTCTCAGCTACTCGGGAGGCTGAGGCAGGAGCATGGCGTGAACCCGGGAGGTGCACCAAGCTTGCAGCGAGCTGAGATCACGCCACTGCACTCCAGCCTGGGCGACAGAGCGAGACTCCATCTCAAAAAGAGTGGACAGCACAAGGCCAAGCTCTCCCTGGTTCTCACATCAGAAGCCGCTGGGCAGCTTATGGCTGTCAGCAGTGGCTGAGAGACGCCAGTCGGCTAAGAAGAGGCTGCCAGTGCCTCTGCAGTGGAGTCTCTGAGGGCACTAACGAGAGTGCCTGCAGATTTTAATTTGTTTTGTTTTTAGACAGGGGCTTGCTCTGTCCCCCAGGCTGGAGTGCAGTGGCATGATCACGACTCCCTGCAGCCTCGACCTCCCAGGCTCAAGCAGGCCTCCCACCTCAGTCTCCTGAGTACCTGCGGAGGTCCCGGTGCAGCCTGGAAAAGGTGGGCTGTGTCCTTGGAGGTGGTGGTGAACTGCGGTTCCCAGGTGGCTGAACAGGCCCTGAGTGGAGCAGAGGCCGCGTGTGCGTGGCGCACGCTGGCCGGTTGCTGACTGGGGAGTCGCTGGTTGAGACCCTGCTGGGTGCAGGGTGTGGGGCCTAAGGGGCGACGGCAGCCTCGAGATCGTGAAAACCCACTGTGAGGCACCCGTAATTTTTTCCTGGTAAAAGAACAGGCAAAATTAGGCCTTTGTTTTCTCTGCTTGTATCTAGGCAGTTACTGTTTTTCCTTTCTCCCCACCCCCATCCCTTCTTTCTGTTTAGGCTTTGATCTGCCCTAAACCCTGGTTTTCAGTTTCTATCTCTGGCTGATAAGAGGGAAGGAGGGGAGGGAAGCTGCCCCCCAGGATGGCCCCTGTGTGCTGCGTAATCCCTCCTTCTTTTTTTTCTTAAACAAAATCTTGGTTTTCGTCTTAAAAATCTGGCTTATATCTCAAGGTGTGTAGAATTTTTTTCTCTTTACTTCCTGTCCGTCCTGACTATATTTTTTTTTTTTTTTGAGACGGAGTCTTGCTCTGTCACCCAGGCTGGAGTGCAGTGGCGCAATCTTGGCTCACTGCAAGCTCCGCCTCCCGGGTTCACGCCATTCTCCTGCCTCAGCCTCTCCGAGTAGCTGGGACTACAGGCGCCCGCCACCACGCCCGGCTAATTTTTTTGTATTTTTAATAGAGACGGGGTTTCACCGTGGTCTCGATCTCCTGACCTCGTGATCCGCCCGCCTCGGCCTCCCAAAGTGCTGGGATTACAGGCATGAGCCACCGCACCCGGCCTATTTTCTGTATTCTTAATGCACTGGCCTTGGGGGTCTTGATCCTGGAGAGATCACCCCTCCCAGAGCCCACAGGTGCCTCCTTGTCACACTCACACCAAGCCAGTGTCCCTGCCCTCAGTCACCCCAGGGCGAGGTACTGGCCAACCAGGGGCTGCCGAGCCCAGGGCCCAGGGAAGTCGCCCCAACTCCAACCCCGTCCTGATCTCACCTGGCAGTGTCCACCCTGCCTCATTTGCCCTTCCTGCAGAGCCCCCATGAACTGGGTCTCCCCACCACTCCATGGCCCTGTGTGCTGTGCCCCCTTCTCTTGGGAAATGTAATGTATCTTCTTTGCAGGAAGTTATCTCCATGTCTGCCACCTCACCGCACCTGACTAAAACTAAGCCCAGGTACAAATTTTAGAACAAAGGCTATCAGATATCAGCTCTGGAAGCTAGAAGGGGCCAGTAGCTTTGCCTCGGGAGGGAATGTGGTGCTGCCAACATGCGGACTTGCAGAGGGCTTGTGCCAGGCTGGTCCACGTCATGGCACTGGCACAGCAGGTCCACACAGTGGGACGGATTCACGGGAAGCTGGTAGATCCCCTTCCAAGGGCAGCACACAGTTTTATAAAAGTTGCTAAGCCAAAATTCCTTAACCACAGGGCTCCCACCCCATCTCTGCTTCCTCTCTTGCTGGGCTGGCACTGGAGAGGCAGTGGGCACTTTGGGGCCTGGCAGGGGGACGTTTAGCTGTGGAGACGTCGGCGGGGTCAGCGGCCTCCACCATGCCCTTCCCGGCCACTTCCTTCCAGACGTCCTGGGGTAGAAACAGCTTCCAGCAACACCCATGGCAATTAACACAGAGGAGTGACTCACAGGAACTTCTGGAAGAGGAGGAAAGATTTTGCTGATTTAACAGGAAATACCTACATCAACGAGAGAATGTGGGACCCTCACACCAGCCTCAGGAGAAGCTGGTGGATACGGCCCATTCCAGAGGGCGCCTTGGGTCAGCACCTGGGGAAAAAAGGCAGCACCTGAACCTGGCCAGCCTGCAGAGGAGAGAAGCCTGAGCAAGTTTTATCCAAATTTCACAACAGGCTTCACCATGTGGATCATGTAACCAGTCATCAGTACATTTCTGTAAAGCAAATCACACTTTAAAAAACCAGCCATGCTAGTGGGCCTGAGGATTACCTTTCAGCTTCCTCTTTTCTCTTTGGAAAATGATATTGCAAAATTGTAAAAAGAGACAATAAAAAAGTGGATGAGAGGGTATCCTAGCAAGCTGTTATGAATAAAAAATCTCGGTATTTTCTGGATTTTGTGGTGCTTGTGCTATTAGTCAAGTTTTAAGAAATGCTTAATTTATTATTTCTTCTTGCATCTAATTTTATTTTATTCTTTTTATTTTATTTTTTTTGAGACAGAGTCTCGCACTGTCCCCCAGGCTGGAATGCAGCGGCACAATCTTGGCTCACTGCAACCTCTGCCTCCCGGGTTCAAGCGATTCTCCTGCCTCAGCCTCCCAAGTAGCTGGGATTACAGGTGCCCACCAGCATGCCCAGCTAATTTTTTGTATTTTTAGTAGAGACAGGGTTTCACCACGTTGGCCAGGCTGGTCTCGAACTCCTGACCTTGTGATTCACCTGCCTCGGCCTCCCAAAGTGCTGGGATTACAGGTGTGAGCCACCACGCCCGGTCTTATTTTTTTCTTTTTTTGAGACAGAGGTCTTGCTGTTACCCAGGCTGGAGTGCGGTGGTGCAATCTCAGCTCACTGCATCCTCCACCTTCTGGGTTCAAGTGTTTCATCTGTCTCAGCCTCCCAAGTAGCTGGAATTACAGGCACACACCACCACGCCCGGCTAATTTTTATATTTTTAGTAGAGACGGGGTTTAGCCATGTTGGCCAGGCTGGTCTCCAACTCCTGACCTCAGGCCATCCGCCTGCCTCCACCTCCAAAGTGTTGGGATTACAGGCGTGAGCCACTGTGCCCGGCCAGCATCTAATTTTATAATAGTTATTTTGCATTTCTTTGTTGTTTTTCTTTTCTATTTTTCTGTCTTTTTTTTTTTTTTTTTTTTTTTTTTGAGATGGAGTTTCGCTCTTGTTGCCCAGGCTGGAGTGCAGTGGCACGATCGTGGCTCACTGCAACCTCCACTCCCCAAGTTCAAGCGATTCTCCTGCCTCAGCCTCCTAAGTAGCTGGGATTAGAGGCACGTGCCACCATGCCCGGCTAATTTTGTATTTTTAGTAGAGACAGGGTTTCTCCATGTTGGTGAGGCTGGTCTCAAACTCCCGACTGCTGATGGGGATCTATTTAAGAAGAAATGCAGACCGGGCATGGTGGCTCATGCCTGTAATCCCAACACTTTGGAAGGCTGAGGCAGGTGGATCACGAGGTCAGGAGTTCGAGACTAGCCTGACTAACATGGAGAAACCCCATCTCTACTAAAAATACAAAATTAGCCAGGTGTGGAGGCACGTGCCTGTAGTCCCAGCTACTCGGGAGGCTGAGGCAGGAGAATCGCTTGAACCCGGGAGGCGGAGGTCGCAGTGAGCCGAGATCGCACCACTGCACTCCAGCCTGGGCAACAAGAGCAAGACTCCGTCTAAAAAAAAAAAAAACATCCCCATTGGCTTCAGGCTGCCTGAAACCTGTACAAGCTCCAGCCCTGTGCTTACTTGGTTCTCTGCCTTGTGGCAGAGGTTCCCAGAGCTGTGGGGAAAAGCACCCCCAACAAGCAGCTGGACCCCACCTCACACGACACCCCCAGATCAGTCTTGGCTGGCTCACAGATGTAAATGTAAAAGGTAAAAAGACTCCCTCCCAATATGGAAACCTCTTTAAGACCTCAGGGGAGGCAGGTGCTTAAACAGGACATACGCCTTGTGAAAGGGAAGGCTTGGTCAGTCGGATGGCAGGAAAACTAGGACCCCTAAGAACCGTTGCATGGAGGGTCTAGGCACATGTGACATGCACCAGCTAGCCCCCTGGCTCACAGGTCCTGCATCTGCAAATACACCAGCTTGCTAAATGTGTTTAAGCCCCAGAATCAATACCCACTGTGCTTCGGCAGTTACTCATGGACAGGCTCAGAGTGAAGAAGTCTAAGATCTGGTTGCAGGGCTGGCTCCTCCGAGGCTGCGAGGCAGAACCGGTCCCAACCTCTCCCCAGATCCCCGTGGCGGCCGGCAGCCCTCGGTGATCCTTGTGGCCTGAGAAAGCACCGCCCTGACCTCCGCCTTCATCTTCGCACGGCCTCTCCCTGCGTACCTGTCTCCAGAGCCCCTTTCCATAAGGGCGCCTTGTGCTGGGGTGAGGCCTCCCCTTGTGACCGCACCTTAACCTGACTTTCTCCGTAAAGACTGTCTCCAAACAAGTCACATTCTGAGGTGCTGGGGGTTGGAACGTCAACATAGAATTTTGGGGGGACAGTTTTACCCATAAGTATGGTTAGACTTCAGCGTCCTGGTTTCCTCAGGGAGTGGTGGGGGGAGAGGCCCTCACCAGAACCAAACATGCCAGTATCCCCATCTCTACTTCCCATCCTCCAGAGCAGTAAGAAACATGTTTCCTGTGGTTTAAGCCTCCAGTCTGTGGTCTTCTGTCACGGCAGCCCACGCTGACCAAGACAGACAGGAAAGGGAGGAGGCCTCCACAGGCCTGGAGACGTGGAGGGGTCTGCACAGAAGAAGCTGTCCCCCTGGCAGACAAGCTCCGTTGCGGCAGGTGCTGTGGTCCAGGCTGGGATTCAAAGTGTTAAGGCCCCTTCAGCGAGAAGCTGCTGGTGGATTTGGAAGGCATTCTAGGAAGTCCGTGGAGGGTCTGATGGAAGCATGGTTTGCCCGCCATTTTAATTAACGTGTGCGTCAGAAAGCACAAAGTTCTGGCAGAAATGGTAGATGAGGGTTTTTCTTTTTAAGACGTTTTCGATGCTCTCCACTGTCTCCTAAATGGAGAAAGGTATGTCCTTAAACACTGTTTTTCCTGAGAAGTCAGCTGCAGTTTGCACCATGGGGAGTGGGCTCAGTGAGACACCACCTCCTCATGGGCAACAAGGCTGGGTCCTAGCTCTCCCAGCGCCCAGGCACAGGGGGTCTAGGGGCCTGGCTGAGGGCAGGCTCGGGGTGGGGTCTGGCACAGGAAACAGGGAATGCAGGGGTGGTGACTCTGGGCCTCCCAGCACAGGCGGGCGTCAGGAAAGGACTTCTGCAGAGCACCTGCCACAGGGCCTCTGCTCTGGCTCTCCGCCTGGACGCCTTCCTGCTGCCCCCAGGCAGCCCTCATTCTTCAGGGTGCTGTCTGTCCCAGAGCACAGCTCCTGGAGGGTGGAGGTCCCCTGAAGCTTTGGCTGCACTCCCTTTACCCTGGGGTCCACCCAGGGTCCTGCCGCAGCAGCTCAACCAACAGCTTCTAGACAAACAATCCTCCCCGGTTGAGGACGGAGTCTCCCCCCTCACCATCTCAGGGGCCTGCCCCTCCCTCCTCAGGCTGGGTCCCCAGCTCACCCTCCATTCCTGGAATCCCCTGTGGCCTGGGTGCCCCCACCAGCATAGCCCCCAGGACAGGTTTCCCGGCTCCTTCCCTCCACAGTCCACAGCCCCCAGCCCCTTTCAGGCGTCTCCCCGACAGGCCCTTCCCTGCTCTTCCTGCCCCCTGGGACCGCCTGCTGCGATGGCCCTGGAGCCCCGCCCTCTGCAGGTCCCTGCTCGGTGGCCTGGGGTGGGGTCCCCGGCTGCGCAGACTCCTGTCCACAGTTAGGCCCACGGGGGCAGGGACCCAGACTGCTGCCAGCGGCTGGGAGGGGTGACCCGCGTGCACGCGGCTCTCAAAGGCCACCAGCGTCACCTGAACAAGACCCGTGGCGCGCACGGCGCAGGAGAGCTGGGCGCTCGGCGTGCGGCCCAGGTGTGGGTCGCGAGGGGACAGCCCCGGGCCGCAGGCGGGTCCCCCGTTGCAGTGAGGACAGCGGTCGGGCGCCGGGGGTCCTGGGCCTCGGGAAGGGCCAAGTCTGCGTGTGCGAAGACCCCACGGACGGAGCCGCCCAAGCACCGCAAACCGCGCTGTCCGGGACCCACTGTGGGAGGCCCGCGGCGCTGCCCCTCGCCGGGGCGTCCTGCGCGGCCGGGGGCCTCGGACAGCATCCGCTTCTCGCGTGGGAGGCGCCTATCTGCGCAGCCGCGGGCCGGGGCCCCACAGGTACAACGCCGCGCGTGCGGCGTCCGGAGGCCGCGTGCGGGGAAGTCTGGGCCAGCTGCGGTCAAACCGAGCCCACGCGGACCAGTTCCCCACGGCGGGTTCGCGAGGGGCCTCCGCGCTCAGGCCCCGCCCCGCCCGATCACAGGGCCCGCCCCCAGCCCCGCCCCCAGCCCCGCCTATCGACAGGGCACGGCTGCGACCCTCAGCAGGCCCCGCCCCACCAGCCCCCAGATCCGCCTACCAGCAGCGCACGGCCCCGCCCCGCGGCTCGCGCCTGCGCAGTGGGGCGGGCGCAGTCGGAAGCCGGGCTGTGCGGCGCGGGCAGTGGAGCGGCGGCTCCTGTACCCCCAGCGCGGACCCAAAGGGGCTCGGGCCGCTCGGGCCGGGAATGGCGGCGGCGGCCGAGCCCGGGGCCCGCGCCTGGCTGGGCGGCGGCTCCTCGCGCCCTGGCAGCCCGGCCTGCAGCCCCGTGCTGGGCGCAGGAGGCCGCGCGCGCCCGACCGGGGCCGGAGCGGGCGGGCGCCAGAGCCCCGGGCCCCGCCGCCGCGCCGGGACACAGCTTCCGGAAGGTGACGCTCACCAAGCCCACCTTCTGCCACCTCTGCTCCGACTTCATCTGGGGGCTGGCCGGCTTCCTGTGCGACGGTGAGCACCCGGGCCCGATGCCCACCCGGCTGCAGCCCTGCCTCTGCCCCGTGGGCGGGAGCCTGAGCGGAGGTGGCACCGGCGCTTTCGCGGTGGGGGGCGGGGTCCCAGCCCTGCTCGCGGGACCTGCCTCCGTGGGGCTGCCGGGGCCTGTGCGCCGTGGGGCCGCTCCAGGCTGCGGGCTTCCTCACCTGGGAGGTGCGGGCAGCGTCTCCATAGTGCCGTGCGATGGCTGCGACCCAGGGGCTGTGCCTGATGCGAAGCGGACCTCCGCTGGGGTCCCCATGGCCGGCTTCCTCTGCCAGTGGCTGGGGCAGCAGGTGTGGCCAAGTAGAGCTGGCCTGGGCCCCTGGCCCTAGCCGTTTTCATGCTGTGGCCCAGAGTCCCAGCCTCCTGGAGAGCCAGGCCGGGCCCTGCCGTCCCCGTGCGCGTGCCCCAGCCCTGCTCCACCCAGCTGCCCCGCCCTTGCTGGGGTGAGGACAGCCCTTCCCTGCTCTGGGCCCGGGTGCTCCCAGGGCTGGCTCTCATCTTCCCCCGCGGCAAGCAGGCGGGCCCTGGGGACCACAGCCCAGCCTCTGGAGGGAGCGAGGGACAGGACCGGAGTCCTGGACGTTTGACACTTACTGTGTCCTGGCCAGGGACGCCGAGGTGGGAGGGGCTAAGGAGCGTCTGCTCTGCTCAGGGATTCAGGCCTTTGCTCTGGGGATAGGGGTCCACTCGGGCCAGGGTCCGCAGAGGAGACTGTCCCCTCACACGGGGATGTCGTCTGTGGTGGAAACGGCATGGTTGTTCCGACCCCCAGGGCTGCACAAGGTGGCCTGGCCCGCCAGCTTCTTCGTCACATCAGAGCATGGCACAGCCATGCCTGCTGCCTGGGGATGCCAGGGGCTTCCCCAGAGGTGGGGAGTGTGCATGTGTGGCTGAGGCAGCTCCCAGCTTGAGGCCAGACTCCGGGTCCCCTCCCTGTTCGGAGGGGGCACAAGGGCCCTCCTGGGCAGCACCCGTGGAAGAGGGGCCAGCAGCGGTATGGGAAGGAGGGCGCCCTCCCCGCCAGGAGACCCAAGCGTGGGGCGTGGGGTGAGCAGGCCCTGTCTCCATGGCAGAGGAGGGACCTGGGCGCTGCCCGTCCCCCCTTCTCTCGGTGGACCCTGGCCTGCTTCCAGAGCTTTTCTCTTAAGCTGCCAGGAGGAGCTTCTCTTGGTCCCATCTGGAGACTGGGGTGGCTGGGGCTGCAGCAGGTAAAGGGCAGCACCAGCGGGGCCTTCTGGAAGAGCTCCCTGTCCCAGCTGGGCTGCCTGGGGCTCCATGGCACAACCTTCACCCGGGGCTGTCTTGGCAGGTGTGTCACTGGGTGCCCTACCCGCTCCCAGCCCTGGCAGCCTTTGCCCCAGCCCAGGGCTCCTGCCCTCCCTTCTGCCCCAGCCCCACCCTCGTGTCTTTCACTGCTGGCGTGTGGTGCTTGCTCCTCTTATGCCCTCCTGAGCACCCCGCCGGCTGAGGTGCTCCCTGGGTCCTGTGCACACGGCCAGAGCTCCTTGGGCGGCTTAGGGCTCTCCACTCCCTGGCGGCTCCTGCCTGCCAGAGCCCTCACCTGCCTTGGGTGGCTCTAGGTCTCAGGCACGGTGCACAGCATGTACCAGGGACAATTAGGGGTATGCGTAGTTTCGGGGGAGTGAGACACAGGTGTCCTTGGTAAAGCCAATCTGCCGAAGGCCGAGAAGCCCCTGCCTCCTGACGAGCCTGGTGAGCCCAGGGCGGCGCCTTGAGAGGCCCAACTGCAGAGGCAGGAGGAGAGCTGGGCCCCCATGTGAAGGGGAGGGGCTACTCTCTGGATGAGAAGACACACTCATTGACACTCATTGTCCTCCAGGATGGTCAGGACCACCCAGGTTCTTGCTCCTGGGCTGCAGGCTGTCTCCAGGGAGTGGGGTGGGGTGGTGGGGGAACTCGGAGGACCACAGGGCCCCTGGTACAGCATGGTGGGTATGGCAGTCGTTGCCCTGGGGCCTCTAACTTCCTGGGTAGGACAGCCATTGGGTAGGACAGGGGCCAACTCACGCAGCGCTTATGCCCACAGTCTGCAATTTCATGTCTCATGAGAAGTGCCTGAAGCACGTGAGGATCCCGTGCACGAGTATGGCGCCCAGCCTGGTCCGGGTGAGTGTGGGGCTGGGTGTTGCACCTGCAAGAGGCTGGGGGATGTGTCAGCTCTCGTGGGGTCGAGGCACTGAGAACCTTCATGTGAGACGTTAGTGATACCCGCAGTTGAAAGGCAAAGGTCAGATACTGCTCAAGATTAAAAGGCTCAGCACCCTGCATGGATCTGCAGGGAATGATGATGAGAAAAGCCAGTCTCCAAGGTCGCAAATAGCAAGATCCTGTCCACAGGACATGCTCAAAATGATGAAACTAAAGGGAGCACAGATGTAGAGAGGTTTCCAGGAGGAGAAGTGGGCGTGGCTGTGACATGCAGCGTGAGGGCTCCTGGGGGAATGGAGATTTCGGCATCTGGCGTGACCTTAGTTTGTAAGATCAGACACTTAGGGGAGCTGACAGAGGCTTCAGGGGGTCTGTCCAATTTCCTCACAGCTGTGTGAACCCACAAGCATCTCAAGGAAGCTTGAATAAAAAGCAAAGGCAGGAAGCCTGGGTGCCTGAGGATGTCTTGGCCACCAGCCTCCCTCTAAGGGCTCTGGGTGGGGCAGGGAGGTGACTGGCCCAGGTCACTGCAGGGCACAGGGGACTTCCCTTCTCTGGTGACAGTGGTGACAGCAGGGACATGTAGGAAGGGCCAGGCTTATTCCTCCCTCAGCTGTCAGCCTCGCCGTCTTCAGACTGAGGCACCCCAAGTCCGCATTCCCTGATGCTCTCAGACTGCAGGTGGGGCGCAGGCCACGAGGCAGGCCCGGGTGTGCAGCAGGATGGGAAGCCAGGCCAGCAGGTGCACCTGCCACTGGTGGGCATCCGGCTGCGCCGTCCCCTCTAATGTCTGACGCCCTGTTCCTAATGATGCAGTTCCCCGGGTATGAGCAGGAGGCCTGAGGACGGTGGCCCTGGTGGTGGCCGGCACCCTGGTGACTCCACACTGGCTTGGGCGGCCCCTCCTCATGTGGACGGCCCGAGGCTGCAGCTTTTTAAAATTGATTTTAATGTCTTTTATACTTTGCTAAATTGGGAAAATATAAGTATGTATTTCAACTATATGCATGATAGGAAATTTAGAAGATGTATTTAACGGCTGGGCCCGGTGGCTCATGCCTGTAATCCCAGCACTTTGGGAGGCCAAGGCAGGTGGATCACGAGGTCACAAGATGGAGACCATCCTGGCTAACACGGTGAAACCCCTTCTCTACTAAACAAAATATAAAAATTAGCCGGGTGTGGTGGCGGGCGCCTGTAGTCCCAGCTACTTAGGAGGCTGAGGCAGGAGAATGGCGTGAACCCTGGAGGCGGAGCTTGCAGTGAGCTGAGATTGCGCCACTGCACTCCAGCCTGGGGGACAGAGCAAGACTCCTTCTCAAAAAAAAAAAAAAAAAAAAAAAAAAGATATGTTTAACAAAATAAAAGTCACCCACCATCCTGGCATGCTCACAGCTGCTATTCTGGAACACGGTCTTTCTGTGTACACTTTTATTGGGTGTAGTTTAAGTTTGGGGATAAGGGCAAGAGTCGGGAGTGAAGAGTTGGTCTTTCTCCTTCCCTTCTCGTGGAAATGCAGCAGCCCAGCCCTCTCCAGCACAGAAACGTTGGTCCACATTGGCATCGGGTCTGGGCAGGCCCCCACCACCTCAGGACACCCACGGGGACACCCACGATTGTCTCCCAGAGGGCAGTCCCTGTGTGCTGGGATCTTCCTGGCTCCGAGGAGACAGAGCCTCGCCTGCCCCAAGGAGGGAAGGGGTGGCAGGCGGGCCTCACTCCCCTGCGCTAGGCAGGGCTGCTGGGGGAGGCCACAGCCTGCTCCCTGCTTTTGACCAGCCAGGCTGTCCCCAGGACCCGGGGTGTGGTTGTTCCTGGGGCCTCCAGGTAGCACAGCCGGCTTGGGCCGGGCAGTTCCCAGCAGGAGCGTGAGCTGCAGAGTTGCGCAGGTGAAGAGGGAGGAGGGGTGGCCGGCAGCCTGTGGCCCTTACCAAGAGCGCTGGGGTGAGGCTGCGTCTGCCCCGCCAGGTTCCTGTGGCCCACTGCTTCGGCCCCCCGGGACTCCACAAGCGCAAGTTCTGTGCTGTCTGCCGCAAGGTCCTGGAGGCGCCCGCGCTCCACTGCGAAGGTACCTGGAGCCTGCCTGGCTCCCTACCCAGTGTCCTGGTCTCTGCTGCCCAGGGTGGCCCAGCCCACCCCTGTTGTGCAGCTTGTCAGGGGTGATGGGGGAGGCCGAGGGCTGTCCGCCTGGCAGGCCACAGAACAGTTAAAGGATGCGGGGTGGTGCTAGGTGGTGGGGATGGGGCCAGACCCAAGCGCCAGCAGAGGCAGGGGTCCTCCGGGGCGCGGCAGACACCTCTAACCCTGCCTGCCCACCAGTGTGTGAGCTGCACCTCCACCCAGACTGTGTGCCCTTCGCCTGCAGTGACTGCCGCCAGTGCCACCAGGATGGGCACCAGGACCACGTGAGTGCACCGGCCCCAGGGAGCCCTGGGGGGTGGGGCGGGCCCAGCTGCTGACTGCCCCCGCTCCGCAGGACACCCATCACCACCACTGGCGGGAGGGGAACCTGCCCTCGGGAGCCCGCTGCGAGGTCTGCAGGAAGACGTGCGGCTCCTCTGACGTGCTGGCCGGCGTGCGCTGCGAGTGGTGCGGGGTCCAGGTGTGCGCTGGGAGGTGGAGGAGTTGGAGGGGCGGGGCAGGAGAAGCACGGGGTCCAGGTGGGCGCTGGAAGGTAGAGGGGGCGGGGCGGGAGAGGCGCGGGTTCCAGGTGGGTGCTTGGGGGCGGGCGGCAGGAAAGACCTGCGGTCCGGGCTGGGTCTGCGGCGTGTGGGGTCTTTCTCTGGACCTGGCGCACCTGGTGCCCCCGCACCCTGGCTCCGACCCCCGAGCTCAGGCCCTTGTCCCCCCCAGGCGCACTCCGTCTGCTCGGCGGCTCTGGCTCCCGAGTGTGGCTTCGGGCGTCTGCGCTCCCTGGTCCTGCCCCCCGCGTGCGTGCGCCTTCTGCCCGATGGCTTCAGCAAGACGCAGAGCTTCCGCATCGTGGAGGCCGCGGAGCCGGGTGAGGTGCGGGCCGGCCGGGGCGCCCTGGGCTGGGGGCTGCGCACTGAGTGAGGGGTCCGTGTGCCCGACCCGCAGGCGAGGGTGGCGACGGCGCCGACGGGAGCGCTGCGGTGGGTCCAGGCAGAGAGACACAGGCAACTGCGGAGTCCGGTAAGTGCCCGCCTCATTCTCCCCAACTCCCCTGAGGTCCCCCGGGTGCCCGGGACTCACGGAGCTTCCCCGACCCAGGGAAGCAAACGCTGAAGATCTTTGATGGCGACGACGCGGTGAGGAGAAGCCAGTTCCGCCTAATCACTGTGTCCCGCCTGGCCGGTCCCGAGGAGGTGCTGGTAAGGGGGAGGCTGGGGGAGGTGTCTGAGCCCCCACCCCCCACCGCGTGTCCCCGCATCTGGCGCCCCTGACCTGGTTCCCGCAACCTGGCGCCTCTCACCCACCTGGCTTCCCCTCCACGACCCGCCCCCCACTGAACCCCGCCTGACCCCTCGCAACTTGGCCCCCCTAACCTGGCGCCCTGCAGGAGGCCGCACTGCGGGCCCACCACATCCCCGAGGACCCTGGCCACCTGGAGCTGTGCCGGCTGCCCCCTTCCTCTCAGGCCTGTGGCACCTGGGCTGGGGGCAAGGCCGGGAGTGCTGTGATCTCGGAGGAGGGCAGAAGCCCCGGGTCCGGCGAAGCCACGCCAGAGGCCTGGGTCATCCGGGCTGTGCCGCGGGCCCAGGAGGTCCTGAAGATCTACCCCGGCTGGCTCAAGTGAGACTGGGCCCGAGGCTCAGGGTCTGCTGGGCGGGGTGGGGGGAGCTCCAGCTCAGGCTGCGTCCCCACAGGGTGGGCATGGCCTACGTGTCCGTGCGAGTGACCCCGAAGAGCACGGCCCGCTCTGTGGTGCTGGAGGTCCTGCCGCTGCTTGGCCGCCAGGTGTGTACCCTGCGCCTGCTCCCTATCCTGGCCAGACTTGATGGGGGGTCACTGTCCCCAGGAGGCCAGGCCACCATCCTAGCCCAGGCGTGGCTGTCCCCGTGGGTGTCCTGAGGTGGTGGGGGCCTGCCCAGACCCGATGCCAAGCTCTACCCCAACAGGCCGAGGGTCCTGAGAGCTTCCAGCTGGTGGAGGTGGCGATGGGCTGCAGGCACGGTGAGTAGATGGCCCACGCTGGGCATGGCGGTCCCTGCACCTTTTGAGTTTGTACCTGCTGCCCAGGCTCTCCTGCAGGGTGGTGCCGGACATCAAGGCCGGGCTCTGCCCTCCTGACCAGCTCCACCTGCATCCCCACGGGCCCTGGGGGCTCAGGGCAGCTGCTTCCAAGGTGGGCAAGGAGCCTGGTGCTGACGGCCTGTGCCCTCACCTCTGCAGTCCAGCGGACAGTGCTGATGGATGAACAGCCCCTGCTGGACCGGCTACAGGACATCCGGCAGGTCAGTGGGTGTGGACGCCGGCCCCCAGGGAACCAGCAGCCCTCAGCCCCAGCCTCTGCCCCACGGGGTGGGTGTGCCCCAGACGCCAAGTTCTCCTTGGCTAGGCAGCGGCTGTCGTGGCTGACAGGGCAGTGCCCTCTGTCATAAGCTACTTGGTCCCTGCAGGGAGACCTTGAGCTGCAGAACTCCCCGAGATCCTCGAGGGGAATGGACAGGGGTTGTCCACAGCAAGGAAGCCTCTGTGGCCCTTTTCCTCATTTTCATGTTGACTTAATTCCTGGGAGTGTTCCTGACGCCCTGTCTTGCTGTTTTGCGGGTGAGGAGGCAGAGGGCCTGGTGCGGTGGTGCCGTTCTCCCCGGCCCAGCGTCCCCGCCCGTCTCCCTGCAGATGTCCGTGCGGCAGGTGAGCCAGACGCGGTTCTACGTGGCGGAGAGCAGGGATGTAGCCCCGCACGTCTCCCTGTTTGTTGGCGGCCTGCCTCCCAGCCTGTCCCCCGAGGAGTACAGCAGCCTGCTGCATGAGGCCGTGGCTACCGAAGGTGTGACCACCGTGGCTGGCCGTGGGCTGCTGGCTGGGGGCAGGGTCGAGCGGCAGGCAGTGGGGCTGCAGTGCTGAGGCCAGCTGCTGCCTCTCCTTGAGCCACCAAGGCCTGAGCTCCGGGTCCAACCCACGTCTCTTCCTCCAAGAGGCTCTGGAGCCTCCCGTCCTCTGTGGCCCTTCCCTGTGGTGCTCAGCCTCTGCCTCTCCCGCTCCCTCTGGGGGGCCTTGTACCTCCAGGGAGCTGGGAGTCCTGCTCCTGGAGTGGGGCAGGGGTACTTCCTGGGGAGGCTGCCTTTGGGGTGAGATGTCACCCCTGAACAGGCGGAGGGGCTGTCCCTGGCCCCAGTGCTGTGTGTCCTTCACCTCCCACCGCCCTGACCACAGCCTGCCTTTGCAGCCACCGTGGTGTCCGTGAGTCACGTCTACTCCCAAGGTGAGCCGCCCTGAGGGACATGGTCACATGAGGCCCAGGGGTGTTCCTGGGGTGAAGTGGGCCAGCCTGGCCCTCACGTAGCACCTGACCTTTCCCTTGGGCAGCCCTGGGCTGGGGAAATGTCCTGGTTTGGTTCCTGCCCTGACACCGTGGGGGCCATGGGACAGGCTCCCCCTGAGTCCCGGGCCCCTGCCACAGGCGCGGTAGTGCTGGACGTCGCCTGCTTCGCGGAGGCCGAGCGGCTGTACGTGCTGCTGAAGGACATGACTGTGCAGGGCCGGCTGCTCACTGCCCTGGTGCTCCCCGACCTGCTGGTGAGTGCGGGGTCGAGCCGGCTCTTCACACACCCCAGGGGGTGGCCAGGGGAGGTCTGGGTCTGCAGGTGCACAGGCCCCACAGCCAGACTCGCTGTTTTCATCTGGCATCACTTCGTCGAATTCAATGGGGGCTCGTAGGTGCCACCTTGTTTGTGCCTCACAATAGCAGGAAGGACTCTGTTGCCCGTTTTACAGCAAGGGGCCTGAGGTCAGAGGGTCAGCGCTCATCCGAGGCTGCCCAGTGGGTGATACCAGCTCCGTGGGGCACCGTGGGGCCAGGCCCAGCTTCCACGCTGCACCTGAGGCCTCCACCCAGTAGGGAGGCCCACAGGACGCAGCTCCTGGATGTGCCGGGTCCCGCTGCGGCTGCCTCGCCAAGGGCCAGAGCGTGTTTGTGACCAGCTGTCAGCATCCTAGGCATGGCCCTCCCGGTACAGCCTCAGCCTCACTCCCCCTGCCCGGGAGGCCTTAGGGCCTCTGCTCTCTGCCTGGAGCTCCCCAGGCCAGTCAGTGCAGCTCCCAAACTTTGGACGCTGCCCTTAAGACCCACAGTGTCCAGAAGAGGGGACACCTGGCAACAGGGCAGGGCCGAGGGAAAGAGGGGTCTGGCCCATGGAGGGGCCGGAGCCTGGGACTCCACGCTGCACACCGTGCCTTCACAGTGGCCTCTTGTCCTCAGCCCATCCAGCCCCCAAAGGGTCCCATGAGGACCTCCCAGGTGTCCATGGCTGCTCTGCCTCTGAACCCTGACCCTCGACCCTGACCCCAGTCCAGGCGAAGCAGAACTCGAGCAGAATGAGTTGTCTGTGGCTGGGACGGGTGATGCCTGTGGCTCCCTCCTGTGCCTCCTACACCTGGTCTTGCCCGGCTCAGGACAGGGTGGCCAACCCCCCTGTCCCGAGGATGCAGCCCCTGCCCCAGGTCCACTTACTGTGTGGGCGGAGCCAGGTGTGGGGCCGACACGCGCTTTCTCTCTCCCGTCAGCTGCCTGCCCTGGGGTGAGTGGTAAGTGGTGACCGCAGGCGGCTCTGCCTGCCAAGTGGGTCACGAAGCCCCGAGTGTGTCCTTGCCCCCAGCCACGGCCGGCCCCTGTGCCGCTGTCCACCCTGTGTCTGCACCCGGCCTGTGTGTCTCCTGTTGCCCAGCCTTCCCCGCTGTGGGGGCCCCAGCCTCCTGTCATAGGGTCCCCAGCCTCCTGTCGTAGGGACCCCAGCCCTGAGCCCGCTGTGTCTAGATCCCTGGGTACTGTTTCTTGGGGTTTTGTGTGGGGAGATGGGCTCTGTCCTGTGGCCGAGGGATGCCGCGTGCCACCTTGTGAGTTACGAGCTTTTCTCGGCTGCTGTGTAGGTGGGTGGGGACCTGGGAGCCGCCATCCTCCAAAGGTGTGCACCAGAGGCCCCCCAGGGGACAAGCCTTGGTCTCCCTGGCAAGGAGTGCCACGCAGAGTCCCAGTGGATTTCCAGCCTAGACTCATGGGCTGCATGGCCCAGGCGGGGGTGGTCTGTTCACACGCAGCTCAGTGGGCAGGTCTGAGGCCTTCGTGCTGGGAGCTCCAGGCAGCCAGCCAGCTGGCCTCAGTGCCGCCCTGCTGGCCGACAGTGAGATGGGGTGACCACGCAGCTCATGTGTGAGGCCTCGTGTGTGAGGGTGCTGGCCACGCCTTCCTGGGGAGGGGGCTGGTCCAGGCCAGGTGGGCTCAGGGTTGGGGGCTGGGCACTGCCTGGCAACTCCAGCAGTGGGGACACCCCACCTTGGGTCCCCATCCTAACCCAGGCCCCTGTCTGTCAGCACGCGAAGCTGCCCCCAGACAGCTGTCCCCTCCTCGTGTTCGTGAACCCCAAGAGTGGAGGCCTCAAGGGCCGAGACCTGCTCTGCAGCTTCCGGAAGCTACTGAACCCTCACCAGGTCTTCGACCTGACCAACGGGGGTCCTCTTCCTGGGTGAGTCCAGCGGGACCCCTGGTCCAGGGCAGCAGCAGGGGCGGGAAGGGCCCCAGGAGGCTGCCACAGCTGTCTCGGCCGGCAGGAGCTCCATGGGGATCCCGTGCTGGGACCTCGAAGTCCTCCACGTGGCCAGGACGGGCATTTGAAAAGGAAGAGGCAGCCTGGGTGGGGGATGGGCTGTGCCCACAGCTGGTGGAGGACACTTCCTGTCTCCCGCTAGGCTCCACCTGTTCTCCCAGGTGCCCTGCTTCCGGGTGCTGGTGTGTGGTGGCGATGGCACCGTGGGCTGGGTGCTCGGCGCCCTGGAGGAGACACGGTACCGGCTGGCCTGCCCGGAGCCTTCTGTGGCCATCCTGCCCCTGGGCACAGGTGGGGTCAGCCATGCAGCCGAGGAGGGGGCCTCAGGGACTGCCCCTTCCTGCGCAGCTTTCGCTGAGGCCTGGCCTGGCTGTCCCCGGGGTGGGGTCTGCACCCGGCTGATGGGCAGGTGGGTGTGGACAGATGCTCCGTGTCTGCCTGTGTCCCAGGGAATGACCTCGGTCGAGTCCTCCGCTGGGGGGCGGGCTACAGCGGCGAGGACCCGTTCTCCGTCCTGCTGTCCGTGGACGAGGCCGACGCCGTGCTCATGGACCGCTGGACCATCCTGCTGGATGCCCACGAGGCTGGCAGTGCAGAGAACGGCACGGCAGACGCAGAGCCCCCCAAGGTACAGGGCAGCCCGGCGTGGGGTGCCCTTCAGGCTCCCGCATATGACCTTGCCACACGCGTCACAATGGGCGTCCTCTTCCCAGTCACGCTCGGGTGTACGCGCCCGCATCATCCCCTCTGCAAAGCGGGCAGTTGAGGGAGGCACAGAAAGTGGCTACTGCTGGGGATTGTGCCGAGCCAGCTGGCGACAGAGCCTGGCCAGGACCTGCCCATGCTGCCCTCTCCTGGGTGCTGGGCTTGTTGCTGGGGTGGCCCTTGCTCTTGTCTCTGCCCGCTGGCAGGAGGCAAGGAACTAGACCTGCCGTTGGGGAGCTCAGGGGGCCTGGTGAGGGCGGCCGGGTCCTGGGAGATGAACGCCCTGTCCCCAGATCGTGCAGATGAGTAACTACTGTGGCATTGGCATTGATGCGGAGCTGAGCCTGGACTTCCACCAGGCACGGGAAGAGGAGCCTGGCAAGTTCACAAGCAGGTACCGGGGCCGCAGGGGCTGCCACCTGGTGATGCCATACCTCCCTCAGGTCCCCCAGCAGGTACCGGGGCCGCAGGGGCTGCCACCTGGTGACGGCATACCTCCCTCAGGTCCCCCAGCAGGTACCAGGGCCGCAGGGGCTGCCACCTGGTGACAGCATACCTCCCTCAGGTCCCCCAGCAGGGATAGGCAGAGGGGCCGGAACCCAGAGGCTGCCTAAGGCGGGGTAGGGCTTCCCCGGTGATGGGCGACCTGCCCTGTCCTGCAGGCTGCACAACAAGGGTGTGTACGTACGGGTGGGGCTGCAGAAGATCAGTCACTCTCGGAGCCTGCACAAGCAGATCCGGCTGCAGGTGGAGCGGCAGGAGGTGGAGCTGCCCAGTATCGAAGGCCTCATCTTCATCAACATCCCCAGGTGCTCGCGGGTGGGGCTCCCCAGAGGCTCTGCCCGGCGGGGCCACGGGCAGGCTCAGCCCTCGTCCTGCCTGCACCTACACCTCTGTGCCCGCTCTCTTACGTGGCAGCTGGGGCTCGGGGGCCGACCTGTGGGGCTCCGACAGCGACACCAGGTTTGAGAAGCCGCGCATGGACGACGGGCTGCTGGAGGTGGTGGGCGTGACGGGCGTCGTGCACATGGTGAGCCGCCGGCCGGGTGGGCGGGCGAGTCCAGGGTGGCGTCCCTGGTCCCCACTGAGCCCAGCTGGCCTCTCCCGCCCCAGGGCCAGGTCCAGGGTGGGCTGCGCTCCGGAATCCGGATTGCCCAGGGTTCCTACTTCCGAGTCACGCTCCTCAAGCCCACCCCGGTGCAGGTGGATGGGGAGCCCTGGGTCCAGGCCCCAGGACACATGATCATCTCAGCTGCTGGCCCTAAGGTACGTGGGGTGAAGCTGGAGAGTCAGGGGAGGTGGGCCGGGCTGGGCCGGCCATGGGAGTGGCTGGTGGTACCCAGGTGGTGCTGGCATGGCCGGCTGCGGCCAGGGTCTTCCTTGACTCCGGGAGGGTGCCTGCCTCAGGAGGGCTGTGCCAGCGGTCAGGCGGGCCAAAGGTGGCACAGGGAGCAGCCAGACGGGTCCCTCCCCTTGCGTGAAATGGGGCTGAGATGGCATCAGCTGCCCGGGGCCCCAGGACTGGGGGCTGCCCGTGTACCATTCTTTCATCGGCCATGTCACCCTGGTCCTCTGCCCCCTGCCCTGGGACAGGTCCACATGCTGAGGAAGGCCAAGCAGAAGCCGAGGAGGGCCGGGACCACCAGGGATGCCCGGGCGGACGCTGCACCTGCCCTTGAGGGCGATCCTAGGTAGGGGTGGCTGGGGCAGCCCAGGGGCTCGAGCCGTCTCTGCCCCCGCCAGCCTTGTTTTCAGGTGGTCTGGAGGCAGCTCCACGTCCACACAGTGGCCGGCCCTGTGGTTGGACCTGGCTACAGCCCTGACCGCATCTTCCCGGGGATGCAGCTGGACCAGCCCTCATCCCATTGGTGACACACATTGGTGTCACAGCCCTCATCCCACTGGGGACTGCTGTGCGGGTGGCGGTGTTTCCCCGTGTCCCGGGTGGGCGCAGGGCTCTGGATGGTGAGCCCTCTGCCCCGTGGGGGCCTGGTCCTCTCCTCAGGGGTGGGCACCCATCCCTCCATCTCTCTCCCCACTGAGCCCGTTGAGCTGGACAGTGCTGGACGCAGGCCGTCCCCCTGGCCGGTCCTTCAGAGCAGCAGGCTCCCTGGTGTGTCCCTGCCCCAGCAGACAACAGGCTGCCAGCCCCTCCAGCCTCACCTCCCCGCCCTGGGCAGCAGGTGTGGGCAGTCCCTGGTGGGCAGCGTGTCAGGCTGCCGGGTGGTGGTGACTGGTGACTTCCTTGTGTTTGGGGAAGGGAGAAGATGCCTTCCCTTGTTTTCTGGCCTTGTGATATACAGATGGCAGCTTGGACCCCAGGTACAGCTCCAGGGGCAGGCAGTGCCCAGCTGGGCCTGATGGCCCTTTCCTAGTGCCTCTGTTGGGGGAGGAGAGCCTCTGTCCATGTGGAGGCTAGGAGGTCTCAGGTGCTGCCCTGGCAGCACCAGAGTGTGGGCCGGGCCCGAGCGTCTGCCCCTCGGCCCTCAGGGTGGGGCATTTAGCACCCAGAAGGGACCAAAAGCAGGGCATGGCTGTGCAGAGGAGTTTGTGGAGGTGTAAACAGTCCCATGCATGTGGAGGAGGAGCAGGCTTTCAGCCCCAGACCCCACGCTAGCACTTTCCACGCTGCTTGCCCGCCGTTGACGTGCAGTTCCCAGTGCCTGTGTGAGCCGACATCTGCTCAGTCCTATCCCTCGTCAGCGTGTGGAGACCCAGCTCCTGCAGCGCCCCCACTCCCACGCCCCCAGATAGCTCGGTGGAGGGTCCTGCATCTGGGCCAGGCTGGGGTGCACCCAGCCAAAGACAAAGCTGCCTCCATGTGCCCAAGGATTAGATGGCGCACTGGCCCCGGGAGGAGTCTGACCAAAAATGGAGCCAGCTCTGTGGGAAGCCCTGACTCCCCCCACGAGAAACGGCCCACGGTGCGGATCTCCCCCATCCCTTGTGGGGCATAGCTGACCTGGGCCTCCGATTCTGCGGAGCTTTCCTGGGCGTGGCTTTGACCTCAGAAGTGGCTGTGGTTTGACCTCAGGAGTGTGTGGCCTGGCCCAGCCTGCTGCAGCCTCCTGGGGGGCCCTTGGTGCCACTAATCCCCCGACCCCCTGCTTCTGCCAAAACTGCACAGACACATGCATTGTAAGGCCACTTGCGGCCTCCAGCGTGCACTCTTGTTTACGTCATTGTCGTCTTCAAGACTAGTCCTTTGCGATTAGTTTTGCTTTGCGAGCCCTGGTGTGGACTGTGGTCTGTATGAATCGTGTGTAACTGTGGTGAGGGGCTTGTCCTGTATGTGAGTCTGTACCCAGGTGGGGTCTGTGCCCTGCACACCAGGCCCCTCTGTATTTATCGCTGCCTGAATGCAACAGTAATTTATATCCAGGACAAATACAGTCTGGGCGTCACTATCCTACCATCTCTTCCTCATCTTTGTGTCAACAACCGAGGGGAGGGGAGGGCCTGGCTTGGCACCCCCCCCCCACCAGCTCTGTATAGGCCTCAGAGAGGCTGGGAGTGGGCAGCCCCTCGGGTGGGTGGGCTTGGCAACGTGTCTTCAGGTGAGAGAGAATGGATAGGCAAATGCTATAAAGCACATTTCAAGTTCCCGTGAAACTCCTCTCTCCGCAAAAAGTGGAGAACAATTTGAGGACTGAAATAGAGCATGATATTTCACAATGAAAATAAAATCAGGCCACGCAAGAACCACTGCGGCCTGCCCGCGACTCGGCTTCCCCTGCCCAGCGTCCTGTCCTCCCTGGTCCATCTCTGGTGGGGACGGCTGGGAGTGGGCTCTGGCCGCTAGCAGGGGGCAGGGAGGAGCTGGGACTGTGGGTCGTCCTGGCCCGTGGGGGGCGGCGGGGGGTGTTCAGGCCGGGTGAGGCCCCGCAGGACCCGCAGGCTGGCCAGGGCCAGGCCCACGAGCAGGCGCAGCAACAGGAAGGCGCAAGGCACGGCTATCTGCATAAGGTGGAAGATGCCCACACTGAATCTGCTCAGCAGGCAGGTGGAGGCAAAGGCCAGCAGGCTGGCGCAGGGGTACAGGGCCAGCTTGGCGAACATGAGCACATGCTCCCGGCCGCCAAACCACACCGAGGGCTGCAGCGTCTCCGCCTGGTGCAGCAGCGCCGTGGTCCAGATGGCCAGCTGGAAGATGCTGGCCAGGAAGATGATGATGCAGCTGACGCGCACGCGCTCCAGCTCATCGCGGGGCTGCCGGGCGAAGGCCGAGGTCTGCTGGTAGGCTAGTGGGAGGCCGCCCACGAAGGCCAGCGAGAGCGTGTTCAGCAGCCCCATGGCCCGCGTGGCCTTGCGCACATGCAGGAAGAGCGAGTGGTGGGCGAACCACAGCAGTCCCACCGTGGCGAAGGAGCCGAAGTACGCCAGGAAGCGCGGCCCGGTCGCGCTCAGGGCGGCCACGAGGCTGCCGCCGAACCTCTCCTTCACGTCCTTGGGGTCCGGGACGTTGTCTTCGCTGAGAACAGTGAATAGATGCATTTGTGCCGGCCTCGCCGTGGCCACACAGGCCCCAGCAGGGTGGGTGAGCGCCTGTCAGGGCTGCCTGGACCTGGCACATTTTCAGATGAACCATGTGGACTTTCCAGTGTGCTAAATTTCAGAATGCCGTATTTATGTATATTTGGCGCACTGACTGTTATGTGCTGTTCATCTGAAATTCCACAGAAACTGGCACCCTTCTGCTCTGTGCTAATGGGAGCCGAACCCTGCTAGCCCAGAGTGCTGCTGGGGGCCCTGGGCTGCAGCCCTCTCTGGCCGAGGCTCTCCTGTGTCTGCTGTGCAGGACCAGCCTGCTGTGGGGCAGCGAGGTCTGTTCCCTCCCAGCTTCCAGCCCTCGGAGCCACCCACACAACACCCTGGCTGAAGCTCTGCGGAGAGCTTGCCTCCATGGTTCTCAGATGCACACGGGGGTCTCAGGAGGCCGACTCCCAGCTGGACTCTGCAGCCCCAGGGAGGCTGGGAACCACCCTTGTCAGGGCTGCTGCCTTCTGACGGCACCACCCAGAAAGCCGGGAACAGTGTTGTCCTTCAACATTGGGACGCAGAGGACAGTGATACTCAAGCAGCCCAACAGACTTCTGTCCTCCAGAACGATACGCAGAGGGCGAGGGGTGAGGGGTGGGGGGTGGGGGCAGGAGACAGACTGGGGGCAGCAAGGGCAGGAAGTTGCTGGGAGGGGCAGCTCTCCTAGCCATGGCTCCAGGTGGAGGAGAGGTCACTGTCCCAGCCCCACGCTGCAGCCTCTCCTCGGCAGGTCCCTCCCAAGGGGGCCGAGCTGGCTGCACAATCAGGCACGTCACCCTGGAGCATCCCTGGCACCTGGGCCTTAGAGATCAGGTGCCAACGAACGTTTGCTTCCCGTTTTTAAAAATGCACACGACAGCAGAGAAGAGCATCAGGAGACTTGGACTCGAGAATATCAAGTACAGAATATAAAACCATAGTGTCTAACCCCAAGGTGGTCAGAGTGCTGAACTATGACCAGGGAACAAGACACTCCAAAAGGATGGAAGATGTAAAAAAGCAAATTCAAACTTAGGATGGCCGGGCGCGGTGGCTTACACCTGTAATCCCAGCACTTTGGGAGGCCGAGGTGGGCAGATCATCTGAGGTCAGGAGTTCAAGACCAGCCTGGCCAACTTGGTGAAACCCCATGTCTATTAAAAATACAAAAAGTTAGCTGGGTGTGGTGGCACATGCCTGTAATCCCAGCTACTTGGGAGGCTGAGGTAGGATAATCGCTTGAACCTGGGAGGCAGAGGTTGCAGTGAGCTGAGGTCGAGCCACTATACTCCAGCCTGGGCGACAGAGCAAGACTGTCTCAAAAAAAAAGAAAACAAACACCACAAAAACGTGACGACTGAGATGAGATGAGCGCTCTAACAGATGAAGAGGCAGATGAGGCAGCGGAGGAGCAGACGCTGGAAGGAAACAACAGCCAGCCGAAAGGAGCTAGAGGGGCTGGGAGGCGATGGGGGAGACTGGGAGGGAGCAGGAAGGCTGGCAGGGACTGGGAGGAAGCAGGAGGGAATGGGAGGGACTAGGGACTAGGAGGGGCTGGTGTTGGGGCAGGGGTGAGGCCTGGGGTAGGGGGATACCCACGGCTGCTGAGCCCCTCTGAGAAGAGTGAGGATAGCAGTTGGCGGCTGGTGCTGACCTCGCCCTGGCACCCCATCCCCGTCCGCGCTTGGGGTGGGAGCCTCTGGGAAGGGAGGGGCCGCTGGGAAGGGAGGGGCCGCTGGGAAGGGAGGGGCCACTGGGAAGGGTGGGAGCTGCTGGGAAGGGAGGGGCTGCTGGGAGGGTTGTCCTCCCTGAAGTGGGGGCTGCCCTGACCTCACACAAAACTCTAGGCATCCAGAGGAGGGTGGAGCCAAGACCCCTGTGCCTTTCTGGGGTTTCCAGGATGAGACGCCAGGGACTCAGACACACTGGCCGCCTGATAACTGGGGCGGGTGACTCGGGGTCCTCACCAGATGTCCAGGATGAGAAGTGTGGCCACGATGGCGTAGACTCCGTCGCTGAAGGCTTCCACCCGCTCCTTGCTGAGTGGCTCGTGGAGGTCAAAGGTGAAGACTTCCACTGGGTGAGCCGAGGGATCCCTGTGACCTGTGGACATGCCAGGAGGGTGGAGCTGGCCAAACCCCTATGTGGAGCCGGAGCCCGCGTGGCTGTCACTGCCCTCGTCCCTGAAGAGGTCTGGAATGTACAGGCCAGGAGAGGAGACAGGACACGGATGCCCCGAGGGGCGGAGTGGGGGAGCCCCAGCCACCACCACACACATGGGCCTCGGCCCGCAGACAGCCCTCAGGGCGGAGCAGCCACACGGAGGTGGGCGGACTGCAGGCCTCTCAGGCCAGCCCACCCAGTCATCACCTACCCAGGAGCCTGTCTCTGCACCAGCCGGTGACCTTGCTGACGTAGGGGAGGAGGATGACAGCCACCATCAGCAGGTAAGACTGCAGGGAGACAAACCACAGGTCAGTGCCCTCCACAGGGGGCCGAGGCCAGGCCTTATCCACGCAAAGCTGTGTGCTAAAGCAGGGGCTGCGGCAGAAGGGAGGGTCTTTGCAGATCATGTATCTGATAGGGCCTAGTACCCAAAAAGTGTAAAGAATTCTTAAGCCAGCACAGTGGCTCATGCCTGTAATCCCAGCACTTTGGGGGCTGAGGCAGGTGCATCGCTTGAGCCCAAGGGTTCGAGACCAGCCTGGGCAACATAGTAAGACTGTGTGTTTACGGAAAATAAAAAATTAGGTGTGACTGTGTACCTGTTGAACCTGGGAGGTAGGGGTTGCAGTGAGCGGTGACCCAGCTCACTGCACTCCAGCCTGGGTGACAGAGCAAGACCGTGTCTTAACATTTATTGTCTATCTCCCTATCTGAAATTCTTACAACTCAACAATAAAAAGACGACCCAATTAAAAATGGGCGAAGGATGAGAACAGACATTGCTCCAGATGAAACACGCAAATGGTCAACCTCTCGCAGATCAAAACCACAACGAGATTCTTCATATCCACTAGGGTGGGGAGAAATGAAAAACAGCAGGTGTTGATGAGGATGTGGAGAAACTGGAACCGCCATGTGCTGCTGGTGGGAATGTAAAATGCTGCAGCTGCTGTGGAAGTTTGGTGGTTCCTCAAAAAATTAAACTTAAAAAATTGAACACAGAATCACCAAATGACCTAGAAACTCACTGCTGGGCACACACACCAACAGCCTGAGGAGACAGATCCGAAGAGACACGTGTCCAGCAACGCTCAGAGAGGCATCACTCCAGCAATGCCCACAGTGGCTCCACTCGCGACAATGCTCACAGCAGCACCACTCACGGCAGCTACACGTGTCCAGCAGTGCTCACAGCGGTGTCACTCAACGGCAGCTACACGTGTCCAGCAGTGCTCACAGCAGCACCACTCATGGCAGCTGGAGGCGCACATGCCCAGATCCCTGCCCACGGATGAGTGTGCCCACATGACCTGGCAGGGGACTCACAATGGACTATTCTGGGGCCATAGAGAAGGAACGCGGTTCTGACACGGCCGACAACACAGGTGAATCTTGACAACAGAATGTTAAGTTTAAGAAGCCAGACACAAAAAGGCCACACACTGTGTGAGTCTCTGCATATGAAGAATCCAGAACACTCAAGTTCACAGACACAGAAAGTGCATCTGGCTCCCAGGGACTGGGGCGGGGCAGAATGGGGAGTGAGGGCTCCTGGGTGCTGGGTTTGCACTGGAGGTGATGACAGGTTCAAGACAGGACAGAAGGGGTGTCTGCACACAATGCAAATGCACTCCACGCCGCTCAAGTGCACACTTCATGACGGTTACAATGGTAAATATGTGTATTTTACCAAACGTAATTTAAAAAGGGAGCACAGAGGACCAGGCCATGTGACTGTCCTGGTCCCCAGAGGCCTGTGTCTTCGCACTCAGCCCGGCTTAAGTGCTCAGGCTAGTGCAGCCAACAGACAGCCCCAGGCCTTCCTCCCCTGTGGGGCCTGGGTGTGGCACTTCCCCACCTCCTCGCAGGAGGCTCCTGGCCTGGGCGGTGCTGCCTGCCTCCTTCCCCGCCTTCCCCATAACGTGGCCCCAGCTGGCGAGGATGGACGCCTGCGCGCTCGTCTGTCCCGCACTGTGGCCACCTCCAGTTCACCACGTGGGTGAGAACACCACAGATGCCAACACCAATTCCAGACACATTCATGATCCAGTTTTCAGCCTTCAAGTAACCGACACACGATGAGGGAAGTGCCTCCAGGTGCCAGGTGGGTGTGCGCAGGTTGTCTTAGCAGGAGGCAGCCAGCACCATGGGGTCTGCGGGTGGGGGAAGTGCTGTGGAAGAGCAGGGAAACTAGGGAGGAGGGAGCCCATCCTGGGGACAGGCTGGGGGGTCTACGGGGGCTCACTGTGTGGGGCTGGGGAGGGCCTGGGAAGGACGGGACCATGCACAGTGAGGGTGGGAAGGTGGTGGCAGCTGCCGCTACAGGATGCAGGGCATGAATGTCCGAGGCCCAGGGCAGAGCCCAGGACCCATGTGGTATGTGTTACAACAGGAGGGCTTAGTGGCCAAGGTCATCCTTGGGATGTGGAGGTGGGGGTGGCCTGGCCCAGGGCAGTGAGAGGCTGGGCCTGGAGGACACAGCCCAGCGTCCGGGTGGGGGCCGGGGCGGGGCACAAGGACACCTGCATGTCCCAATGACATGCAAGGGTGGAGGGCTGCAGGGCTGCAGCCAGGGAAGTCTGACAGTGTGGATAGAAGGAGGCGAGTATGGGGCGAAAGCCCCAAGGTGGAGGGCGCGAGCAGAGGGACCAGCAGACGTGGAGGGGCCTGGCGAAGACCCTGCAGCTGTGGAGGATGAAGCCAGGATGCAGCACCGAAGGCTGAAGATGGACTGTTACCCTGTCAGAGCCACGGAGGGCAAGGTGGCTTCCGTGGCCTGGCCCCTCCCTCTGGAGTCCTGGAACTGCTGACAGCTTGGGCCTCCCAGCGCCACCCCAGGGACCCTCCTTCCTAGAGTCTGCCTCCCATCCAGGCTTCCCTGGGCCAGCTGCAGGAGGGGAGGGCATGGTCACTGCAGGCTGCTCACCCTCCTCAACGCCGCGCCTGCTCTTGGGCAGCTGGGCTGGGCTGTCCTGCGATTCTCAGCCTCCAGGCCTGGCCCCAGCTCAGCCTCAGGCCCTCAGGCTTGCCAGCCACTCACCTGCCCTCAGCCCCTCCAGGCCCACATCCGGGCCCTGTGGCAGGTGTGGCCACCCTGCCCAATCCCAGCCATGGGTGCTGTCTTGTCTGTGTCCTCCACACGACGGCTACCCCCTAGCCTGGGTCCTGACCTCATCAACCAGCCTGCCTGCCTCCTGTCACTCGGTCACTACCAGAAGCGGCTGTCCCACCCCTGAAACCAGGACTGCGCCAGACCTGCTACCCCTTACCCCTGCCCACTGTGCTGGCCACCCACCCGCCCACCTCTGCCCAGGGCTCAGCCCACCTGCCTTCTGCCCAGAGCCCTTGCCCCTGTTCTGACCTCACAGAGGCTGCAGTTGAGGACATCCACCCCTCCTGCCGGTGCCTGTGGGTGGCCCACCCTCCTTGAGGAAGTCCCTAGCCTCTGGCCTGCCCCACACCATCCTCCCTGGCTTCTCCTCCTTCCTGTTTCACAAGCATCAAATGCATCCAGTCTAAGAGCCAAGCAGTGCAGCAGCCACGGCCCCTGGGGCTCACAGGCCACCCCCAACTGTAGCCTGGCGCTCCCCTGGGCTCGGCTATGCCTGGCCTGTGGGCCTCCAACTCTGGAGCCTGCCCTGCTCAGCTCCCCAGCTCGAGCCCCTCTTGGTGGAGGAGACAGCCTGCCCAGGCCTCTAGTGAGTGAGGCAGCAGCACCAGGCCCTCACTGGAGATGTTTTTTTGTTTTGTTTTGTTTCTTTAGAGACTGAGTCTTGCTGTGTTGCCCAGGCTGGAGTACGGTGGCTATTCACAGGCACAATCCCTCTACTGATCAGCACAGGAGTTTTGACCTGCCCTGCTTCCAACCTGGGCTGGCTCCCCACTCCTTATGCAGCCAGATGGTTCTCTGCTCCCAGAATCACCATATTGATGCCAAACTTAGTGCGGAAATCTGACTGGCATAGCCCAGAACTGCAGCCCAGAACTTCCCGGCTCCCGCGGTCCTCCCCCGTCAGCCTCCGAAGTAGCTGGGACTACAGGTGCGCCACTGCCACCTGGCTGTCGTCGATTTTAAACTTGGGATTCTTCTGAAATGTTTACTAAACATTTAAAATAACAACCATTCATTTCTCCACAATTCTTATGGTGCTCTGGGTTTAAAAATTCAGTTTACTTCAAAGGTGCTCAAGCTGGTCCAGCCGCCGCAAATAAAGTTGCTACTGAAAGCACCTCTGAAATGGCTGTGGTTTCTCTCTGTTCCTGGATGATGGCTGCATTACTAGAATGATGGTCTTATCCTATTAAAATTAGCCGTTGGCTTAAAAAAAAACAAGTGAGCAGACCTCGGTCTTTGGGCTAAGAGGCTCCCAGTTGTCTTTTACCTGCGTGAGGGCTGCTAGGAGGCCCTGCTCTCCGCTGGCCCCGCCCCTGGCACTGCTGCCCAGATGCACGCGGTGGCCCCGGCAGACCTGGCTTCTGCTGCCAACAGCTGGGTCCTCAGCTCTGCCTTCTCTACTTTCCCAGGCTCCATTCTGGGTTCTGGAACTTTCTTTGGTTGCCTTCTCCCTCTCCCTGGTGGCTCACATTCTCCAAGCACCAACAGCTGATGTCCTCATGAGCAGATGCTGGTCTTATCCCCAGGGGCTCCTCCTCCAAACACTGTTTGATGTTTACTGTCCTGACACAGTTTTGTATAGATTCCTTATGCAAAAGAAAATAGGCTGGGCGCAGTGGCTCACACCTGTAATCCCAGCACTTTGGGAGGCTGAGGTGGGTGGATCATGAGGTCAGGAGTTCGAGACCAGCCTGGCCAACATGGTGAAACCCCGTGTCTACTAAAAATACAAAACTTAGCCGGGGGTGGTGGCAGGTACCTGTAATCCCGGCTACTTGGGAGGCTGAGGCAGGAGAATTGCTTGAACCTGGGAGGCAGAGGTTGCAATGAGCCGAGATTGCACCACTGCACTCCAGCCTGGCAGCAAAACTCTGTCTCAAGAAAAAAAAAGAAAAAAAGAAAATAAAGGCCGGTGTGGTGGCTCACACTGTAATCCAGCACTTTGGGAGGCCAAGGTGGGAGGATCACTTTAGTCCAGGCGTTCCAGACTAACCTGGACAATATAGCAAGACCCTGTCTCCACAAAAAATACCAAAACTATCCAGGGGTGGTGGTGCACACCTGTAGTCCCAGCTACTTGGGAGGCTGAGGTGAGAGAATCGCTTGAGCCCGGGAAGTTGAGGCTGTGGTGAGCCAAGATCGCACCACTGCCGTCCAGCCTGGGTGACAAAGTGAGATCTTGCCTCAATAAACAAAAAACAAAACAAGAAAATGAGCGCACCCCTCACTCCGGGTGTCTCTTTCTCGTCATCGTCGTCGTGAAGCTTCTCTGAGAAGGACACTCAGCTGCCCCTTCCTTCGATGAGTGTCCGTCTCTGTCCTCGACCGGCTGGGTCTCGGGGCCTCAGGTGGAGCAGGCCTCCCTCCCTGGTGCCACTCACTGCAGCCCTGGGCCTCACACACAAGACCCTCGGTGGGACCCCTACCTGTCTGTGGCTCTGCCCCCACCCCCATGTTTGTGGCTCAGTGGGGACATCACTCCCATGGTGGACCCCATTCCTGCCTGGGCCCCAGGGGCTGTCCCAGCACTCACCAAGGGGACAAAGAAGAGAGAGAAGATGGCTGCTGCAAAGCACAGGGCTGGGCCTTGGAGGACGATGCCCAGGACATGTCGTCGGTACAGAGCCCTGTGAGCAGAGCGCTGGATCTGCGGGCTCAGCAGGTGCGGGAAGTGGAATGCGTACCCCACAATGAGGGCCTGTGGGAAAAGCAAGCTGCAGGACACCGGCCCCGAGAGTCAGCCCCCGGGCTGCATGGTGCACACACAGGGGTCTCGGGGTGGGGGTCAGCCCCCGGGCTGCATGGCACGCACACAGGGGTCTCAGGGTGGGGGTCAGCCCCCGGGCTGCATGGCACGCACGCAGGGGTCTCGGGGTGGGGGTCAACCCCCGGGCTGCATGGTGCACACACAGGGGTCTTGGGGTGGGGGTCAACCCCCGGGCTGCATGGTGCACACGCAGGGGTCTCGGGGTGGGGGTCAGCCCCCGGGATGCACGGCACGCACGCAGGGGTCTCGGGGTGGGGGTCAACCCCCGGGCTGCGTGGTGCACACGCAGGGGTCTCGGGGTGGGGGTCAGCCCCCGGGATGCACGGCACGCACGCAGGGGTCTCGGGGTGGGGGTCAACCCCCGGGCTGCATGGTGCACACGCAGGGGTCTCGGGGTGGGGGGGACCTGGCAGGTAGAGGTGGGCTTGTACCTGGGACGCTTTGGGCACAGGGGCTGAGGTGGAGAGAGAACAGGAGCCCCTGCTGGCTCTGGGGCCGCATGTGGGGGGTGTCAGGGCCCACTCTTTCCAGTCTCTGGTCAGAAAGCAGGGGGGCTGTCGGCATGCCACATCCTATGTGTGCAGGTGGCCCCGGGAACCCTACCTGCGTGACCTGACGGCGATCGATCACACACACATACCCACAGCACAGGACTCCCGGGCCCCCAAGAGCACTGATGGTGAACACACACACACACACACACACACACACACACACACACACACACACAACACACACACACACACACACACACACACACACACACACACACACACAGAGTGCAGGCCCCCAGGCCCCCTACCTGCACGACCCCGATGGCGATCACACACACACAGAACAAGAAGATGCCCAGAGGTACATCAGGGAAGGTCACCATTAAGGAAAACTGTTAAAACAAAACCAAACCCCCCCAAATCCTAGGTTACCAGGCTCCAGGGCCCCAGAGCCTGGAACTGGGCCACGGTGAGCCTCCCCACTCCACGGGACACTGGGAGATGCGGTGGGGCCATCACAGGATGGGGCCAGCTGGGTGCTGGGGGGCATGTGTCCAAACTGCCCCCACCCTAACCAACTCCACCAAATGTCTCAGACCTTTAAAGCCAGAATGTCATCGGATTCATATGGAATTCCCCAGACCCCAGTTCCTTGTGGCACACAGTCCCGCACACCCAGACTCGCGGCCGCTGCCAGAATCTGGAGGCACTTTCACAGCCTGAGTAGTACAGGGCGGGTAGTCGGAGGCTGTAGGGGCTGCACGCCAGGGACAGGCCTGGGATGGGCAGGGGGCTGTGGGCTCAGGGCCAGGTGGGAGCTGGGAGCGCCAGTGACTCCCTCATCGAGGCCACTGCCTCTCCTCCCCGCCAGCCTGAAAGAAGCCCCCGGCAGCCCCCGACAGCTGGCTCTCCCCAGAACCTTCTCTCCCCAGAACGTTCTCGCTCCAGAACTTGCTCTCCCCAGAACCTTCTCTCTTCTCTACAACCGTGTGGCCCAGGCCCTGGGCCATCCAGCTGGTCTGCTTTTGAGGACAGGTCAAATCCAGTGGTGCCCAGCAGAGCCTCAGGGTGTCAGGGGCCTGGCGTTGCTCACCGTGTAAGGCAGGAAGGTGATGGTCATCATGCAGGCCTGGAGGGAGGGAGGGCATCACAGCCATGATGCGGCCTGGGGAGAAGCGCAGGGGGATGGACAGAGCCCACTCCGGGAAGGCACAGGGCTGGGCCCTCCCCAAGAAGGGTGGGCCAGCGAGTGTGAGTCCAGCCCCCAGACCCTGCAGGGCCAGATGGGGGCACTCATCCTCTCTGTCCCCCACACCTGTGCCCAGCCCAGCGCCCCGTGGTCCCCCACACCCTGGCTGTGTCTGGGAGGAGATACAGGCTGGCGACCCATGGGGAGGGAAAGATCATTCAAGGAGCTCCCAGGTGTGGACAGATTTCAGGCTCCGAGGCTCCCTGGAGGTCACGAGAGAGGCCAGCTGCTCCCTTCCCCTCTTCCCTGAGTCAGATTACAAACCAAAGTCACTCCCCAGAAAAGGGCAGGAAAATACTCACCAGGTTGAGCAGGGCAAGTGTGTCGTCTGTTTTCCCAACAACTTGGAACAACCTAAACCATTTAAGAAAAAGATAGACAATAAAATGCAGTTCTAGTAACATTAAATGCACACACACGCTCTCCAGCATCTTCTGGTTAAAACATCATTAAGAAACGTCACTGTTAACCAAATATAAACTACTACCTAGTGCACGGGGCTTGGAAAACACGAAGGAAATGAAGTTCACTAGAAAGCACCCTGCCCCCGTCCACACCCTGCACCATCCGCGCCGTCCGCGCCTCCGCCTACCGCACCGCCCGCGCCCCCGCCTACCACGCCCCCGCCTACCGCACCGTCCACACCCTGCACCATCCGCACTGTCCGCGCCTCCGCCTACGGCACTGCCCGCGCCTCCGCCTACCGCACCGCCCGCGCCTCCGCCTACCGCACCACCGTCCGCGCCTCTGCCTACCTCACCGTCCGCGCCTCTGCCTACCGCACCGTCCACACCCTGCACCATCCGCACCGCCCGCGCCTCCGCCTACCGCACCGTCTGCACTGCTCCAGGCGCTGGGGCTGGGGTAAGTCCTGCCATCCCCACGCGGATGAGGGTGGGAGGAGCAGCCTGCTGTCCCCCACCCCTGTGGACCCGTGTGTGAAGTGGTGCGGGGTAAGGGAACCCTGAGAGCAGCTATGGACCGCTGGAAGCACCTAGGCCCCCACCTTGTGTGTGCCGCCCAGGCCACTGTCACGATGAGAAAGGTCATCAGGTAGACGGCGATCCGTGTTGCCAGAAGCCTCTGTACACTTCTGTCGAACTGCTGGAATACAAGAGCACTGCTGTCAGAGCCCAGGTGACATGAATGTCCCGAATGGCAGTCGAGACAGCACCGTGAAGGGGGGCTGGTCTCGGTCCAGGGCAGGGCGAGACCCTCAGGTGGGCCCTGTGAGGCACCTGGGAGGGTCCTGGCCTCCCCAGCGGACCCTGGGTGCCCTGTTCTGGGTCCAGCCTCCGTCTCCAGCTGGTCTGTCTCCCCTGGCACCTGCAGTCCCCACCCCTTCTCCAGGGCGCTGATCCACGCCCACACCCACAGGTGTACTCTGGAGTGTTCTATGGGCTGTGTTCCCACTTGGGGGGCAGCTCTTAAGGGGCTCGGTGTCTGCTGAGGACTCCGCCTCGGGGATGGTACCCTCTTGGTGTCCGCATGTGGGAGGGGACAGGAGGGCAAAAACACCAGGTCACAAATGTCATTCATGAGGCTCTGCCATCATAACTGGGTCACCACCGAAAGGCTCTGCCTCAACGCCATCCCTGTGAGACGTCCGGCATGTGGACTTCGGAAGGACACACAGGTTGACAGCACAGAAGGGTCACACCTGGCACTGCCTAGGTAAGCAATTCCAAAGCAGCCACGGTAAAGGGTCTCTGTGGAAGCTGCCAGGGACCCCGCAGGTGGCCTGCCCTGGGGGCTGTGGTTGGTGTGGAGGCGCTAGGGGCCTGGGGGCTGCGGTCAGGGTGGAGGCGCTAGGGGCCTGGGGGCTGCGGTCAGGGTGGAGGCGCTAGGGGCCTGGGGGCTGCGGTCAGGGTGGAGGCGCTAGGGGCCTGGGGGCTGCGGTCAGGGTGGAGGCGCTAGGGGCCTGGGGGCTGCGGTCAGGGTGGAGGTGCTGGGGGGCCTGGGGGCTGCGGTCAGGGTGGAGGTGCTGGGGACTGCACCATACCCGATGCAAGGCCCTCGCCCTCCAGCCGGGGGAAGGTTTTCACGCTCTCTCCACGAATGCTCCCAACAGAACACTGGGCACTTTACCGTCTCCCTTGGTTCTTTACTTGCAGGCAGGTCTCTGGGTCAATAACTTAGTGTTTCAGTCACTTCTTGAGTCCCATCTAGCTTTTCGAATCATGGGTTTTCAAAGTTACGACCGTCTTTTATTTTTCATCAGAGTGAGCACAGCCCCAGGAGTCCCCTCTCCTCACAAGGAGGTGTCCACTGTTCTAGCACCTTCCCTGGGACACACGTCAGGCCTTTCCCTCTTCCCATAAATGTGTTCTCTGAATGAGCTTTTGACTCTCCAGGACTTTCTGAGACTCAGACCCTCCCTGTGACCCGGTTAGGACAACAGAGAAAAGACAGGGCACTCAACACCACAGTCCTAGAAAGGTGCCCTGGCTGCAGGGAAGTCAGAGCAGGTTTTGGTTCACAGGTTTTTATTTCCAACCACCTGGGCCCTTCATTGTCATGCGCCCTCTGGCATGGGCATCGCAGGTGGATGTGGCCGTACCTCAGCAACCCCGTTCTGAAAGGGACAGCCAAGGCCAGTACCTCACGACTGCATTTGGCCAAGCCCACCCCATGGGCCTCGGCGGGGGCGCAGCTTTCCTGAGCAGCTGCCCCCCTAGGGAGGGCGGGAGCGGCTCTGGGGTCCCAGTGCCTGTGCTGCTTGCTGCCTGCCGATGTCCAGGGTCTCCCTGCAGACTGGGCCAGGCTCCACCCGCATTCCTACTTCTCATGAAAACCCTACGAAAAGTCTCGTCATCCCCTTCGCACAGCTGAGAAAGCCGAACTCTAAGCAGCTCCCGTGACTTCTCAGCATCCCCCAGGCTCAGCTCACGAGTCAGGACTGGAGCCCCGACCTCAGTACTGGCCCAGGAAGGGCTCCTTGCGCACCCATGAGGCTTGGGCCGCACGACCCTGTCATGAGGACACAGAGCCAGGCAGGTGTGCACCCCAGACGCCCTCCAGTCATTCCCCTTCTAAGATGCTGTGTTGCTCTTTAGCTCAGAAACAGTCAAGGTGGCTGTAAGCGGAAACTCTGCTGGTAAACCCTTTCCCGCTCACCTCCGGGCCTGTGGGAGCAGCCGGGGTGGGAGTGTCCCTGCGGAGACGGGCGCTGGCCCTGTTTACTCAGAGCAGCTACGGAAGGGGCCTGCTGGGGCAGCTGCCATCCACAGAGGAAACTTCTGTCCTTGGGGCAGGCCCGGAACCTTCCTCTTCCAACCTGTCCTCTGGCTCACTTCAGGGTGCTGCCTTTGTCCACTGAACTCGGAAACAGAGCCCTAGGAGCCCAGTCTCCCACCCTCCCAGGAGTACAGGACCTCCGCCCGGGTGAGCACAGGCTGAGCAGGACTTGCTGGCTCCCTCCCTTTCCAAGGAGGCCTCTGCCTCCTAAGCCTCAGAAGCTTCCAGGCGTGCAGGGTCAGCTCCCTGTGCCAGGTCGGGCCTTAGGGACCCTGTGTCTTCTCAGGGCCATGCCACGCAGAGCACAGCCTGCCCCGTTACCTGTTCTGGGGAGATCTCCGTGTGGGTCACAGGCAGGATCTGAGGGGGCAAAGAGACAAAAGGAAGCAAGAGACGCTTGTTGGACTGGGTGTGGCAGTACTGGGGACTCGAGGGCAGTGCTGGGCCCCCCTAAGCTGCCTGAGGAGCTGGGGGACCCAAGGATGCCAGCAAGACCTAGACAGGTCTGAGGTGGGCTGGGCAGTGCCTTGAGGGGCTTGGGGTGGGGCAGGCCGAAGCAGGGGCCCCGTACAGACCATGACGGTGGCGATGATGGACAGCAGGGCGTCGCTGAAGCTGAGCATGCGTTGGGAGCACTGGATCCCCTCCCCGGCGTCCTCGTCTCTCCTGCCTGGGGGGCAGTCCCCCGGCGTGTCCAGTGCCTGCTCTGGGGTCCGGGGTTGGGACATGGCGGGGCCGCTGCCTGGCGGTTACAGGAGCCTGGGAGGAAAGGCAGGTCTGAGTGTGCCTGTGGGGCGCTCCTGGGGGTCGGCCATGCAGCCTCAGCCCTGGTGCAGGGACAGGGATTGGTATGGGGGGGGCTTGGCCGCCACCAACCAGGGGAAGGGTCCACGCTGCTCTGTCCTCTCCCAGGTGCCCCTCAAATTTCCGGCCTCCAGGCTGAGAGGCCAACAACAGATGCCACGCCCGGCCCTGTTACTGGTGAACACTGATCTGGGTGAACTGGGCCTCAGTTTCACCTCAGGAAATGGGAGAGACAAGGAAAGGCACAGAGATCACAGACCCCACGGCTGACCTAAATGTGGAAGAGGAACACAGCACCCTGCGGGGCCCTCGACCGTGCACGCGTGCCTGGGGCTGTCTGTCTCCCACAGGGGCTGCGCTCTCCCTCAGTCTCAGCACCCATGCATGCTGAGACACAGCACACATGCATGCGTGCCTGGGGCTGTCTCCCACAGGGGCCACACTCTCCCTCGGTCTCAGCACCCGTGCATGCTGAGACGCAGCACACGTGCATGCGTGCCTGGGGCTGTCTGTCTCCTACAGGGGCCGTGCTCTCCCTCCGTCTCGGCGCCTGTGCACGCGTGCCTGGGGCTGCTTCCTACAGGCGCCGCGCTCTCCCTTGGTGACCTTTGGGGAAACCAAAGCCCTTCATATGTAGCCAGTTAGCACCAGGGCAGGCACTCCAGTCTGCCTGTGGGAGCCTGGGCTGGGCGCACTCGGCACACGCCACAGCTGTGGCTCAGCACAGCACTCCCCAGGCATTTGTAATATCAGACATGTGTCTGGGAAGATGAACAAGATGCCAGGTGGAGAGTACTCTGGACAAAAGAGACCCCAGCGCCTCACAGAGACAGAACTGACGTATGGCTGCAGGCGCCATGCTGCACAGTGCTGGGCAGCCTTGTGCCAACCAGGCACTATGGATTTCACCCTGCACCCGAGGTGGAGGCTGGGCACACTGAGATGAGTTCCCCAAACATAGGATGTGGCCAGAGAGCTCCATGTTGGCTGAGCCCCACCTGCGGCCAGGCGCCCCTGGACAGGGAGGAGGGCAGCAGTGTGTGAAGGACGCCAGTCAGGAGGGCTGCTATGACCTAGGAGAGGGGTGACGGAGGTCTGGCATCCCAGGAGACACACAGCATGTGGGAAAGCAGCTCCTAAGAGTATTGGGGGCTGCAGTTGGGGGTGACGGAGAAGGGGGAGCCCACCTGGCCCTGATGCCACCGTGGTGAGGAAGGTGGGTCAGGGCACATTCTTGAGGGACGGTGAGTGCTTGCTTCAGGCTTATTTCCTGGGACACAGCAGAAGCACTGGAGGCTGTCTCAGGGCAGGGGAGCGGTGGGGATGGAAGAAGTCAGGCTGGAGATGCAGCCTTCACAGGTACCTCGGATTGAGCTGTGTTAGAAACAGAAGTAATTTCTGTGCTACTTGGAAATGTGGGGGTGGTCTGAGGGAGTGGCACCCAGGAAGGAGGAGAGGAGCAGCTGGGGGCAGGACAGGCCAGGCTCTCCACCTCTTCACAAGGGTATGTGGAGAGCCCTTCAGCACCAGCAGGAGGTGACAAGCCAGGGCCCCCAGGTTTCACTCCAAAGGGGGTGCTGTTTACTTGGCCAAGGGCACCAGGAGACTGAGATATGTGGCCAGCTAGAGGGTCCGCGGGAAGAGGGATGTGCTATAGGCTGCTCATACCAAGGCGAGACGCACAAAAACAAGGAGAGTCCACCCCAGAGAATGGGCAGAGGCTCACCGGTTTCCAGCCGGGAAAAACAAACACACAAGGCATTCCACTTCACTAGCAATCAGGGAGATCGGGGAGGTGCAAATGAAACGGCGAAAGGCCAGCCCAGCCGGGGTGGTGGGCGTGAGGCGACAGGAGGGCAGGGACCTGGGGAAAACAGAAACTGAGGCTGGAATGAACGGTGGGGACAGACGGCGGGGAGTGAGATGACAGGACAGTAAAGACGCAGGGAAAACAGAAGCTGAGGCAGCAACAAACAGCGGGGAGTGAGGAGACAGAGACGGCAGGGACCTGGGGAAACAGAAACCAAGGCAGGAATGAACGGTGGGGAGTGAGACAGAGACGGCAGGGACCTGGGGAAACAGAAACCGAGGCAGGAATGTAAACGGACACGTGTGTTTCAGCGACAGTTTAGCAAGGGTTAATAAGGTGCAGTGCCACACCCTCCAAGGGTCCATTCCAGGCAGTCTCACTGGGACTGCCATGACAGGCTGCCTAGGGTCTGCACTGAGGCAACACGCGGTTTTTCTTTTTTTCTTTTTGAGACAGGGTCTCAGTCTGTTGCCCACGCTGGAGGGCAGTGGCGTAATCACGGCTCACTGCAGCCTCGACCTCCTAGGCTCAAGTGATCCTCCCACCTCAGCCTCCTGTGTTGCTGGGACTACAGGCGTGCACCACCACACCTGGCTAATTTTTTGTATTTTTCATAGAGAGAGGGGTTTCATCATGTTGCCCAGGCTGGTCTTGAAGTCCTGGGCTCAAGCAGTCTCCTTGCCTCAGCCTCCCAAAGTGCTTGGATTACAGGTGAGAGCCACCGCAGTCAGCCCGGTGTGTTTTAACAATAAAACTAAAACACATTCTGACTAGTAAGGGACAAATCATTAAACTATGAGGTAAACTATCAGAAAGTTAAAACAGATTTACGAGTATAAAACTATAAAACAAAATGTTAAGACAAAAAAATCAAGTTGCAAAAACATACTATTATACCATTTATGTAAACAATGGACACATAAAACAACCATCTATCTTAATTATACACACACGGTAAGAAATGAAAACCATAAATAAGAACAACGTTCGCCAACTTCCAGACAGCGCTGCAGTGACCCAGGCAGGGAGAGGCGGGGAGCAGGTGGAGGGCTTCTGCTCTATGCCCAGGTTATTTCTCACCTAGAATGCAGACAGGCACGTAACCACAGCTAGCCACAGTCCAGCAAACTGTTCTATCCCCAAACAGCATCTTCGTGTTCAAGCTGCCCCAACCCCAAGCTCCAGCAACCACTGATCTGTTTTCTGTCACTGTAATTTTGCGTCATTTATTTAGTTAATTTTTTTTTGAGACAGTCTTGCTCTGTCGCCCAGGCTGGAGTGCAGTGGCATGATCACAGCTCACTGCAACCTCTGCCTCCTGGGTTCAAGCAATTCTTGTGCCTCAGCCTCCCAAGCAGCTGGGATTACAGGCACCCACCACCACGCCTGGCTAATTTTTGTATTTTTAGTACAGACAGGGTTTCACCATGATTACCAGGCTGGTCTTGAACTCCTGACCTCAGGTGATCCACCTACCTTGGCCTCCCGAAATGCTGGGATTACAGGCATGAGCCACTGCGCCCAGCCAATTGTGCCTTTTTTAGAATGTGGTATAAACGGAATCACACCCTCCAGAGGTTTTCATTTTAGCTTCTTTCAAGACTCATCTGTGGTGCTGGGAATATCAGTAACACACTTCTTTGGTTGCTGTGTGGCAATTTCATGGCATGGACACACCTCAGTTTGTGGATCCACTCAGCAGCTGAAAAAACGTGTGTATTGTTTCATTTTGCACAATGATGCATAAAGCCACTATATGTAAACATTTGCACGCAGGCGTTTGTGTAAACATGTTTTCATGACTTTTGGGTAAATGCCTGGGAGTGGTTTTGCTGGGTGGTATCGTAAGGACATGTTTCCTTCCTGAGAAACCGCCGGACGATTTGCTGAGGCGGCTGCACCGTCTGCATTTCCACCAGGCATGAGACCTGCACGTGCTCATCTCCTCTGGCACTCAGTTTGGCACAGCTTAGAAAAATAATTTAGCCGGGCGCGGGGGCTCACGCCTGTAATCCCAGCACTTTGGGAGGCCGAGGCGGGCGGATCACTTGAGGTCAGGAGTTCGAGACCAGCCTGGCCAACATGGTGAAACCTGATCTCTACTAAAAACACACACGAAAAATAGCCAGGCATGGTGGTGGGCACCTGTAATCCCAGCTACTTGGGAGGCTGAGGCAGGAGAATTGCTTGATCCCAGAAAGTGGAGGTTGCGGTGAGCCGAGATCGTGCCACTGCACTCCAGCCTGGGTGACAGAGTAAGACTCCATCTAGGAAAAAAATAGTAATAATAAAAATCAATAATTCAATTAATTTATTTTAGTCATTCTAATACTCGTGTAGGGGTGTCTCATTGTGGTTTTAATTTGCTATTTCTCTGCTGACTAATTAGGCATCTTTCATCTGTACAGCTTTCACAGTGAAGTGTCTTAGAATCTTTGCTTGTTTACTGAGTTGTTTGTAATGTCACTGAGTTTTGAGAGTTCTTTTTACTCTAGTTAAAAACCCTGCAAGATGTGTAATTTGGAAATATTTCCTTGCAGTCTGTGGCTTGTCTTTCACTCTCTTACCAGTCTTTAGGAGAACAGAAGTTCTGAATTTTGGCTGGGCGCAGTGGCTCACACCTGTAATCCCAGCACTTTGGGAGGCAGAGGCGGGCGGATCACCTGAGGTGAGGGGTTCGAGACCAGCCTGGCCAGCATGGCAAAACCCCATCCCCACTAAAAATACAAAAATTAGGTGGACGTGGTGGTGTGTGCCTGTAGTCCCAGCTACTGAGGAGGCTGAAGCAAGAGAATCGCTTGAACCTGGGAGGCGAAGGTTGTGGTGAGCTGAGATTGCACCACTGTACTCCATCTTGGGTGACAGAGTGAGACTCTGTCTCAAAAAGAAGAAAAAAAGAAAGAAAATTCAAGGAATCTTAACAGCCAAAATAATATTGAAAAAGAACAAAATTGGGAGCACTCCCACTTCCTGATTTCAAAATTTAATACAAAGCTACAGTAGTCAAGACAGCATAGACACAGACCACTGGAATATAATTCAGAAATAAACCCCTGCATTTATGGTTAACTGATTTTGACAAGGATGCCGAGACCACTCAATGGGAAAAGAAAAGGCTTTTTCACAAATGGTGTTGGGACAACTGAATATCCACATGCAAAAGAATGAATTCAGCCGGGCATGGTGGCTCATGCCCGTAATCCCAGCACTTTGGGAGGCCGAGGTGGGCTGATCACAAGGTCAGGAGATCGAGACCATCCTGGCCAACATGGTGAAACCTTGTCTCTACTAAAAATACAAAAATTAGCTGAGCGTGGTTGCGCGTGCCTGTGGTCCCAGCTACTCGGGAGGCTGAGGCAGGAGAATCGCTTGAACCCGGGAGGTGGAGCTTGCAGTGAGCCGGTATCGCACCACTGCACTCCAGCCTGGCGATAGAGCAAGACTCTATCTCAAAAAAAAAAAAAAAAAAAAGAATGAATTTGGACTCAACCTAATACATATACAAAAATTAACTCGAAATGGATCAATGATGTAAATGTACGAGTTTATAAAACTCTTAGAAGATGATGCTGGAGAAACTCATTTCATGACATTGGGTTTGACAAAATATTCTTTTTTTTTCTTTTTTTATAAAGACACGGGGTCTATGTGGCCCAGGCTGGGCTCAAGCAATTCTCCTGCCTTGGCCTCCCAAGTAGCTGGGATTATAGGCATGAGCCACCACGCCTGGCCAAAATGGATTTTTTCTTTAAGCCGTTTTAGGTTTATAGAAAAACCTAGCAGAGGCCAGGCACGGTGGCTCACTCCTGTAATCCCAGTACTTTGGGAGGCCAAGGTGGGTGGATCACCTGACGTCAGGAGTTCAAGACCAGTCTGGCCAACATGAAACCCCACCTCTACTAAAAATACAAAAATTAGCTGGGTGTGGTACGCGTCTGTAATCACAGCTACTCAGGAGTTTGAGGCAGGAGTATTGCTTGAACCAGGGAGGCAGATGCTGCCGTGAGCTGAGATTACACCACTGCACTGCAGCCTGAGTGACAGAGAGAGACTCCATTTCTTTTTTTTTTTTTTTTTTTGAGTCAGAGTCTCACTCTGTCACCCAGGCTGGAGTGCAGTGGCGCGATCTCGGCTCACTGCAAGCTCCGCCTCCCGGGTTCATGCCATTCTCCTGCCTCAGCCTCTCCGAGTAGCTGGAACTACAGGCGCCCGCCACCACGCCCGGCTAATTTTTTGTATTTTTTAGTAGAGACGGGGTTTCACCGTGGTCTCGATCTCCTGACCTCGTGATCCGCCCGCCTCGGCCTCCCAAAGTGCTGGGATTACAAGCGTGAGCCACCGCGCCCGGCCCGAGAGACTCCATTTCAAGAAAAAAAAAAAAAAAAAAAGAAAAGAAAAAGAAAAATTGAGCAAAAAGTACAGAGCTTTTTTGTTTTTTGGGTTTTTTTTTGACACAGAGTTTCACTCTTGCTACCCAGGCTGGAGTGCAATGGCACGATCTTGGCTCACTGCAACCTCTGCCTCCCGAGTTCAAACGATTCTCCTGTGTCAGCCTCCCGAGTAGCTGGGATTACAGGTGCCTGCCATAACGCCCAGCTAATTTTTGTACTTTTTGCAGAGATGGGGTTTCACCACGTTGGCCAGGATGGTCTTGAACTCCTGACCTCGTGATCTGCCCACCTCGGCCTCCCAAAGTGTTGGGATTACAGGCGTGAGCCACCGCACCCGGCCCAGAATTCTTTTATACACCTTCACATCCCCCCTTCCCCTTTCTCCTATTATTATTATTATTATTTTGAGACGGAGTCTCACTCTGTCACCCAGGCTGGAGTGCAGTGGCACAATCTCGGCTCACTGCAAGCTCCAACTCCTGGGTTCAAGCGATTCTCCTGCCTTAGCCTCCCGAGTAGCTGGGATTACAGGCACATGACACCACGCCCAGCTAATTTTTGTATTTTTAGTAAAGACGGGGTTTCACCATGTTGGTCAGGCTGATCTTGAACTCCTGATCTCGTGATCCACCCACCTCGGTCTCCCAAAATGCTGGGATTACAGGCGGGAGCCACTGCGCTCAGCTAATTTTTGTATTTTTAGTAGAGATGGGGTTTCACCATGTTGGTCAGGCTGGTCTCGAACTCCTGACCTCAAGTGATCTGCCCGCCTCAGCCTCCCAAAGTGCTGGGATTACCGGTGTGAGCCACTGCACCCGGCCCAAGGTTCCTTTTCCTAAACACATGAATATCCAATTTTTCCAGCATCATTTGTTGAAACAATTATTCTTTCTCCAATGAACTACTTTTGCACCTTATAAAAAATCAATTCACCATAGATACCTGTGGGCAAATTTCTGGACTCTTCTATTTACCTACTTAGTTATCTTTATATCAACTCCACACCGTTGTCCAGGCTAGATTCAAACTCCCAGGCTCAAGGGATCCTCCCGCTATAACCTGCTGAGTTGCTGTGACTACAGGCACGTACCTCTACACCCAGCCACCACAGTTTTGATACTGTGGCTTTAGGTGTTTAAATTAGGTCATGTAAATCACACAATTTTGTCTTGTCCTTGTTCAATCTTGTATTGACTATTCTAGCTCCTTTGCAGAGCCAAGTAAATTTTAGAATCTATGGGTTAAATTCTCATAGTCTGCTGGGAATTTGACTGGTTTACATTGAATCTACAGGTCAATTTGAGAACTGCACTGTTGAATCTCCCAGTTTATGAATATGGCATATCTCTCCATTTATTATGGGCTTTAATTTCTCTCAGCAAATTTTTGTAGTTTTCAGCACATAAGTCTTGCACATCTTTTTTCACAGTTATCCCAAGTATTTCAGACTTTTTGATGCTATTGTAACTGTTTCTAATTTCAACTTCCAATATTTATTGCTAGTATGTAGAAATAGAATTGATTTTTGCACATTTATTTTGTATCCTGCAACCCTGCTAAACTCACGAGTAGCTCTTTTTATAGATTCTGATTTTTTTTTCTTTTTTTTGGAGACCAAGTCTCACTCTGTTGTCCAGGGTGGAGTGCAGTGGTGTGATCTCAGCTCACTGCAACCTCCACTTCCCAGGTTCAAGTGATTCTCCTGCCTCAGCCTCCTGAGTAGCTGGGATTACAGGCACCCGCCACCACGCCCAGCTAATTTTTGTATTTTTAGTAGAGATGGGGTTTCACCGTGTTGGCCAGGGTGGTCTCAAACTCCTGACCTCAGGTGATCCACCCACCTCGGCCTCCTAAAGTGCTGGGATTCCAGATGTGAGCCACTGTGCCTGGCCCCGGCCCTCTTTTTCTGGCCTCATCACGTTGGCTAGAATTTCCAATATAATGCTGAACAGAAGTGGTGAGATCAGACAGACAGCCTTGGCTTGTTCCTGGCCTTAGGGGGAAAACATTCAGGCTTTTATTATTTCATATGATGCTAGCTACAGGTTTTTCACAGATGCCCTTACTATACTGAGGAAGTTTCATTTTACTCCTAGTTTGCTGAGTTTTTTTTTTTAAAATCAGTAATGGATGTTGGATTCTGTCAAATGCTTCTCTGTATCTATTGAGATGATTCATTTTGTTTCTTCACTCTCAAGAGTGTGAATTACATTGATAAACTTTCAAACACTAAGCCAACTTTGCCCTCTTGGGATATCCCACTCGGTCATGGTGTACTATCCTTTCTGTATATATTGTTGGATTCAATTTGCTAAACAACGTTTTAAATGCACTTTCGTGTCTATGTTCACAAGAGGTATTATCCTGTAGTTTTCTAGTAATGTCTTTGTGGAATTCTGGTATCAGAATAATGCTGTTAGGAATTATGAGGTGGGAAATAATTCCTTCCTTCAACTTTCTGAATTCCCAGTGAAGCTATTTAAGTTTGGAGTCTTCTTTTTTTGAGATCGAGTTTCACTCTTGTTGTCCAGGTTGGAGTGCAATGGCACAGTCTCCGCATACTGCAACCTCTACCTCCTGGGTCCTAGTGATTCTCCTGCCTCAGCCTCCCAAGTAGCTGGGATTACAGGCACCTACCACCATGCTGGGTAATTTTTGTATTCTGAGTAGAAATGAGGTTTCACCATGTTGGCCAGGCTGGTCTTGAACTCCTGACCTCAGGTGATCCACCTGCCTCGGCCTCCCAAAGTGCTGGGATTACAGGAATGAGCTACTGTGCCCAGCCAAGTCTGGAGTCTTCTTTAAGGGAAGATTTGTCAACTATAAATTTAATGCTTTAATAGACATAGAGCTATTTAGGTTATCTATTTCCTTCTTCTTAAAAAACACTTACATTTTTAATTTTTACAGGTATATAGTAGGTGTATATATTCATGGGGTACATGTTCTGATACAAGCATGCAATGTGTAATAATCATATCATGAAGAATGGGGTATCCATCCCCTCAAAAAAAAAAAGATGGTTAGATAACACAAAGTATGTTGCAATGCCTTAACTGTATGCATGTCAGGGCCTCTTTCATCCTTTCATACAACACAATTTCTCTCTGTTTTTTTTTTTTTTGAGAGAGTCCTACTCTGTCGCCAGACTGGAGTGCCGTGGCTCAATCTCAGCTCACTGCAACCTCCGATTCTCTGGTTCAAGTGATTCTCCTGCCTCAGCCTCCCAAGTAGCTGGGATTTCAGGCACACGCCACCATGCGCAGCTAATTTTTGTATTTTTTTTAGTAGAGATGGGGTTTCACCATGTTGGCCAGGATGGTCTTGATCTCCTGACCTTGTGATCCACCTGCCTTGACCTCCCAAAGTGCTGGGATTACAGGCGTGAGCCACCGTGCCCGGCCCAACACAATTTCTTCTTAAATGAGCTTAAGTGGTTTGTGCTTTCCAGGAATTTGTTCGTTTAGTGTAAGCTGCTGAATTTGTTGGCCTAAAGTCCTTAATAATAGTCCCTGATTATCCTTTCGGTAGTGATGTCATCTCTCATTCCTGATATTGGTAATTTGTGTCTTGCCTTTTTCTTGTTCAATCTGGCCAGAGATTTTTCAGTTTTATTAATCTCAAAGAATCAGCTTTTGGTTTCCCTGATTTTCTCTATTGCTTTTGTTATCTATTTTTTTGAATTCCACTCTGATACTTATTATCTGCCTTCTTATATTCACTTTGAGTTTCATTTCCTCTTACTTTTCTAGTTTCTTTTTTTTTTTTTTTTGTGACAGAGTCTCAGCTTACTGCAATCTCCACCTCCTGGGTTCAAGCGATTCTCTTGCCTCAGGCTCCCAAGTAGCCGGAACTACAGGCATGCACTGCCACACCCAGCTAATTCTTGTATTTTTAGTAGGGATGGGGTTTCACCATGTTGGCCAGGGTGGTCTTGAACTTCCAACCTCAAGTGATCTGCCCACCTCGGCCTGCCAAAGTGAGCCACCGTGCCCAGCCAACTTTTCTAGTTTCTTAAGGTGACTGCTGAGGTCACTGATTTGAGACTTAACTTTTAATACTGTTTTAGCTGCATCCCACCAGTTTTTTTGTTTTTTTTTTTTTGAGACGGAGTCTCGCTCTTTCACCCAGGCTGGAGTGCAGTGGCGCAATCTCCGCTCACTGCAAGCTCCGCCTCCTGGGCTCACGCCATTCTCCCGCCTCAGGCTCCGGGGTAGCTGGGACTACAGGCACCCACCACCACGACCGGAGAATTTTTTGTATTTTTAGTGGAGACGGGGTTTCACCGTGTTAGCCAGGATGGTCTCGATCTCCTGACCTCGTGATCCGCCCACCTCGGCCTCCCAAAGTGCTGGGATTACAGGCGTGAGCCACCGCGCCTGGCCCTCCCACCAGTTTTAAATGCTGCATTTTCATTTTTATTCTGTTCAAACTACTTTCTAATTTCCTTTTTGATTTCTTCTTTGACCCACGAGTTATTTAAAAGTGAGTTGAAAAAATATGCAAAAAACGAAAGTGAGTTATTCAGTTTCCAAATATTGAAAGGATTTTCCAATCTGTTACTGATTTCTACTTTAATATTCAATATCATTCTGGTCAGATAACATACCTGTTTAATAGAACAGAATATGATCAGGCTTAATGTTTTAATGCACTTGAAAAATTGTGTATTCTGCTGTTATTGTGGGGAGTGTTCCATAAACGTTCATTAGGTCAAGTTGGCTGACAGTCATGTTCAAGTCTCCTATACCCTCAGTGATTTTCTGGGTATCTATCCTATCGTTTATTGAGGAAGAATATTCTCCAACTACAACTGTGATTTTTCTCTCTCCTTGCAGCTATTCGTTTATGCTTTGTGTATTTTAGAGCTTTGTTATTAGGTGCATAAATGTTTAGGATTATCAAGTCTTTTCAATGAATTCACCCCTTCATCATTACAAAATGATCCTCTTAATCTCTTGTAATACTCTTTGCTATGAAATTTAGGAAATCAGTTATAGGGATTAAGACCATAACTTCAGTTTTGGATATATATACATGTTTATACATGTAGTGGTATCTAAGAACAAACATCTGAGAGTTCAGATGAGATATGGAGATAGATATTTGGGTTAAGATGGTGTTACTATAGCATCTACTTCAATGCCAATAAATAAAGGTGCTCCAGAAATATTCATAAGTAGTCTGACTCTGGTTTCCAAAGTGATTACAAGGTTTAGAAATGTCCAGCTGATCTCAGGTCATGCCAGTATAAGTTCATGGCCTCCAAATGAGTGCTTAAATGCTCTCGTGCTTTCCAGTGAGTTATTCGCTAGGTTTTTCATAACAGCTATTTTAGATCTTTTTGACACTGCTTAAATCTTGGGTTTCCTACTTCCCCTCTCACTTTCAGTTGATGTTTTTCTTTCCTCATTCACAATGAAAACAGAAGCCATTAGAGAATTCCTTCACCTTCATTCCAATAAATACATAAGGTCACCTGCAACTGCAGCGCATTTTTCTTCCTGAGTGTTTTTCCTATGTCCAAAGCAAATATCTCTACCTATGCTCTGGATGTCATTCCCCTCCTATGTTCTAAGAGATAGAAGATATCTCATTAAGATAGAATTATCTTATTATTCCTCTTTTTTCTGTACCAGCAAACCTTCTCTCCCTTCCATCAGCTTTAGGCTACTCAAGAATCTCTCATCTTAAAACATCTCAATACTACATCATCATTCTAGCTCCCTGGAGCTAAGGATGCTGAATTTGTTGGCCTGAAGTTGTTCATATTCTCCTCCACAGACAAACATTTTGAGTTATCTCCACTTGCCATCTCTACCTCATCATCTCTTCATCCCTCTACTATGGTAATATGTAGCTTCCACCTCATTACTCCAATGAAGCTGTTCTTGGTGAGGTCACCAATGATCCCTTGTGAATAAATCCAACACGTATCTTCCATTTCTTTTTCTACTTGACTTTTAAGTGGCATTCGACACTCTTAGCTGCACTCTCTGCCCTGAACATCCTTGTTCCTTGGCTCTGTGACAACACTCTCTTCGTTTTCTTCCTCCTTCACTGGCTGCTCTTTCTCCACAAACTGTCTGCTCTCTGAAGATTCTAACCTCTTTAAGTCTAGTACACCATCTCTGTTGGTCCTCTCTTCAGCTCCTAGAGCCAACTGCCACCTCTATGCTGAGGATGCCCAGATATCTGTCTCTAGCAGGGATTCTTTCCTGAGCTCTCAATCCTTCTATTCCACAGTCGACCAGACAAATGCACTGGCTGGAAAAGCCATGACTTGCGTTGAATTTTAGTTGTATCATTTGTTGGCCCTGGCCGAATAATGGCATTGTTGAGCATATTTTCTCATCCCACAATAAAGGGGGTTAATTATACTGTGCTTTCTTCACAAAGATGTTTTCACCACAATGAACCATTACAGAAAAGGGTGTTGTAAGCAATAAATCAGTGCATAAACTAAGCTATTGCTACTGTAATTTTTGTTGTATATATTTTTAAAGATCTCATTTGGCTTCATGCAATACTTCATTCCATAAAATAGATAAGTGTTCCAACGAGCTGAGCCTATTATCTTTTAATGATAAAGATAACAGATGTTAGTTAGCTTCTGGGACGGCTAAGATGCTGATTTGAGCTTTAGAATCCATTTTTGAGTTGGAGAACAAATAACTCTATTGAAAGGGTTGCAACCTCAAATGACTATAGGAACCAGGCAGGTAACATACATGAGCCCATCTGGTCAGGCAAATGACTGTGCCTTACCTCAAGGGACCGCTCTAGGTAATTGGTAACACACATCATTTGGTGTCCAATAATGACAGGTTTGATTTTTCAACAGAAGCTGGAAAACTTGGTTTTTAACATTTAGGCCTTTCAATTATTATTATTATTATTATTATTTATTTTTTGAGGCGGAGTCTCAGGCTAGAGTACAGTGGCGCCCGCCTCCCGGGTTCAAGCGATTCTCCTGCCTCAGCCTCCCAAGTAGCTGGGATTACAGGCACCCGCCACCACGCTCAGCTAATGTTTGTATTTTTAGTAGAGACGGGGTTTCACCATGTTGACCAGGCTGGTCTGGAACTCCTGACCTCAGGTGATCCGCCTGCCTCGGCCTCCCAAAGTACTGGGATTACAGGTGTAAGCCACCGCGCCTGGCATCAGTCTTTAAGTGATAGCAACGAATTCACCTCCTGCTGCCCACTCCCAACCCCCAAATACTGTATGGGCCAAAAACTAAAAATGCATTGTCTGCGAGCCATTTCCTCATTATCCTAGAAGGAAAGTCACCTTTTCATCTCCAAATGGTTGGGCATTATGAACACTTCCAAGCGGTTCATGAGGACTTGCTTTTGCCTTGGAAAATGTCAGGGTGCGAACCAACCTTGAGGGTCACAGGGCAGTCTCTGCAGTGTTCTGGTTGCCCAGGACGAAGGTTTTTCTAGCCCACGGCTCCCACCACTGATCACTGCCCCAACCCGGACCCTGGCCCTCTGCTCGGAAGACAGGGCAATGCAGCAGCGTTTCCCCTGCAAACTGCCTGCCTGGCTGCTGGGAGGGGGCTGCCAACCTTACTAAGCGTCACAGGAAACTCTGACCTCCAAGAGACAAAAACCAAGTATTTATTGAAAGCTTAACGCACGCTAACTCCTTGCTCCGTAGCCAACTGAGAGAAAAATTCGCGAACCCATTCGCAAACGCGGCGCTAACAGCAAACGGGAGGCTGACTCCACCCAGAGGATGGCGAAGCGCTTAAACCGGAGACACCTGAGAAGGAGCCTCCCACAAAACAGACCATGTGGGTAACGGTACCGGGAGCTGGGCTGGGGCGCTGAACTACCTGGGCGGGAATCGCCGCGGCGACTGTTCCGCGCGCCTCCGCTTGAGTCAGCCCGGCAGACAGCTTGACAACCGGAAGTTCATCACAAGCCCGGCGACGCCGCGCACGCATGCGCTGTTCCGTCAGACCTCCGCGCCTGCGCGCGCAGCCAGGAAGTGAGGCCGCGGCGGAGGGGACGGGGCTGGGCCGCGACGCCGCCTGACGCGACGCGTCCTCACGCGCGCCTACGTCACGGCGGCGGGGCGGAAGATGGTGCACTTTGGGGCCGGCTGTTGCTGAGCTGACCCGGACGGCGAGGGAGCGGGAGCCCGAGCCCGACCACTCCGGCTGCCGCGGGGTGCGGCGCAGCCACCGCCATGTCGCTGCTGCAGTCGGCGCTCGACTTCTTGGCGGGTCCAGGCTCCCTGGGCGGTGCTTCCGGCCGCGACCAGAGTGACTTCGTGGGGCAGACGGTGGAACTGGGCGACCTGCGGCTGCGGGTGCGGCGGGTCCTGGCCGAAGGTGAGGCCCCGGGACGGCAGCGCGAGTGCGGCCACGGAGCGTTGTCTCCGGGACGCTGGGGGCAGCGTCAGCCCGGAGTGGGAGGGCGTGGGTTAGGGCTGGGGAGGGTCCCAGCGGGATCGTGGGTCAGGGTCGGCCAGGGGAGGGTGTCTGCCGAGGGCGTGGGTCAGGGCCAGGCGAAGGTCACAGCGCGGGCATAGGTCAGTGCCTGCTGGCGGTGATTGCGGAGGGCGAGGCTGGGGCCGGGTCGGGGTACTTTCTTGTCGTGGGAGTAGGGTCAAGTTGGAGCAAGGCCTGGAGCTTGGGGAACCCACTCAGGGTGGGTGGGGGAAGATGTTACGGTGAGGTGGGGGATGGTGGCAGGCAGGGAGCTTGGGTGGGGGCCCACAGCGGAGGCTGAGGGAGGGTGCCTAGAAGGCCGACATCTGGAGTCAGGAGGTGAGCGGTGCAGGAGGTGGGTTTAAGCCTTGGCCTTTTGCATCTGGGGTTATTGAGCAGGCAGGGACAGGACTGGACTTTGGAGGTTAGGGCTGGTTCTTCTGCAGTCCAGGGAACTTGAGAGTTGGTGGGTGCACACGTGTTGCAGGTAGTTGCGGTCGTAGCCTGGGGGGTGGGGGGGGTTGGCCGAGGGTAGACTGGGCTGTGTCTCGTGATCCCCGTTCGTCTTTTAACACCTCAGTGTTTCTCTTCCCGGTGAACATCTACTCGTGTGATTCCGTGTGTAGTACAGGAAGCAGAGCCAGTAGTTGTGACCTATATAGAACTTGCAGAGTGGACAGGTCACTCGGCTTAAGTCCTCTTGAGTCAGTCTTGAGTCAGTTTTGTCTCTGCATGCCATTTCTAGCTCCCTGGATGTCCTCTCCGTTCACACGGAATCGATCACCAGTGTCAGTGGGTCCCATTCTCTCTTGTGAATTTTCCTTACATTTTTTGTCCAGTGGTGCCTGGAGGTGTGTCACATTTCACTGGCTGTGAAGTTTATTGGCTAAACACAGTTGACTTCGGTGCGGAAGCGTAACTCTATTTTGCTGTATTGGCACAGGGAGAGGGAGTGAAGCAACACAAAAGCCCTAACCCTCACCAGCTCCCTGGTACCTCCCAGGGCTGGAGGGTTAGCCTGTCCAGGTGCCTGCCCTGTGACCAGACAGGAAACTATCCTAGAATTCTGATTATCACAGAAGGCCTGCGGAGAGCTTTTGACTGTAGCATTATCACACACTTTGTCTCTATAGTGGTCAAAACCAAACAGATTTTGGGTACGATTTGGTCAGAAAGCCCTAAGCTCTTCTTTCAGAGGTAGGGGCTGAAGTGTGATATCCTTTCACATCTGTTAGAAGACAGATTTCTCTCAGATCACCTCATTTATTTTGAAAATACTAAGTGGTTATCTTCATTCTTTAAGAAGTTCATAGTGGACAGGACTTGGTTTCCGGAACTTCAGACCTGTGCTCAAGGGGTGGAGAGACAGAGGCAGCAGAGGGACAGATCCTTGGGGGTGGTACAGTCAGTGAGAGCTTCGGGAAGGGGCCAAGCAGAAGATGGCACGGATCAGGGTGGGAGGGATGGAGAATGCACCCTCACTGGGGCCCAGAGAGGAAGATTCGTATAAAGAAAGAAGCTTGTGGGTCACTTAGCACCCAGGAAGAAGAACAAGGAAATGTGGGCGGCTGCTGAGGTTGTGCAAAAGAACTTGTTTCCCTTTGCTATCTAGGCGAGTCAGGAGATAAAAATAACCAATGCAGTTAGGAGCTGTAGATTGCCTCCTTGTAAACTTAATAGGTGGCCTGCAGCCTCCTAAGTACTTTGAAGCCTCTTTGAACTGAAACAGGGTGTGAAAGCTGAATTAAGTATTTTATATAAACTTAAATAAGTTTTGTCTGGACAGCAACCTTAGAACATAGGCTATGGGAGTTCAGGCTGTCTTGTGTAAACATGGCGATGGCCAGTAATCTGAACCCTTGAGTACAGATGTTTACAGTTCCAGAATTTTTCAGGTTTCAGAATGATCATTGCAGCATATAACCTGTATATCATGGGATACTCCCAGAGGACTTGGGAAAGTATTCTGTAATTGAATACATTAATATTTCTGTAATTAAGTGAATAAATATTCTCACTGTGGGATAATTAAAGTCTGTAATTAACCCCATATCAGTTCATGTCAGGTTTTATCCCAAATGAGGTTATGGTAGACCAGGATTTGCTGTCAAGTGAGTTAGGAAAAAATGGTTTTCATAGCTTGTAGGAATTTGGACTTGTGGTGTGAATGGGTTTTTAGGTAGAACTGTGGAACCAGATAGGTTTTAATTTCTTCAAATTTGTTCTGTCATCTTCCTTTTTTTTTTTTTTTTTTTTAAATTTAAGAGATGAGGTCTTGCTGTTACTCAGCATGGATTTGAACTGGGCTCTGGATCTTCCTGCCTCGGCCTCCCAAGTAGCTGGGATTACAGGCATGTGCCGCTGCACCTAGCTAGCCTTCACTTTTTTAAAAGGCAGATTATCAGGAGTACCAACCTGTCAGAGATGCCCAGGGCAGGTGTATGCTGTATGTTCTTTGTTTTGGGTTCTGCGTGCCATTGCTTCTGAAATGGAGCCTGCGGTACCCTGACTGCAGGGAAATCCACCTTCCCTGTGTGGCTGACTTGAACTTGGGGTGACTGCTAATGAGGTAAATTGAGGCAGAAAATGAAAACGATGCCGCACAGCCGTCGTATGGTTTAAGCGTAACTCGCCTCGTGCGTTTGGTTGGGTGTTACATGTAATTTGAGCCAGCCAGCAGCCCTTGTGTGCCATGCGCAGTGTTAGCTGAGTGGCTGGGCCTGCTCAGGGGCTTTGGCGGTCAAGCTGTGGCCTAAGGAATGGGGGGGGGGGGGGGGGCACAGCCTACTCGCAGCCCCAGGGCCGCTTGTGTGTGGTCCTGGCTCTCCACCCTTCTTCCTCCTTGACATGGCTTTCCGAGGCTTCCTCCCTTCACTTACTTAGAATGTTCTGGACTGGATGAGGTCATTGGGAATATTTGGTACTGACTGACAGTTGCAGAATTGTGTGGTACAGGCAAGACTCTTGGCTGCAAGTTTCAGAAACCCTCCCAGGTGGGCTCAGTGTCAGGGGAGGCCACATTCTGGCCCCACGTGTCCTCCGCAGGGTACACTTGAGATCATTTTCTTTTATTGGAAAGAGTCTGGCTCGTCGCCCATGTTGAGTGCACTGGAGCGATCACGACTCACTGCAGCCTTGACCTCCTGGGCCTATGTGATCCCCCCGGCCTTGGCCTCCCAGAGTGCTGGGATGACAGGCGTGAGATAATGTGCCCAGCCTTAGACTGATCTTAAAAGTAGACTCGGCCGGGCACGACGGCTCACGCCTGTAATCCCAGCCCTTTGGGAGACCTAGGTGGGCGGATCACCTGAGGTCAGGATTCGAAACCAGCCTGACCAACGTGGCAAAACACCGTCTCTACTAAAAATACAAAAACTAGCTGGGCATGGTGGCGCGTGCCTGTAATCCCAGCTACTCGGGAGGCTGAGGCAGGAGAATCACTTGAACCCGGGAGGTGGAGGCTGCAGTGAGCGGGGAGGGGTGCGGGGCAGTGCGGAGCGCAGGTGAGCGGGGAGGGGTGCGGGCCAGTGCGGAGCGCAGGTGAGCGGGCAGGGGTGCGGGGTAGTGCGGAGCGCAGGTGAGCGGGCAGGGGTGCGGGGTAGTGCGGGGCGCAGGTGAGCGGGGAGGGGTGCGGGGCAGTGCGGACTGCCGATAAGAGGGGAGGGGTGCGGGGCAGTGCGGAGCGCAGGTGAGCGGGGAGGGGTGCGGGGCAGTGCGGGGCGCAGGTGAGCGGGGAGGGGTGCGGGGCAGTGCGGACTGCCGGTAAGAGGGGAGGGGTGCGGGGCAGTGCGGAGCGCAGGTGAGCGGGGAGGGGTGCGGGGCAGTGCGGGGCACAGGTGAGCGGGGAGGGGTGCGGGGCAGTGCAGAGCGCAGGTGAGCGGGGAGGGGTGCGGGGCAGTGCAGAGCGCAGGTGAGCGGGGAGGGGTGCGGGGCAGTGCAGAGCGCAGGTGAGCAGGGAGGGGTGCGGGGCAGTGCGGGGCACAGGTGAGCGGGGAGGGGTGCGGGGCAGTGCAGAGCGCAGGTGAGCGGGGAGGGGTGCGGGGCAGTGCAGAGCGCAGGTGAGCAGGGAGGGGTGCGGGGCAGTGCGGGGCACAGGTGAGCGGGGAGGGGTGCGGGGCAGTGCAGAGCGCAGGTGAGCGGGGAGGGGTGCGGGGCAGTGCAGAGCGCAGGTGAGCAGGGTCTCTGGGGCTTGGTTAGTTGGTTCTAGGTCATCAGGCCTGTGAGGCCCAGATTCTGCCGCAGAGTAGCTGCCCCCTGGCGGCTCTCCTCCTACCAACCGCCTTCACTTCCAAGTTGACAGCTTGATCATCAACATTTGTCCACTTTGACTAGTTCCCAGCGTGAAATAATAACGGTCAGAACCACTGCAGCAACACTTAGGGGCTCTTCGTATTTGCCGAGCACGGTCCGTAGTGCTTTACGTGAGTTGTGTGGTCCTCACAGTAGCCCTGGAAAGTGGGTACTGTAATTACTCCCATCTCGCAGAAGAGAAAAGTGACGTTGGCAGAGATTAGTTGCTTGCCAGAGGTTGAGTGGTGGAGTGGGGGCTGGGAGCCCCAGGGAGGTGTCCTTAGGGCCCCCGTCCTGGCCCCCACTGCTCTGCACATTGTGCCCTGGAGGAGATGTCTGAGCATATAAGGTAGTATACTAGGCTGTTGGGGCGGAGAGTGACAGGCCAACACCACTTCCTGCTCAGCTGCGGCTGACCCTTGGCAGGAACAAGCCTGTGTTACTTCTGTGGTTTCTGTCTGTTGGCATACAGGGAGGTCACTGTCGGGGAGGACCCCCTGGGGTGAATTAGCCTTTCGGGGAGGTCACTGTCGGGGAGGACCCCCTGGGGTAAATTAGAGGTTCAGGGAGGTCACTGTCGGGGAGGACCCCCCTGGGGTGGGCTCACCACTGGGGGAGGCGACCGTTGGGCTGGGCCGCTCCCCGTTCTTCTTGCTCCACTCCGTGGACTCCTGGTGTTGTCTGTGTGGGCGCGCATCCCTGTGTCCCACTCCGTCCGTGCTGCTGTAACAGAACGTCATACACTGGGGGCCTGTAAACCACAGACGTTTGTTTATTCCTCACAGCTCTGCAGGCTGGAAGTCCAGGCGCAAGGCTCTGGCAGATCTGATGTCTGGTGAGGGTCCAGCACCTTCTCGCTGTGTCCTCACAGGGCAGAAGGGGTGAGGAAGTGCTCTCTGGGGCTTCATTTTTAGGGCAGTAATCCCAGTCCTGAGGGCTCCACCTTCATGGCCTGGTCACCCCCAAGGAGGCCCCACCTCCTAACACCATCACCTTGGGTATTAGGATTTCACACAGGAATTTTGGAGGGGACACAGATTCATTCTGTAGTGTTGTGAATTATGTGTGTATTGAAAATGTTGGTATGTAGTATTTTACATTAGAAAAGTGTCTGTTTCTTAAAAGAGGCCGAGTTGATTAAAAAAGATACTCAGATCTGCCTGTAGTGGTCCTGTGCTGACCTCACTGTCCCCTGGCGCTCTGTCCCATCCCCAGCGTGCCCCGTGCATCCTACACACATCCTGGTGAGAGGTGTCCTCAGCCCCTTGCACGGACGCTGGTGGGCTGTGTGGGGGAAGGTTGCCCAGCTCTGCTCATGGGGCCTGCAGGCTGCTTGGGGGCACCAGATTCTAGTGTCCCAAGTCCTCAGAGTGTCCCCTGGGGGTTTGTTTTATTTGGACATTTTGATGGGTTTAAAAAGTATCAAGCTTTGATTTGTGCCTTTCTGAGTAGCAAGTTTGGTAATGCTTATTTGCTGCTCAGCCTCCCCTTCTGGCATTGCGCATTCATATCCTGTGCCTGTTACTTTTTTATTTTTATTTTTTTGAGATGGAGTCTTGCTCTGTTGTCCAGGCTGTAGTGCAGGGGTGCGATCTCAGCTCACGGCAGCCTCCTCCTGAGAGCAGCCCCTGGGCAGAACTCCACCCCCATGACCCAATCAGCTCTCACTATCTTGAGAGCAGCCCCCGGGGGGAACTCCATCCCCATGACCCAATCAGATCTCACTATCCTGAGAGCAGCCCCCGGGGGAACTCCACCCCCATGACCCAATCAGATCTCACTATCCTGAGAGCAGCCCCCCCGCTATCCTGAGAGCAGCCCCCCCGGGGGAACTCCACCCCCATGACCCACCCCCCCCCCCCCCCCCGGGAACTCCACCCCCGCCCAGGGGAACTCCACCCCATAATCTGGTCACCTCCCACCAGGCCCCTCCTCCAACATTGGGGGTCACAAGTGAACATGAGATTTGCATGGGAACACAGATCCAAACCGTATCTGCTGTTAGGAATAAAGATCCAAACCGTATCCGCTGTTATGAATAAAGTTGCTGAGAACATTTTTTTTCAAGTCCTTTTGTGGACATGTGTTTTTCTTTGTCTTGAGTAAAAAATACCAAGGAGTAGGATTGCCGATTTACAGGTTGGATTTAGGTTGAACTTCACATGAAACAACCAAACCTCCTTCCACAGTAGCTGCACAATTTTACGTTTCCACCAGCCACGGTAGAGAGTTCCTGGCTCTCCACTTCCTCACCAGCGTTTCTTGTGGTCTCTCATTTTGATTACATCCATTCTTGTGGGTGTGCAGTGGTGTCGATCTCATTGTGATTTCATTGGAATTTCCCTGATGATAAGGATGTTCAGCAATTTTTTTTTTTTTTTTTTTTTTTTGAGATGGAGTCTTGCCCAGGCCGGAGTGCAGTGGCACCATCTTGGCTCACAGCAAGCTCTACCTCCCGATTCAAGCAATTCTCCTGCCTCAGCCTCCGAACTAGCTGGGATTACAGGCATGTACCACCATGCCCAGCTAATTTTGTATGTTTTAGTAGAAATGGGTTTTCACTATGTTGGTCAGGCTGATCTCAAACTCCTGACCTCAGGTCCCCCACTGGCCTTGGCCTCCCAAAGTGCTGGGATTACAGGCATGAGCCACGGCGCCTGGCCTTTTTGTCCATTTTTTGTTGGGCAGGAGTTGGGAGAGTTTCTGCTTACTCTGGATACAGGTCTTATGTTTACATATTTATATAATTTATGTGAGAAAGAGAAGGCAAGCCTTAGCTGTGGTCACTCTGCTGTCCCAGGCCAGGCTGCCTCAGGGAACCTGGGCCTTGAGATCTGGCCTGGCTTGAGCATTTGATGTCTCTGTGCCTCCACTCCCCGCCCCTCCACTCCCTGCCCTTGAGATGAGGTCTTGCTCTGTTGCCCAGGCTGGAGTGCAGTGGCATGATCATGGCTCACTGCAGTCTTGAGCTCCCGGACTCAAGCGATCCTCCCACCTCAGCCTCCCAGGTAGCTGGGACCACAGGCACGCACCACCATGCCTGGCTAATTTTTAATTTATTTCTGGTAGAGATGGAGTCTTGTTATGTTGCCTGTAGGCTGTTCTCAGAACTCCTGGGCTCAAGTGATTCTCCCACCTTGGCCTCCCAAAGTGCTGGGATTGCAGGTGTGAGCCACTGTGCCTGGCCTGTGCCTGTTTCTTAATTGGCAGAGTATGTGCAGTAAAATGTATACAACAGGGTCTTGGAGGTACCTGACATGCCATTCTTTAATGTTTTACACATTGCTATTATTTTTAAATAAGCTATTATTTTGAGTTCATTGTGGGTTCCCATGTGGCTGTGAGAAAAGATGCAGATCTTTTATATTTTAGACCCTTGCCTGGTTTCCCCAGTGGTGACGGTCGGGATGCCGACCCTGGTGCAGGTGAGGCAGTGGAAGGCTCCATCCCCGTAGGGAGCCCTCATGCCACCTCTCACAGCCACGCCATTGCCTTACCCTCTGGAAACCTCTAGTCTTTGCTCTGTCTGTGATTTTGTCATTCGAAGGGTGCTGTGTAAGGGGAAGTGCAGAATTCTTCAGGTGATTGTGTGTCAGTAGCTTGTTTCCCGTGGCGAGACTCCTCTGTGTGAGTGTGCGTGGCTTGCCCAGCCAGCCACCTGTGGAAGGACATCTGGGCTGTTTCCTGTTTTGGCTACTACAGATAAAGCTGCTGTGACACTTGCGTATAGGTTTTTGTGTGAATATACGTTTTCATTTCTGGGATAAATGTTTAAGAGTGCAGTTGCTGGTTCATGTGTGGTAATTATGTGTTTAGTTTGTTAGAAAACTGCCAGATTGTTTTCTTGAGTGGCCATACATTCCCACCAGCAATGTAGGAGCGTATCAGCCTGGTTAGGCTGCCGTAACAAAATACTCCAGACTGAGTGGGGGAGCAGTAGAAATTCACTCTCGCAGTTCTGGAGGCTTGAAGGCCAAGAGCAAGATGCTGTCAGTGCTGATTCCAGGAGAGGCCTCTTTTGCTGGTTTGCAGATGCTGCCTTTTTTTTTTTTTTGAGATGGAGTCTCGCTCTGTCACCCAGGCTGGAGTGCAATGGCGCAATCTCGGCTTGCTGCAACCTCCGCCTCCTGGGTTCAAGCAGTTCTTCTGTCTCAGTGTCCCGAGTAGCTGGGACTACAGGCACCCGCCACCATGCTCCGCTGATTTTTGTATTTTTAGTAGAGACGGGGTTTCACCATGTTTCCCAGGTTGGTCTCAAACTCATGACCTCAAGTGATCCGCCCGCCTCAGCCTCCAAAAGTGCTGGGATCACAGGCCTGAGTCACCACACCTGGCCAATGCTGCCTTTTTGCTGAGGGGATGCTGACATCTCTGGTGTGTCTTCATCTTATAAAGACACCAGTCCTATTGGATTAGGGCCCCACTCGTATGAACTTATTTGTCCTGTACTTCAGGGCCCGTCTCTGCATAGTGTCATCCCAGGCTTCCGCAGACGCATTTTGGGGGCACACAGTTCAGTCCGTAACAGTGAGTTTCTCTTTATACTCACCAGCATTTGGCTGCGTTGTTTTTACTGTGTTCATTGTGATACATGTGTAGCGATACCTCCTTGTGGTTTTTCTTTGTATTTTCCCAATAGCTTGGGAGTGCTTCTTTGCCATCTGCATATCTTCAGGGGTGAAAAGTCTGTCATGTCTTTTGCCCACTTCCTAATTATGTCTTTTTGACCAAGTTTTGAGTGTTCTTTATTGTAGATTTAAGTCCTTCATAGACATGGGGTTTTCAAGTATCTGTTCCTAGTCTGCAGCTTGTCTTTTCGTCCCCTAAACAGGATCTTTTTGGAAGCAAACTCAGACCAGTTAATTAAAAAACAAACAAAACGGGGTCTGTTGCAGATCCAAAGTTTTTCATTGTGAAGTCTGATTTATTTTTCCTTTTCGAATCACGCCTTGTCACAGCTAAGGATTCTTAGTTCTTTATCTTGAAGATTTGTCTCCTGTGTTTTTCTGAAAGTTTTAAACCTTCACAGTTGTACATTTATGTCCGTGTTTATTTTGGTGAATTACTGTATGTGGCTGACATTTACGTGAAGCTCATTGTCTGGCACCATTTGTGGATCTCCCATGGAGTTGCTTCTGTGCCTCTGTCAGTAATCATCTGGATGGGCTGGGCGCGGTGGCTCAGGCCTGTAATCCCGGCACTTTGGGAGGCCAAGGCACCTGAAGCCAGGAGTTCAAGACCAACCTGGGCAACATGGTGAAACCCCGTCTCTACTAGAAATGCAAAAATTAGCCGGGCTTGGTGACGTACGTCTGTAGTCCCATCTACCGGGGAGGCTGAGGCAAGAGAATCGCTTGAACCTGGGAGGCGGAAGCTGCAGTCAACTGTGATTGTGCCACTGCACTCCAGCCTGGGTGACAGAGCGAGACTCTGTCTCAAAAAAAAAAAAAAAAAAGAAAAGAAAAAAGAAAAAGAAATCACCTGGATTGATTTGTGTGGCTGTTTCTGCGATTTTCTTTCCATTCCAGTCGTCTTTGTATCTGTGCCTCTGCCAATACCACACAGCCTTGATTAATTTAGCCGTGTAGTAAGTCCTGAGACTAAGTCCAGGTATTACTGTCTTTAAAAATTATGAAATATTTTAAAATGCAGAAAAATAGAGTAACATAACAAACACCTGTGTCCTCCTATCCAGAATAAACGTTAACCTTTTAACAAAATAGTAGCTGGGGCCGGGCATGGTGGCTCACACCTGTAATCCCAGCACTTTGGGAGGCCGAGGCAGGGGGATCACGAGGTTAGGAGATCGAGACCATCCTGGCCAACACGGTGAAACCCCGTCTCTACTAAAAATGCAAAAATTAGCCAGGCACAGTGGCGGGCACCTGTAGTCCCAGCTACTTGGGAGGCTGAGGCAGGAGAATCGCTTGAACCCGGGAGGCGGAGGTTGCAGTGAGCCGAGATCGCGCCATTGCACTCCAGCCTGAGCAACAGAGCAAGACTCCATCTCAAAAAAAAAAAAAAAAAAAATTGGCTCTAAACCTTTTTCACAATTTTGATAGAATAATGTCACAATATTTGTGGAGTTCTGTGACCTCCTTCCTGGTGGCGTTTTCACCACCAGGAGTTTTGTGCACGTCCTTCCTGCTTATCTTCCTTATGCTTTCCCTGCACTGTGTGTGATACTGCCTTAAAGATGTTAAAAGTAACATCAGTGACGCTGTGTTTTTTTGTTGTTGGTTTTTTGTTTTGTTTTGTTTTTTTTTTGAGATGGAGTCTTGCTCTGTCACCCAGGCTGGAGTGCAGTGGTGCGATCTCGGCTCACTGCAGCCTCCGCCTCCCGGGTTCAAGCGATTCTCCTGCCTTAGCCTGCCGAGTAGCTGGGACTACAGGCATCCGCCACCACGCCGGGCTAATTTTTTGTATTTTTAGTAGAGACAGGGTTTCACTGTGTTAGCCAGGATGGTCTCGATCTCCTGACCTTGTGATCCGCCCGCCTCGGCCTCCCAAAGTGCTGAGATTACAGGCCTGAGCCACTGCACCTGGCCTGTTTTTGTTTTTTAAGACAAGATCTTGCTCTGTCATCCAGGTTGGAGCACAGTGGCTTCATCATAGCTCACTGCAGCCTCAAACTCCTGGGTTCAAGTGATCCTCTTGCCTCAGCCTCCCTAAGCATTGAGATTACAGGCGTGAGCCACCGTGCCCAGCCCTTAGTATACACTTTTAGTCGGGCACCACTTAGTTGCTGGATGTAGATGTAAACAATGTGGAGGAAACTTGTGCTTCATGGTGTTTATAGTCTAGCTGAGACAGATGGTAAACAGGTATCCGAGTAAGTGTGTGATATAATGTTAGATATCAGAAAGTGTCAGGAAGAAGGAACAAGTTCATAAAGAGTGGCTGGGATGGGCAGGTGCATTAGGGAAGGCATTGCAGAAGCAGTGAGGAGCAGCTCCTGAGGGACGCAAGGGAGCAAGCCAGGAGGTGCCCAGGGTCAGGGGGCCCCTTCCAGGCCTGTGGTATGTGGGAAGGCCCTGGGCAGGAATGGGCCTCCTGCATTTGAGGAAGCGCAGTTGTGTCAATGTTGTGGCTTGGAACCAAGCGGGGGGTGCGGCTGGAGGGGAGGAGGCTGGGTAGGCACCCAGAAGACCTGTGGTCCTGCTAAGGCCATGTGGCGCTGAGGCCTTTCGAGCCTTCTGTCTTTCCAGTCATGGCATCTGAAAATGAGAGGAGTTTTAGTTCCTCCTTTTTTTCATGTTTAATATATTTTTTAATTGACAGATAAAATTGATGTCTTTGTCATGTACACTGTGATGTTTTGAAGTATATATGCATCGTGGAATGACCACATCTAGCTAGTTAACACATGTACTGCATCATAGTTGTCAGTTTTGGGGCATTTTTCAGAATGTAATCTGTCGTTACTAACTGTATAGTCACCGTGTGGTACAGTGGATCTCTTGAGCTTATTCTTCCTAGCTAACTGAAGTTTTGTGTCTTTTGTTAGTGTTTCCTTTTTGATCTTTATGCCTGTTATTAATTTTCCTAGCTTTCTTGCATTAACTAGGATCTGCAGTAAAATGTTGGCTAACGGTGCTGAGAGCAGACATCTTGCCTTGTTCCTGATCTTAGCAAGAAAACACGATTAAGTCTTATATTAGATGTCAGTTTTTTGTAGTTGTCATTTCTAAATTTTGTTGATGATCCAGTATTCCCTATTCTGCTAATGTTGTTTACTACAGTGATTGATTTTGTTAATGTTACACCAACCTTGCATTCCTGGGATGAATACCACCTGGTCATGACGTAGTATCCTTACTATGTTTCGCTGGAATCAATTTGCCAGTATTTTCTTGAGGATTTTTTGTGTCTATGGTAATGAGTGATCTCTTTCCTTAATTTGGTCTTTATACCCTTCTTTGGTTAGTGTTATGCTAACCTCAAGAAATGGGCTGGGAACTCTTCTCCTCTGTCTAGTGAAAGACTTTATAAGCTTGTTGTGGTTTCCTCCTTAAATGTTTGATGTAATTTAGCAGTGGAGCCATCTGTTTTCTATTTTCTATTTCATGGATTTCCATTTACTTCCTTTCATCCGTGTTTTTCCTCACAGATTTATTTATTATTTATTTTAACAGTTGTGTTGAGATAAAAATGAGATATACAGGCTGCATGTTTTAAATGTTTCGGCACGTGTCATGTATGTATGTGTGTGTCACACACTGTATCTGCCACACTAATCAAGGCAGCAAGCATGTGCGTTGACGCCACAGTCTCCCTCCTCCCCGCGGTAACCCTTCGTCCTGCTTTCCTGTTCCCATCTGAGGAAACCACTGATTGGCCTTCTGTTACTGTAGATTCATTTGCATTTTCTAGAGTTTTCTGTACACAAACTGTGTGTATGTATATACTCTCTTTTCTTGGCCTGGCTTCTGTTACTTGGCATACTGCCTTTTCATGTGTTATTCATGTTGTTGCGTGTAACAGCAGTTTCCTCCTTTTTATTGCTAGGTAGTGTTACAGGTGTGGGTAATTCGTTCATTCACCTGTTGATGGGCATTTGGGTTCTTTCCATTTTTAGGCTATTGTACATGAAGCTGCTGTGTACAAGTCTTTGTATGCACATGTGCCTTCATTTTCCTTGGGTAAATACACAGCAGTGTAATGTCAGGGCTGTATTGTTGATTTGTTAACCTTTTTAAGAAATCGCCAAAATGTTTTCCAGAGTGATTGTACCATTTTCCATTTCCAAAAGCTGTGCGTAAGCATTCCGGTCGCTCCACATGCTCGGCGACGCTTGGTCTGGGCGGCTTTTAAATGTTAGGTATTCTGGTAGGTGTGGAGTCCTATCTTAGCGGTTTAAGTTTGTGTTTCTCTCATGGGCAGTGGTGGGACACGTTGTGTACTTGTCACAAGTATATCTTTGGTGATGTGTCTATTCATATCTTTTACACATTAAAAATTTTGTTGTTTTCTGGGCGTGACGGCTCACACCTGTAGTCCCAGCACTTCAGGAGGCTTCAGCCCCGGAATTTAAGACCCACCTGGGCAACTCGGTGAAACCTCGTCTCTACAAAAAAATAAAAAAATTAGCCGGGTGTGGGGACGCATGCCTGTAGTCCCAGCTTCTTGGGAAGCTGCGGTGGGAGGATCACTTGAGCCCAGAGGTCGAGGCAGTGGGTTGCAATAGAGCCACTGTACTCCATCCTGGTGACAGAGTAGGACCCTGTCTCAGAAGAAAAAAAAAAATCGTTGTTACTTGGATTTTTAAAATATTTTCTCGATAGAAGTCCTTTATTAGGTATATGATTTGCAAAACCTAGTAGTGATTTATCTTTTCATCCTCTGACCAGTTTTCAAAAAGCAGAAATTCCTGAAGTCCATTTATCATTGTTTTTCTTTTGTGGGTCCTGCTTTTGTGCTTATATCTAAAAAATCTCTGCCTAACCTGGGCATGTGGAAGCACAGTTGGTTTTTGTATGTTGCTCTTATATCCAACAACCGTCCTGAATGCGTTTATTAGTTACGGTAGCTTTTCTTTTGTAAATTTCACCAGATTTTCTACATAGATAATCATGTCACCTGCAGATAAAAATATTTTTACTCCTTTTTTCATCTGGATGCCTTTTATTTCTTTTTCTTGACTGATGGCACCGGCGAGAACTTCCTCACAGTGTCGCCCATCAGTGGTGAGAACAAGGATCCCTGCCTCCTTCCTGATCTCAGGGGAGGATTCGACTTTGCACCACGAAATGCAGTGTTCCTGTTGGTCTCTCACAGATGCCATCTATCAGGCTGGGGAGGTTTCTTTCTGTTCCTAGTTTGCTGAGAGTTTTCAATTTCATGATGTAGTTTTTCCACTGCAGAAAGCTAAAAGAAAACTAAGCAAATTAGACCCCAAAACAATAGAATTAAATTGATTTTCAGATGTTCAACCAACTCTGCTCCTGATGTCTTGTTGGGCTTGGTTTGCTGTTTTATGAGGAATTCTTGGGTCCACATTCCTGAGTGATGTTGGTGTGTATTCTCTTTTATGTCTTTTCCTCTTTTGGGCGTCGGGGAAGGAGGTCTCCTCTCTTGTTCTGGGTATTGGTGATCTGTCCTGTCTCTCTGGATCGGTCTGTCTAGAATTTATCAGTCTCGTTGGTCTTTGGAGAAATGCTTGTGGTTTTGTTTTTCCTTCTGTTGACCTCTGTTCTTAGGTTATTCCTGTCTGTCTCTGGAGTAGAGCAAGTGAAAGGCAGTGGTGTATGCGCTGGGGCCGCGCACGCTGGGGCTGAGTGTGGGGGGCCCATGTACACTGGGGCTGAGTGCGGGGGGCCGTGTACGCTGGGGCTGTGTGTGTGTGGGGCCATGCACGCTGGGGCTGTGTGTGTGGGGCCGTGCACGCTGGGGCTGTGTGTGTGTGTGGGGCCATGTATGCTGGGGCTGTGTGTGTGGGGCCGTGCACGCTGGGGCTGTGTGAGTGGGGCCATGCACGCTGGGGCTGTGTATGTGGGGCCGTGCACGCTGGGGCTGTGTGTGTGGGGCTGTGCACGCTGGGGCTGTGTGGGTGGGGCCGTGCATGCTGGGGCTGTGTGTGTGGGGCCGTGCACGCTGGGGCTGTGTGGGTGGGGCCGTGCACATTGGGGGAAGCGTATGTGTGTGTGGCAGTTGTGCGCTGGGAGCTGTAATAATGTGTAAGGGACGTGCGCGCTGGGGCTGTGTGTGCTTGTGGGGGCCGTGCACGCTGGGGCTGTGTGGGTGGGGCCGTGCATGCTGGGGCTGTGTGTGTGGGGGGCCGTGTACGCTGGGGCTGTGTGTGGGGGGGGGGCCGTGCACGCTGGGGCTGTGTGTGTGGGGGCAGGTATACTGGGGCTGTGTTTGTGGGGGGAGTGTACGCTGGGGCCATTATGTTTTGTAGAAAACTGCTGGCCACAGCCACAAATCAATTTGTATTTTACTTAGTGAAGGTATTTTTAAAGCCTGATATGTTAAATAAAATCATAGCATTGAACTGACAAGTCTTTTTAATTTTCAGGAGGGTTTGCATTTGTGTATGAAGCTCAAGATATGGGGAGTGGCAGAGAGTATGCATTAAAGGTAACGAACCATTTAACGCCTTCTCTGGATTTCTGATGTATGTAAAGGGACTCTCTGGTGACAGTGTTTTCAGGGATGCATCCCTGTTACTTACTTTGTTTCCTTTTACAGCCTGGACATACTTGTGCCTTTTGCTTCTGCTGAAGCTCAATGGCCTTGGGCACTGCAGGAGCCTGGGTCCCCAGCTTTGGGCTTCACACTACTGTGGCCCTGCCTGCCGTGCAGCAGGGGCTGTGCCTGCCCTGCGGTGGGGGCTGTGCTGGGGGGTGACCTCACGGTGGGGTCACGCCGTCTTGGCCTCCATGTGCCAAAATAAGGGCTCTATGAATACAAGGAGTTTAAAAGCTGCTTGTAAAAAATGTGTGTTGCTAGCATGTCTGTAAATAGGGGTCACTGTGGGAGGGTCTGTACTGTGCGGTTTTGTCCTGAGACGTAAGAAGGCCGCATTTGCTGTCACCACGCTGGGCACCAGGGCGGCCCCGCCTTTGAGAGTGGGCACGAGTGGGCCTGTTGTAGTCTGCACGCCCCCATGTCTGCAGAACGTCTCTGCTCTTCCTTCTTGTCTGTCTCATTTCACTCTGGCCTATTTGGAGGAAAGGCTCCTGTTTTTGCCTTTTCTTGTGTCCTTGGATCACAAAGATCTTTTGAGGGTCTTGAACCCCCAGCACGTTTTTACAGGGGTCAAAGGTGGAAACACACGGAATGGGGGGAGCTGTATTAGATGCATTGCATTGTTCTCTTGCGTGCTTATGTCTGAGATGACGCGTCGGGTGGAGTAGGAAGGTCAACTTACTTTCATCTTTTGTGTGTGCTGTTTCCTGATACAGAGGCTATTATCCAATGAAGAGGAAAAGAACAGAGCCATCATTCAAGAAGTTTGTTTCATGGTATCCTTTTCCTGGAACCAGGAGCCAGCACGGTGGCTTTGGCAGGCACAGGCCTGCATCAAGCTGTGACCGCCAGTGGCCAAGAGGCTACTTTGTGACATTGTCTTTCATGTGTTAAAATCGGCTTTTTGCTTTACCAAACTTAGCTGTAGGCGACTTCTAGTAAGAAGCAGTTTTTTCTGTGTTTTCACTGCCAGGGTAGTAGTAAAAGATTCAGAAGTGTTGGGAATGGAGTTGTTCCTGCCCAAGAGGTCTCCGTGCCCAGTGGACGGGCTGGTTACCACAGGGGGCCCTTGCCCAGCCCGGCCCCTTCAGCTCCTCCGGAGACCTGGCTCCCACAGGCCCCGATGTGGCTTCTCCTCGGCCGCCCCTCTCGTCCCTTCTCAGGCTGTCCAAGCACGACTGGGCGGGGCATCTCCCGGCGCTGATGGAAGATCTGGGGACTGCACTCGCTGTCCACTGCCACGTGCCCCACCTGAGCCTGGAGTCTTCAGCCCTGGCTGCCCTCAGACTCTGCCTCTCTTTCCTGTCCTAGCTCTGTTCACTCGGAGAGCCCGCTGGCTGCCTGAGTGTGGGTTCAGGTGGACACGGCCACTCCGCAGCCTCCCTGCGCACAGCCCCCTGAGGGCCCTGCCTCCTCTTGCCGGGCGCGGGACGGACTTCGGTGTCGCTGTGGTCAGGTGTGTGTGGCCGGCACGCCTGCCTTTGTCCCTGCCCTCTCCTGCGGCTCCTCCTGCCTCCGTCTGCCTTTCTCTTGGTCGTCCACTGCTCTCTCCCTCATCTTCCGCTCTGATGCCTAAAATTGTATGGGGGTTCGATCCAAGTATTCTGACTTCAGTGTGTTAATATTGTATACATTTATTTTTAAGTGCACAGAACTGTGGACATGGTTATGTACGTTCTCCTTTAACAAGACAACTGCAGAAAAAGCTTTCCGGCCACCCGAACATTGTCCAGTTTTGTTCTGCGGCATCTATAGGAAAAGAGGAGTCGGACACGGGGCAGGCTGAGTTCCTCTTGCTCACAGAGCTCTGTAAAGGTAACGTCCTGTGAAGGCCGGCTTGGTGCCATCTAACCCAGCAGAGGCCAGCTTGATGCCTCCTAACCCAGCTGCATGGCTGTGAAACATGCCCAGCATCTTCTCTCAAGCTATGTTGGTCTTAGCGGGAAGCGCGGGCAGCTGTCTGACAGTAATTCTGTGAGAGGCCCACGCTGACGCCCAGTGAGCTTCCCACCGTCTGAGTGGGCCGCCTGCGTTGTCTCCTTGCAGAGCTGCGGGCAGCCAGAGAGCCAGGCTCCCATCCTGCCTGTCTCCAGTGGCAGCACGGGGCGGAGCGTGGTGGCCTTCTGTGAGCGGTGTTGAGCAGGGTGGAGGAGTGCTGCTGTCCATCCTTGTCAGGGGCTCTGGGGTCCCGGCGAGGAGAGGGGAGGCCGCAGCAGTGGACAACTCCAGGTCCCTCTGTGGGTGCCCAGCCTCATCAGGGTTGAGCCTAGGAAGATGGCACAACGACTCCGTGGTCCGTTGGTGAGGACAGGAAGAGAGGCCGGTGGGTTGGGTGGTGCTTTCGGAGAGTTCTAGGGGTGGAGTGGTCTGTGTGAGTGACTGCGGGGGATGTTGTGTTGGTGTCACTGGAGCCCACGCTGACTGGCCGGAGACCTGGCCTGACCCTGCTGAGCCTCAGGCTGTGTCTGCAATGGGGAAACAAGACCTGTGCCTCGGAGGGTGGCTCCACCCCCAGCGCTGCCTCCTGCCGATGCCCTCCAGAGCTCCTGTGCCAGGTGGCGAGGGGAAGTCGAGCACTCGGGGAGGCCTCAGAGCTGCGACCTGGCTGGCGAGGGGGTGGTAACACTAGGGGCTCCCCTGCATCTGTCCCCCAGGCAGGGAGAGAGGGGAGAGGAGAGGCTGGGAGCAGCAGGGGAGACTGAGGCAGAGAGCCCCACAGAAGGAAGCCTGTGGGGAGGGCACCTGTAGCCGCGTGAGAGCTGTTGTCCACAAGCCAGTCCCTGATCAGCAGCCAGGAGGAGCTGTTCCCGCAGGCTGGCTGGCACAGGCCTGAGGGGACAGGTAGGGGTGGGGCAGCAGGTTAGCAGAGAGGGCGGCGGTGGCGGGGGTGTGTGTCCAGAAATGGAGGGTGAGCAAGGGGGTTCTGAGCTGAGGGGGGACCCCTGCACTGAGCAGGGCCCTGAGCGTCGTGGAAGGGGCCCTGTGCTTAGTGGAGGGGGCACTGCGCTTAGTGGGGTGGGGGCATCCTGTGCTTTGTGGGGGGCCTGCATTTAGTTGGGGGGGCCCTGAGCTTAATGGAGGGAGGACTGCACTTAGCAGGGCCTCTGTACTGCTGAGGGTAGGTGTCCCTGTGCTCAGTTGGGGGAGCCCTGTGCTGAGTGAGGGAAGGTGGACTGTGGGGTGTAAGCTGCTTGGATGTAGCGGCTGCACCTGTCAGCGCCCTGTCAGGCAGGGTCTCCTCTCCGCAGCTGTGCCTGGGAGGAGCTGGGTGAGACCTGACTGCCTGCGGGCCCCTGGCTCTGCCCGTGCTCCTCTGCCTGGGAGCCCCACCTGGCCCTTCCTTGATGCCACACCTGGCAGCTGGCCCAGGCCCCTCTGCGGCCCTCCAGTGCCTGTTGCCAGGGTTGTCCTGACGTGGGTGGCGGATGGGTGCTCGACGTGGCCGAGAAGTCTTGGGGGTGGGGGGTGGTCAGAGCCGCCTGTGAGCTGAGAAGATGCTGCCAGGTAGCCCCAGTTCTTCAGCTGACACTGTGGGGATGTGCCGCTCGTGTTTCTCAGCATTGTGTTCTGAAACGTCAAACCTGCGAGAAACTTGAAGGCAGCACAAGGGGCGTCCACTGCCCACTTCCTGCTCATGGAGTTCCCCAGACTTGAGCGTGTCCCACGGCGGCTTTCCCTCTCTCCATTCTAACCATTTAAAAATAAGTTGCAGCATCAAGGCCAGAAAGTCTCATAACCCTATACAGCCTGAGAGAAATTCCTTGATGGCCACTGGTGTTTGTGCCCCTGAGAAGATCCTCGCGATTTGGTGAGGCTGTGCTGTGTGGTCCGTGCTGGAACCTTCCCATCCCTGACACGTCACTCCCGGCCCCTCCCATGCGTCCTTGCAGTCCATGCTGGGCTGTCTCTCCCATCCCTGACACGTCGCTCCCAGCCCTTCCCGTGCATGTACCAGGGCCTCGTCAAGGCTCCTGTGTGTGGTCGGTTGAGGTGTCTGTCAGTCAGTCTCTTTGTTGTTTATGGCACTTTTTTCTCTGGATGTCCCTGGACTCTGACACCAGCTCCTGGGCTGCGCTTCTAGGGCCTCCCACAGAGCTGGGAGGTGCTGAAACCAGTGGGATGCAAATTCGTCAGGAGCACACGTCACGCTGTGGGGCCTCCCGCTCGTGGTGTTACTTGTCAGTTTTCATTATAAAAGAATACATCCTGATTGACAAAATACAAATAACACAGAGTTAGGCCAGATGCGGTGGCTCACGCCTGTAATCCCAGCACTTTGGGAGGCCGAGGCGGGTGGATCACTTGAGGTCAGGAGTTTGAGACTAGCCTGGCCAACATGGCAAAACCCCATCTCTTTTGTATTGTAAAAATAGAAAAATTAGCCAGGCTGTAATCCCAGCTACTCAGGAAGCTAAGGCAGGAGAGTTGCCTGAACCCGGGAGGCAGAGGTTGCAGTGAGCCGAGACTCTGTCTCAAAAAAAAAAAAAAAAAACCAACAACAACCCAGAGTTTTATGGGTGCTTATAATAATGGAATTTTACTTTATATACTTTTCCTTTTAAAAAAATTTACCGTATCAGGCATGTTTTTTTGGAGACAGGGTCTTGCTCTGTTGCCCAAGCTGGAGTGCAGGGCTTCATAGCTCACTGTAGCTTCAAACTCCTGGGCTCAAGCAGTCCTCCCGCCTTAGCCTCTGGAGTAGCTGGGACTTCAGGCGTGCAGCACCATGCCCAGCTAATTTTAAAGAGTACATTTTTCTTAGAGACAGAGTCTCACCGTGTTGCCAGGCTGGTCTCGAATGCATGAGCTCAAGCAACACCTGCAGCTCTGGGATTACAGATGTTGGCCCCTGTGCCTGGCTAAGTTTTGTATTTTTTGTATTTTTGTAGAGATGGTGTCTTGCTGTGTTGCCCAGGCTGGTCTTGAACTCCTGGGCTCAAGTGATCCTCCCACCAAGGCCTCCTGAGGCGCTGGGATCGCTGGCGAGAGCACCTGCTCTGGCCTCTTTCCGCGCAGTGCAGTCGCTTCCTTCCACCCAGAAGGCTGCTTGGTTTTCCTGCGTCTTCTGTTTGAGGCCTGCGGGCTTCCTCCTGGAGCCGCAGCCTGCCTGCTGTGTGAGCCTCGCCCCACCCTCTGCCCAGCACACTTGGGGCAACTTGGACAAAGGCCAGACGGGGCTTCCTGTTGGTCTAGTGATGGATGTTTTGCTGATTATGTCCCTTGCTCGTCATTTCGGCGATCAGAAAGCCTTTGCAAGGGGTAAATCTTGGCTCTAGACATCCCGGCTTTGGAAGGCGTGAGCAGGACGGGTGTGAGAACTGAAGCTCCTCGGCGTCCAGTGCGTCCCCAGGAGAGTGTGCATAAGGGAGTGGCGGGGATGGGGCCGGAGCCAGCGGCTCATCGCTGCCCCTGTGTGGGGTGGCGTGCGAAGGAGAGGGGCCGGGCCCAGCCCCTCAAGTCATAAATACATGAGGCAAACTAACGCATGCGCGCCAGCTCACTCCTGGGGACTGCCTGTCTGGAGCAGCATGTGCGGCTGAGAGCTGAGCCGCAGGGCTCTGTGGATGGCACAGCTGTGCCAGGGGAGAGCCGCGGCATCTCTGAGAAGCGGGAGGGACGTGGGCTCCCCCGTGCAGCTGCAGGTTCAGGGCTCACTGGAGGAGGCCTGGAGGTTGGGCTCCAGGGATGTACCTGGCCCCTCCCGTGAGGCAACCCCTCCAATGCCCTCTGAGGGAAGAGCCACATACCCATTCCCCACTTAGCCACATACAGAATTTTTACTTTTAAAAACCCCATTTATTCTCACTGAGAATGAGGCACTGAACAGGGAGGCCAGTTACCACTGAAACGGACTCGCCCATCCATGATGCTGGAGCCAGTGTAGAGGGCAAGTCACCCCCGCTCTGACTCCCCGGGCCTGGCCTCAGCCTCTCCAGGTCTGTTCCTCTCCTTCTGAGCACCCCGTTCCTCCTGTGGGTGCCCCTCATTTTTCCTGAGAGCCCCCGTTTCTCCAAGGGTCGGCACAAAACTTTCGAGGGAGCTGTGGTGGGGGCTGTGAGGGCTTTCACCTGGGCTTGAGGGCCAGAGCCGGCAGAGCTGGGGGAATGGGAGGGCCCCTCAGCTGGGTGCAGGTGGGGGCATTGCTGGGCTGTGCTGGGGGTCTGAGCTGTGGCAGGTCCCGACCGGCTCTCACACCATGCCTTCGTTGTCAGTGGAATTGAGTCGGCTACACGCTCTGCTGTGTGCAGGCACCAGGGACTCAGTGACTCGCCAGACACAGCTGATCCATGCCTATGCCGGATGGTTGGGTGGCTCAAAGAGCCAGGGAGTGAATGAGTCCCAGGAGAAGGGTGCACGTTTAGGTGGCGTGGGCAGAGTTGGTTCCTTGGGAAGTGAGCGGAAGGGGCGGTCTGGGAGGCATCCTGGCCGCAGAAGCAGCGTGTGAGGGGTCCTGAGGCAGGGAGGAAGGGAGGCCGGTGTGGCTGGGGGCACGAGCTCTGGCAGCGTGGGGGAGACCCTGGGTGTGGGTTGCGTGGGTGGTGGTGCTGGCCTTGGCTCTGGGGCTGCAGGGGTGGTGGCCTTCAGGGGTGTGGAGTGGGATGAGCAGAGGGTGACGGTGGCTGCTCTGTAGAGAGCAGAGGCAGGAGCACAGGGCTGAAAAGATGGGGCACAAGATGCAGAGGCCCCAGGGATGATGCCACACGTGGACTGTGGCCAACTGAAATGGGCAAGACCCAGGGTAAGATCAGGGTAGGAGCAGGATGGGTTGGGTCTGCACGTCTGTGGGGGCTGCATAGGGGTGCTGGGGTGACTGGCAGTGTGAATGCTCCGGTCCCCAGCAGGTCCTCAGCCCTGTGTGCCGCCCCGGCCCCACATCCCTGGTTTCCGGGTTGGGCCAGGGCTAAGGTGCCCGGAAGGTGCCAGCCACGGCAGGACGGGCTCCCCGGGGTGTGGGCCACGTGCAGGCACTGAGACTGTATGAATGTGAGATGATCATTTGTCATCTGAGGACACTGAGTGTTCACTTAGAGGTTTGAGCACTTGTGTATTTGTAGTCATTTCTCTTTGTATCCATGTTAATGACATGCCTGGCTTGGTTGCCAGGACACAGATGTGGTTCTCACGTTAACGGCTCGCCAGCTCGGCTGCTGGGACGCTGACGTGGTTGTTGCTTCGGTGGTGCTTGGGCATCTTGCCCCCTGGCCTCTGCTCTGTGTGTGACTGGACTACGGGGCTGCCCCAGGCCCACCCCTGCCACTGGGTGGTGGTCCCACACACGGGGCTGAGGTGGGCATCCTCATACCTGCAGCCCTTTCTGCAGCAGCTGAAGGAAGGAAAGACAGGAGCGGCACTCAGGGTGGGCTTGACTGGGACTGTGGCTGGAAAAGGCAGCGTGGCCCAGTGTGGTGGAGTCCGTAACGTGGCCTGGGGTGTGGCGGAGTCCGTAGCATGGCCTGGGGCGTGGCAGAGTTCGAAGCGTGGCGTGGCATCTGTACTGTGGCCCAGCGTGGCAGAGTCCATAGCATGGCCTGGGGCATGGCAGAGTCCACAGTGTGGCCCGGCGTGGCGGAGTCCCTAGCGTGGCGCGGCATGGCAGAGTCTGTAGCGTGGCCTGGGGCCAGGGAGGGCAGAGCACTGATAGCTCCACGGTGGTGTAGTTAACAGTAGAGGGTGGTGACTGCAAGTCGTCCAGGTTCTTGGCGTTTTGAACAAACTGGACAAAACACCCAGCGAAACAGAGAAAGAATGAAGCAACAAAAGAACGAAAGCGGGAATTTATTGAAAACGAAAGTACACTCCACTGTGTGGGGGTGGCCCGAGCAGCGGCTCAGGGGCCTGGATGCAGAATCTTCTCGGGTCCAAATACCCGCTAGAGTTTCCCACTGGCCAGTTCGTGCTCACCTCATGTAAACGAAGTGGTAGCCCGCCATCAGCCTAATGGTTGCAGAAGGCAGCCAGCCAGAAGGTCACACTCCTGTGCAAACATCTGATTGGTTACGAAAAGCAATCGGAAGCCAGGGTGAAGTTACGGAGTTGCAAACGAAGACGAGATCTGCAGTCAGGCAGTTTCCCATCCGCCAGGAGAAAAGGTCAAAGGGAGTCGCCTCTGGTCGTTTTGTTACTTAGGTGTGGAAAGTTAGGGTTTTCCTTTCCGTTTAGTTCTGGGAAGTCCGCGTGAAACAGCCTTAGGTTCCCAGTCTCCAGACCCTGTTCTCCTGCCTCCATGTAAGTTTCATTCTCTTTTAGGGCAGCTGGTGGAATTTTTGAAGAAAATGGAATCTCGAGGTCCCCTGTCGTGTGACACGGTTCTGAAGATCTTCTACCAGACGTGCCGCGCCGTGCAGCACATGCACCGGCAGAAGCCGCCCATCATCCACAGGGACCTCAAGGTAGCGGCTCCCTCCACACACGGCTGCCGAGGCCTCTGTGTGCGGGCCCCGCTCGGTTAGGATGCAGGGGTGAGAGCAGGTGAGGCTGCACCATCTCACCTAGAAGATGTGTGTGAGCCTCTCAACAGTGGAAGCGGATCTTCCAGAAACGTTGCCTTTCCAGCCCTGAAGAAAATTAGCGTCTGTCTCACAGGCCTTTGCTGACAGAGATCCCGGGATGGCCCCGTCTCCCTGCTGGGGGCCTTCACTCCCAGTGGGGGGTGCTCACAGCCTGGAGCTTCCGTCTGGAATTCCAGGTGCCCATGCTGGATGCTTGCTCACTCCAGTTTCCGTGGGGAGCTGCGGACGAGGGTGCCCACCAGTGGTGTCACTTCAGGACCCCATTCCTGCTCACCCCACACTTCTTCCTCAGTCCCGTGGTGTCAGTTCAGGCCCCCATTCCTGCTCACCCCACACTCCTTCCTCAGCCCCCCAGTGGTATTGGCCCAGGCCCCCAACTCCTGATCACCCCGTGCCCCTTCCTCGGCCCCTGGGCAGTCCTGGACCCCACAGTGTCTCCCTGGTTCGGCCTCTTGGAGCCAGGAGGAAGCCTGGCACTCCTTTGCCTGGCCCTGTCTCAGGCACTGGGGTTGGGGCCTGGACCCCTTACCTGCTCAGCTTGAGGGGAGCTCCCTGCACTTCCTGACTGTCCCCCCACTGCACCTCCCATTCCATTCACGGGCAGACTCCCCTGCCCATCTCTCCTGTCACCACGGGTTTCTCCGAGGCCTGGCATCCCGGGGTTGGCGTGATGTGGGCGTGAGCCACTGGCTGCATGTAAAAGGGCCTCCCTGCCCACCACACTGCCATGCAGATGCTTCTAGACCGGGGCTGGGCCTGCACTCCATCCCTGCCCACTACACCACCACACAGGTGCTTCTAGACCGGGGCTGGGCCTGCGCTCCATCCCTGCCCACCACACCGCTACACAGGTGCTTCTAGACCGGGGCTGGGCCCGCGCTCCATCCCTGCCCACCACACCACTACACAGGTGCTTCTGGGCCGCGGCTGGGCCCGCGCTCCATGCTGCTGCTGGCACTGCACGGTTTCCATGTGACGTGGCTGCTTCCCACAGCCCCACAGAGGACACTCCCACCCCGTGGGCTGTCCATGCCCTGAGCTGCCTGTGTTTATTTTGGCTGGCCTGAGGGGGGAGTATAGTCTGATGGGTTGTGATTTTGCCTTTTCCTGATATTAATGAAGTTGAATGTTTGTTGTAGTTATTTGGGTCTTGCTCTTCAGTAAACTTCCTTTTGTTTCTTGCCTTTTTAAAAGATTTTCCACTGGCTTGTGTGTTTGGTTCATTGGAGCAGCTTGTGTGTTCTCATAATCTGCTAAATGTTGCTTGTGCTGCCGGCGTCTTCTGGTTTGTGGCCCAGTTTTCATTCCTGCTGTTGGTTTTTTAAAAAAATCCAGGACTTTGTGAGGCTTCTCCGGTATCTGTGAAGCCTGTGCCTGGCCTGCCCACGGTGGCCCTCATCCTCCTTGCTGAGGCTTTTGCTGAAGAGGTTTTTGGGGTTTGTTTTTTTTTTTTTTTGAGTCAGAGTCTGGCTCTGCAGCCCAGGCTGGAGTGCAGCGGCACTAACAGGGCTCACTGCTGCCTTGGCCGACTTGGCCCAGGTGATCTCCCACCTGAGCCTCCTGAGTAGCTGGGGCCACAGGCGCACACCACGCCTGCCTAGTTTTTGTATTTTCAGTAGAGATGGGGTTTTGCTGTGTTGCCCAAGCTGGTCTGGAACTCCTGAGCTCTAGTAATCCACCCGCCTCAGCCTCTGAAAGTGCTGGGATTCCAGGCGTGAGCCACTGCTCCCAGCCTGCCGAAGAGTTTTAAAGCCTTATCACTCCCAGATACTTTTGTCCGTGTCTCTGGGGACGTGAGGACATTTCTGTTTTTTTTTTTTTTTTTTTTTTTTTAGGCGGAGTCTCGCTGTGTCGCCCAGACTGGAGTGTAGTGGCACGATCTCGGCTCACTGCAGCCTCTGCCTCCTGGGTTCCAGCAATTCTCCTGCCTCAGCCTCCTGGGTAGCTGGGATTACAGGCGTATGCCACCATGCCCGGCTAATTTTTGTAATTTTAGTAGAGACAGGGTTTCACCATGTTGCCCAGGCTAGTCTCGAACTCCTGACCTCAAGTGATCCTCCTGCCTCGGCCTCCCACAGTGCTGGGATTACAGGCATGAGCCACCACGCCCGGCCAGGACATTTTTTATGTGGTTTCGACACCATTATCCGCAGTGAGGTGGGAGGAACCGAGCCTTGTCTCTTGCCCTCCTGTTCTCAGCCTTCCCTGGTTTTCCCAAAGCGTGGCTTCTCTCAGACCTCCCTAATCGGGAGCGGCGCCTCTGGCCATGGCTTGTGGAGGACGCCCTGCTCTGACCTTGGCTTCCCGCCACTGCTCAGGCCAAGGGGACGAGGGAGCCAGTGAGGCCCCAGCCCCGTGATGTCTCTAGTGGAGCACAGAGCTGTGTTTCAGGTCCTGCTCCCAGCACCCACCCCAGCTGCTCCTCCAGCTGCTGAAATCTACCTGGCCTGTGTCCAGAGGTTTCGTTCACCTGGAATTGGCCTTGTGTGACCTAAGGTGGGAGCTGTATCCTTGTGTCTACCTGGCCCTGCACCCAGTGCATCAGCTCATGTCTGCCCATGCAGCCACCCAGGCCTCACCTCCTCTCCAGCGTCTGCTCATGGGTCCTAGGAGGCCCCAGAGCCCCGCAGCTCTCCATGTGTGCCCCGGGTGGGGGATCCAAGCCCGTGGCTTCTCCACGTGTGCCCCGGGTGGGGGATCCAAGGCCGTGGCTCTCCATGTGTGCCCCGGGTGGGGGATCCAAGCACGTGGCTCTCCACGTGTGCCCCGGGTGGGGGATCCAAGGCTGTGGCTCTCCACGTGTGCCCCGGGTGGGGGATCCAAGGCTGTGGCTCTCCACGTGTGCCCTAGGTGGGGGTGCCCAAGCTGTGGGTGCCCAGGCTGAGCTGTTCTTACTGCACAGGCTCATTCTGCCTCAGCCTGCCTCAGCCCACCCAGGGCCAAGGCTCTGGCAGGCGGCTTCCCTCTGTGTTTCTCAGGTTAGGGCTGCCTTTTCTCTACTTGGCTGTACACCCCTACTTTATAGCACAGGTGTCTTCATGTAGATTTTGAAAATGTGTAAATGTGGCCTTTTTCGTTTGTCCCCTGAACTCAGAGGGCCTAGAATGCCAGGGTGTCAGGTGGCCGACTGGACAGATGCCCCATGGCAGAAGCCTGTGGGCACCGCCGTGGAGCCTGCTCCTGAGTCCCAGGCCCTTTCGCTCGTGCTCCTTCCTTTCCTCCCTCCCTCTCTTCCTTCTGTTTCTTCTTTCCTTGTATTTTCCTTTTCTAAAAGTACATTCTGCCCAGCACACGGGGTTGCTTTTGAGGGAAGCTTCTTCAAGGTTGCGAGCAAGACCCCTGGTTTCCAGAAACCCATGTGCCTGAGGCCCCGTTCTGACGGAAGGGGCTGTGGGGCTCCAGGAGGGGCCGGTCCTGCCCGTGGAAGGTGCTGTTTGCTGTCTGGGTGATTCTTCTTGAGGAGTCTCTGAGTGGTGGATTTTCTCACGGCACTGAGACCCTCCTGGTTCGCGTTTTTGAAGTGTGATGGGTGGTGTAGCGGGGCTTGGGTGTCTATTTTAAGGAGAACAGAAACAGAAGGGTTGAAATTGGTGAAGAATCAGTGTTTGTGAGCCAGGCCTGCACTTTACAGCACTGGTCTTTGCTGCTGCTGCACAGCGACGTGGCGGGAACCCAGGCTGGCACTGCAGCCCGCGGGTGTTCACCTGTGGCCTCCGCTGCAGGAGTCTGGACGGCTGTTTGCGGAGGGGCAGGCAGCACAGGCGGCCCCACTCGCCTGTCCCGTGCGTCATCCTGCTGTGCGCACAGCTTCGTCTCTGTTGGCTGTAGAATGGGAATGGGCACATGCGAGGGGACGGGGCCACTCCTGGGCCTTCAGTGGCCGCGTGCCACTGCGTCTCCCTGCTGTGTGCTCTGCTTCCGAGCCAGGGTCACTGATCTGTTCTCTGGGCGTCCTGTGAGTGGAGCCTCACCCCACGCTCTGCATCTGATTTTCTTGCTCAGCTCTGTGGTTCAGAGGCCCCGGTCCTGTGTGTGGCCCACATCTCCTCGGGGGCCAGTGGTGGCCTTAGGCTTCACTGGGTTTCTCTGGTCGGCCGTGGGCGGCATGTGTGTCCGTTTCTTTCCCTTGCTTATGGTGAGCCATCCTGTCTGCACCATGTGGACAGCCCGTTCAGCTTGCTGGTCCGCGGAGCAGGCGTCCTCTCTAGGACTGGGGTCTGCAGGGCACTGTGGTTGGAGAGCGTCTGCATCTAACCCTGGGCGTCCCCTTGCACTCTTGGATGCCACGGCTCTGCACTTTGCCGGCCTGGGGCATGGCGGGTGCTGCTCCCTCAGCCTGTCCTGGGCGCCCATGGCCTTAGTTTGCATTTTTCTCCAGTCGACACGAGGCTGGCTCGTCAGAACTTGGGCTTCCTCTGGGAAAGTACCTGCCTTTCCTCGACCTGCCTTCCTCTCGCTGCCTGTGGGAGCCCGCACTGACCGCGTGCGTGCCGAGCACCTTCCGTCTATGGCTGGCGTGCTGCCCTCTCGGAGCCGTGTGCTGGCATTGTTCTCCCTCTCCAGAGGGACGCCCGTGCTGGCTGTCCCGCCACGTCTGTGCTGTCTGTCTTGTTGAAGAAGCCCCTCCTTCCCTGTCTCAGAAGGAGCTCCTCTGAGCCGTCTTCCGAAAGATCTGTGGTTTGCCTTAGTGTTGGGGCTGAGGCTTCCTTGATTGTGTGAGCTGGGGGCAAGGCTTTCTCCTTTTGTTCCACATGGATGCCTGGTGCTGGCAGCTGTTTTGCCATGGCTCTGCCATTAAGATGGGTGTCGTGTGGGGCGCGAGCACTGTGGGGCTGACTCACTGTGTTGCCGCCTTGTCACGCATGCAGCCTCTGGCGTCTGTGGCTTCTCAGCAGCACTCACCGGATTCCCTGTTGGGCCCGAGCTCCCATGCCCTGTTATCAGAGCTGCGCCGGAAGGTGTAATGTGGGCTTCACAATTGTGTAGCCGTTTCTGGTTCTTCGTGTCTCTGTATCCTTTTTTTTTTTTTTGAGTCGGAATTTTGCCCTGTCGCCCAGGCCGGAGTGCGACGGCATGATCTCGGTTTACTGCAGCCTCCGCCTCCCAAGTTCAAGTGATTCTCCTGCCTCAGCCTCCGGAGTAGCTGGGATTACAGGCGCCCGCCACCATGCCTGGCTAATTTTTGTATTTTTTAGTAGAGACGAGGTTTTACCATGTTGGTCAGGCGTGTCTCGAACTCCTGACCTCAGGTGATCCTCCCGCCATGGCCTCCCAAAGTGCTGGGATTATAGGCGCCCGGCCTGTGTGCTCCATTATTCACTGCGTTATCTTTCTTTGATTTATGGGTGGTTTTTAATTTTCTGCTTTTTATTTTTCTGAATTACACATATTACATTTGATCAGAAGTAATTTAAGACATCTTTGAGGAAGGCTCCTTTGCTGACCTCTGTGAAATCCCTCAGCCCCTCGGGGCTCGCTTCTCAGGCCGGCCCACCCGCCAGAGCCCCTCTGCCTAGGCCTGGAGCAGCCCTGGCACCCCGAGCTGCTGGGGCAGAGCTGGCCGTGTCCGCAGGTGTGAGGTGCTGCAGGCATCCAGCAGCCGTGGCCCTGGGCTAGTGCTGTCTGAAGGGCCCTGGCTGTGTCCCACACCGTTCGTTTTCCCTGAAGTCCCGTCTCTGTCTACGCCAAGTTCACGGGGCTATCTTGCGGAATTTTACAGGTTGAGAACTTGTTGCTTAGTAACCAAGGGACCATTAAGCTGTGTGACTTTGGCAGTGCCACGACCATCTCGCATTACCCCGACTACAGCTGGAGCGCCCAGAGGCGAGCCCTGGTGGAGGAAGAGGTGAGCTGAGCGGGGCCTGTGCTGGGGGAAGCTGGCCCTTCCCACGTTCCGCGCCCTGAGTGCTGAGTGCTGTTTCCCGCTGGGGTGCTTTGAGTCTCGCTCTGTCACCAGGCTGGAGTGCAGTGGTGCAATCCCGGCTCACTGCAACCTCCGCCTCCTGGGTTCAAGCGATTCTTCTGCCTCCACCTCCCAAGTAGCTGGGGTTACAGGCGTGCACCACCACGCCCAGCTAATTTTTGAATTTTTGTATTTTTAGTGGGGACGGGATTTCACCATGTTGGCCAGGCTGGTCTCAATCTCTTGACGTCATTCGTGATCCACCCGCCTCGGCCTCCCAAAGTGCTGGGATTACAGGCGTGAGCAATGTAATAAACAGACTTTATTTTTTAGAGCAGTTGAAGGTAACAGGAAGTGGAGTTGAAAACACAGGGTGGCCCCGTCCATGCCCTCTCACAGCCCCTCCTTCCTCTGAGCCCCTCGTGTCCTTGGCTTTCCCCCCAAGCTCCTCTTCCCAGAGATGGGCAGATAGATGCCGTCTCTGCCTACATGTAGCCTGCTCTCACCTTGTGTCTTGGAGCTGTGGGAGTTAATTTGCGCTTTCTGCACTTGGGCCTTCTTGCTCTTGTGTCTCGCATTTGTAGCTGACTGTCCCAGCCTCAGGGAGGTCATTCCTGGAAAGCAGGTCTTTGTGCTTTTCAGCATGAGTGGAGGGCGCTTTATCCTGCTTTCCGTAAGCTCTCATTTTCCCATTCCCTTTAAGAAATTGTGGCCTGCCCAAGGCCATGCGCTGTCCTGCTGTATAACTGGAGAGCCCACTTGCCCACTGCTGTCCTGTGAATCTGCAGCTGAGGTTGGGGTTTGTGTGTCTGCTGTGCGTGGAGATTCACTCTCTCCTCACAGCTCTGCGGCCCCAGCCTCTGCCTCTCACAATGTGTCTGCCGTGCACAGAGATTCACTCTCTCCTCACAGCTCTGCGGCCCCAGCCTCTGCCTCTCACAAGTGCCTCCGTATGTTTGTGAGGCTCTCCCTTGTTAACCTTGAACCAGGCGGGTGAACTTGGTGGGCGGCTCCCTCCTCCCAGAGCCCCTCACGTACCCTGGGGCTCTGGGTGTCACAGAAGCTGCTCTGGGTGCGGCCACTCTGGAGTGGGGCCCTTGTGCCAGGTGAGACACCCTTCTCCTCAGCAAGCGGACTTGGTGTGCAGTAGGCCAATACGTGGGTGCCGACGTGCCATGAAGCACGGGAGGCCGTAGGAGACTGAGGGAGGTGAATGACTCAGTCTTCATCGTAAGGAGTGCGCTGAGGCCGAAGATGAGCGGTGGATCTGGTGCATGGGGCCGACTGGCCTGAGGTCATCCCGGGGCATAGCGTGCGGGACAGGCTGCCCCTCAGTCTGCTGTGCATTTGAGAAGCTGCACAGAAGTGATGCAACATAAAAAATACTGTTTGTGGGATGCAACTTTTCATTTGAAATGTTTGTGTTTTTTCAGATCACGAGGAATACAACACCAATGTATAGAACGCCAGAAATCATAGACTTGTATTCCAACTTCCCGATCGGCGAGAAGCAGGATATCTGGGTGAGGTCTGGCGCCTCGTGGTGGTGGTGCCTGGCTCCGTGCGCCCTACTCAACCCAAGGTGGCGTGAGCCAGGCGCCTGCCACTCAGAACCGGTCTGCCTCCTCGGCCCCCTCTTCCCCTCCCCTCCCCTTTTCTTTTTTCTTTCCTTAAGAGTCACTGTGGCTACCACTTTTTTTGTTGTTTTTTTTTTTTTGGAGACAGGGTCTTTCTCTGTCATCCAGGCTGGAGTGCAGTGGTGCGACCTCGGCTCAGGCTCACTGCAACCTCCCGCCCCTCAAGGGATCCTCCCACCTCAACCTCCCGAGTAGCTGGGACCACAGGTGCACACCACCAAGCCCGGCTATTATTTTGTATTTTTGGTAGAAGGGGTGGTCTCACCATGTTGCCCAGGCTGGTCTTGAACTCCTGAGCTCAAGCAGTCCACCTGCCTCAGCCTCCCGAAGTGCTGCGATTACAGGCTTGAGCCACTGCACCCTGCACAACCTTGACTGCTTCTAATGGGGATGAATCGATTACAGGCTTGAGCCACTGCGCCCTGCACAACCTTGACTGCTTCTAATGGGGATGAATCGAGTAGCAATCAGGGCGTCCTGTGCAGCTTGGCCCAGAGCCTGCGTGGCTGGGTATGCCTGAGGCTTCCCTCGGCCCCGTCCGTGGTTTGTTGTGCATCTGGCCCTGAGTGCCTTGACCCAGGAGCACCCCAGCCTTGGTGTGCTCAGCTCCCCTGCTCAGAGCCAGGCCAGAGTGAGGGCTGAGCCTGATGGCTGGGGTGGTCTGCGTCCTCCCTCTTCCCTGCATCTCTCCAAGGCTGTGTCCCCATTGACCGAGGGTGACCACGCGTGGAGGGTGTCCTGCCTTGTGGTTCCTTTGACGTCCCCTTACCCCATCATTCAGCCACCAGGTGCGGCAGTTGGCCCTCCGTAGTGTATTTGCCTACGGACCGGGTCAGCTGCGCCATCAGCCACAGCACGTGGGCTGCAGGCTGAGACAGCACGTGGGCTGCAGGCTGAGGCCCTGTGTCGCTTGAGGAGTGTGGAAGGATGGGGCTGTGTGCGTGGTCATTGCCTGTGTTCTTGGCCCGCCCCAGTGACTGGTCCTCTGCACATCCCGCACGAGGACACTCCTGGCCGGCTCTTGCTCGGCCTGGGGTCCCGGTGTGAGCTCTTACTGTTGGCTGGATAAGATCCTGACGCCGAGGTAATCACCAGTCCCTTCTCTGGGCTCACATATTGGGTGATTGACGAGAAGTCGCTGATTGTTCAAGGCCAGTTCTGTGAAAATCCTGAGCAGACTGAGGAGGCTACTTCCTGCAGCTTCTGCCCCGTGCCCCGTGCCCTACACCCTGCGTATGGGGTCAGTTCTGAAAAGTGGGGCTCTGCTGTTGCTGAGGACAGGACAGGCGCCTTCCCTTTCCCATAGCACACAGCAGGGTCTGTGCTGGTCCCACCAGCTCATAGATCCTCAGTGCATGAGTGTGGGAACCCCTGAATTTTGAAAGGAAGCTTTTTATTTATTTATTTGAGACGGAGTCTCGTTTTATTGCTAGGCTGGAGTGCAGTGGCGTGATCTCAGCTCACTGTAACCTCTGCCTCCTGGGTTCAAGCAATTCTCTGCCTCAGCCTCTTGAGTAGCTGGGACTACAGGTGCCCGCCACCACGCCCAGCTGATTTTTGTATTTTTAGTAGAGACCGGATTTCACCATGTTGGCTAGGCTGGTCTTGAACTCCTGACCTTGTCATCCACCGGCCTCGGCCTCCCAAAGTGCTAGGATTACAAGCGTGAGCCACTGCGCCCGGCCTGAACGGAACTTTTTAATCTTAAGAGCCTGGAGTCCGTTTAACACTGTCACTTGGGCAGTTCTTTGTGGTGAATAGAGGTGGAGCATCCAGGCCTCCCCGTGCTGTGGGAAGCACTGCCGCCAGCTCCTCACAGTCAAGTGATGTTTGTGTCACCACCAGCTATACCCCCAGGATCCCCAAGGAAGGGGTCACCCCTTGGCCAGTCACCGTGTGTGCGGTGCTCCTCTCACGCCCTTGTCCCCGTGGGCCCGGGCATCACCCCTGCACGCCCCACGGCCCCAACGTCACCCCTGCATTCCCCGCAGGCCCAGGTGTCACCCCTGCGCTCCCCGTGGGCCCGGGCGTCACCCCTGCTCTCCCCGCGGCCCAGGCGTCACCCCCGCTCTCCCCGCGGCCCGGGCATCACCCCTGCGTTCCCCGTGGGCCCGGACATCACCCCTGCTCTCCCCACGGCCCAGGCGTCACCCCTGCTCTCCCCACAGGCCCTGGGCTGCATCTTGTACCTGCTGTGCTTCCGGCAGCACCCTTTTGAGGATGGAGCAAAGCTTCGAATAGTCAATGGGAAGTACTCGATCCCCCCGCACGACACGCAGTACACGGTCTTCCACAGCCTCATCCGTAAGTCCCGCTGGAATGCGTGCGTGGAGCACAGACCCCGCGTGGCTCTGCAGACCCCACTCAGCTTGGGGCACTGCTCACCCGGCCCCACTCCTGCCCGTCACCATCGTTTTTTTTTTTGTTTGTTTTTGTTTGTTTGTTTGTTTGTTTTTTTGAGACTGAGTCTTGCTCTGTTCCCCAGGCTGGAGTGCAGTGGCACGATCTCGGCTCACTGCAAGCTCCGCCTTCCGGGTTCACGCCATTCTCTTGCCTCAGTCTCCCTAGTAGCTGGGACTACAGGCGCCCACCAACACGCCTGGCTAATTTTTTTGTATTTTTAGTAGAGACGGGGTTTCACCGTGTTAGCCAGGATGGTCTCGATCTCCTGACCTCGTGATCCGCCCACCTCAGCCTCCCAAAGTGCTGGGATTACAGGCTTGAGCCACCGCGCCCAGCTGTCACCATCGTTTTGACAACATTCCTGGGGGGGTTTCCACAGAGCTCCCCTGCCGCCCACTCCGCTGGTGAATTTGCGGTGCTCTGAGTGGTGGTTTTTGATCATTTTGTTCGGTTTTTGTTCTTCCCTTTGCCGCTCCCTCGCGTCTGACGTCACTGATGTGTGTAGAGGGAGTGGTCTCTGGTGGTCCGTGACCTCTGCCAGTGCAGGGGGTGCTGACCCACCTGGGGAACCGTGAGGCCTAGCGCTGTGCTTCTGCTGCAGGTGCCATGCTGCAGGTGAACCCGGAGGAGCGGCTGTCCATCGCCGAGGTGGTGCACCAGCTGCAGGAGATCGCGGCCGCCCGCAACGTGAACCCCAAGTCTCCCATCACAGAGGTGAGGGAGGTGCACGTGAGCCCCAAATCCCCCGCAGTGGGGAAGGAGGCACACATGAGCCCCAGATCCCCTGCAGAGGGGAGGCACACGTGAGCCCCAAATCTCCCAAAGAGGAGAGGGAGGCACACGTGAACCCCAAGTCTCCTATCACAGAGGGGAGGGAGGCACACGTGAACCCCAAGTCTCCTATCACAGAGGGGAGGGAGGCACATGTGAGCCCCAAGTCTCCTATCACAGACGGGAGGGAGGCACACGTGAGCCCCAGATCCCCCGCAGAGGGGAGGGAGGCACACGTGAGCCCCAGATCCCCCGCAGAGGGGAGGGAGGCACATGTGAACCCCAAGTCTCCTATTACAGAGGGGAGGGAGGCACACGTGAGCCCCAGATCCCCCGCAGAGAGGACGGTGGCATGTGGCTGTGCCACTTCGTCCAGACCCTGCACCTGGGGGTCTCTACCCACTTCAGTGTGGAGCCACAAGCTCTTGAGGGCCCTGGGCTCCTGCAGGGTCAGGGGCACCACCGCAGCCCAAGGCCGAGACCCCGGGGGCACGCTGGGACCACTGCCAAGGTCTTCGCACTCTGCACGCGCTCCTCTGGCCTCCTTGAGGTCTACGGGCGCCTTTCTAGATTGCCCTGACAGGACAGCATGAATTGCTCCTGCGTCTCTGTTTCTGGGGTTTAGTGTCTAGGCCAGGTCAGCTGGCCCTCAGCTCTGGGCATCCTGAGGTGTCCTGAGTTGCTCCTGCGTCTGTGTTTCTGGGGTCCAGTGTCCAAGCCAGGTCAGCCGGCCCTCAGCTCTGGGCATCCTGGGGTGGCATGAGTTGCTCCTGCGTCTGTGCTTCTGGCCCTCAGCTCAGCTCTGGGCATCCTGGTTGCAGTTGTGTCAGGGCTGGGCCTGGCCAGGGTCCACTCCCAGGCACCGGTGGCTGCCGGCAGCATCAGGGCCTGGGGGCTGGGAGACTGAGGCCCATGGGGCAGCGTGCTTTGTGGAAGTGTGAGGCCTGGGAGGGAGCAGCACGTGTTGGCTGGAAGATGCTTTCCTGAAAGTCTTTCCTGACCCAGCCGTGGACAGGGTGCACCATCTCCATCACCAGATCCTCAAGGCAGAGCAGACACCCGGCCTGGCCCTCACCCACGGGGAGCAGGCAGGCCCCTGGGCATCCCAGCTCAGGGCCAGTCAGGACACGCGGGGCCCCTCTGCAGACCTCGCAGGGGTCCATGTCCAAGGACCCAGGACTCTTGGCTCCTGCATTTTGTCCCCTTTTCAGCCCGTGGGTCATTTCCACTCCCTGGTAGCTGAAAGCCGGAACTTCCAGGGGCCACTGCAGTGGAGCTGACCCAGGTGGTGGGTGTGGAGCGTGGGGAGGGAAGGTCAGAGCTGCTGCCCGGAGTCCTTGTCTGAGGACAGGACCCTGTGGGAGGAGGAAGGTTTGGGCTGAGTGGAGGGTTTGCAGTTCCTTGGGGGCCACGTGGGTACAGAGACCTGGGAGCAGGGGAGTGCTGGGAAGCCCAGTGCAGACGGGGAGAGGCTGTGGTGCCCCTCTCTGGCGGCCATCGTGGTGGGTGCACCAGCGGAGGGAGCCCCGATGCTGGGTGTGGGAAGCATTTTGAGGTGTGGGGCGCTCTGAGGCGGGAGAGTTGATGTCACTGGTGGCCTCTCAGCAAGCTTCCTGGGGGCTGTCAGAGAGCGGCGGGAAGGGATCACTCCTGGGCGGCCCCGTTCTTTAGCAGCCTGGGCCTCGCGTCCCCCTCGCTCAGTGGCTCTTTACAGAAAACGCCTGCCCACTCCCCCAGAAGTCACAGAGGACAGTGGGCTCGCGGGGAGGTGTGGGCCTCTTGCTTCGTCGAGTGCGCTGGAGGGATTCTTGATGGGTTGGGAGGAGGTGCTGCTGGGCAGATGGCAGACTCGGGCCCCTAGTGATGGGGCGGGGCCCTCAGTGCTTCTCATCTGAGTGCTTCTAGGCCGGGACCCCATGGGGACACACATTAGACCCCTGCTCAAGCCAACCGACTCCCCCAGAAAACACAGTCCATGATGGAGCTGAGTTCACAGTGAAATAAAATACTGCCCCCAGGAGGTAGTGAGCCTCACGGGGTGGCCCCCAGAACCCAGGACCTGAAGTAATGGAACGTCCTGGGACAGACAGGCCATGTGTCTGCTTAGTATGGTTGGGCATGGGAGGTGGAGGCTGCAGTAAGCCCAGATCATGCCACTGCACTCCAGCCTGAGTGACAGAGTGAGACTCCGTTTCAAAAAAAAAAAAGGCCAGGTGCAGTGGCTCATGCCTATAATCCTGGCACTTTGGGAAGCCAAGGCAGGCGGATTGCCTCAGCTCAGTAGTTTGAGACCAGCCTGGGCAACATGGTGAAATCCCATCTCTACTAAAATACAAAACAAATTAGCCGGGCGTGGTGGCGCATGCCTGTAGTCCCAGCTACTCTGGGAGGCTGAGGCGGGAGAATTGCTTGAACTCACAAGGTGGAGGTTGCAGTGAGCTGAGATCGCACCACAGCCCTCCAGCACTCCAGCCTGGGTCACAGAGCGAGACTCCGTCTCTACAAAAAAAAAAAAAAAAAAAAGATGGTTGGATAGACTGGGAAGAGGAAGAAAAGGAAAAGGAACAGAATCTGCCGCCCAAGAGTCTGAAAAGCTGGGCTGGAGCACTGAGCACCTGTGGCAGCCCCGAGCGAGGCAGGCCACGGGGTGAGGGGACAAGGGCTGCGTGCGTTCGTTTGTTCATTTCCAGCTGATGCTTTAGCCTGTGGGAAGTTCCTCCCTTGCACTGTGTCGTAGATCGGGGGGCGGAAGGACGGGCTCTGAGAGCACACATGCCGTACCTCTCCCTGATGTGGGCAGGCGTGAGTTGTCAGTTTAGAGAACTGACCTCTGCATTTTCATTGTCACAGCTCCTGGAGCAGAATGGAGGCTATGGGAGCGCCGCGCTGTCCCGAGGGCCACCCCCTCCCGTGGGCCCCTCTGGCAGTGGCTACAGTGGAGGTGAGTGCCCTGTCCTGCGCCCGCCACCTGTCCCTCACTCCTGCTGCACCCCAGGCACCCGCGGCACATCAGGACAGAGTCTGGGGTCCTCTCCCGGGTCCTCCTCTCCCACCGGAGATGACTGTGAGGTCAGGGTCCCTGAGCGCACCCTCAGGTTCAGCAGTTCACTGGGGCTCACAGAGCTCAGCAAAGCTGGTGTCTCGGTGCAGTTCAGGAGGGGGACGGGATTCGGACTAAAGCCAAGGGAAGAGGCTCCAGGGCGGGGCCCAGGAGACCGGGCCCGAGCGACCAGGCGGCCTCGCTCAGGGGTTCTGTGGGAGGCAGCCTGCGCCGTGGCCAAGACCCCAGCATAGATCACATTGTCGTGTCTGGCACAGCCCAAGGCCCCTGGGAAAGACACCCCTTTTGGGGATGGAGGGGGCATCCCAGGTTCCTTCCCAGGAGCTGGAAATGAAGGGCCAGGCCTGCTGCGGGCAAGGTGATTCTTTACTATAGCAGCAACCCTGAGGCCAGGGTGCAGGAGCAGGCATTGGACAGCGGAGGGCGGTGGCAGTGACAGTTCTGCTGCTCGTGTGAGGTGGTCCCTTCTGCCACGTGAGGAGTGGGCACCTGTGATGGGCCTGGGTGTCCCTAGAGGGCCCTCAGCTGGTGAGGAGTGGAGAGGGCCCTGGAGACAGATGCTGCATGCTCTTGGAACTCTGTGCCGGGAGTGTTCCGGAAGGTTCCGGATGAGCCATCGAGGACATGGCCCTGACAGGCAGCGGCTGGTTATGCAGCTCTGCATGGCCCTGACCCCTCCCGACCTCGCCCCGCATCCCCACTGGGGTGTGGGAGGTTTCGCCTGGGTCCTTCAGCTCCGCTTCCCAGGGAGGAGCTCAGCTCCATGTCTGGGGCACCCCGGTGCATGCAGCGTGGGTCCTGCACATGCAGGTGCAGTGGCCAGCTGGGTCTCTGCTGGCTGGAGGAAGGGTGAGTCCTCGAGCCGCTGGGTTCTGCAGTGCCCCCGTCTGCTTGGTGCTGCCTGGGCCTCGGTCTCCTGTCTGCGTGAGGGACTTTGGCCAGGTGTTTTTTTTTTTTTTTAACACCCACTTGTGCCACCAAAGCCGCCTGTGAAGACCTCACTCGCAGGACCCACCAGGCCAGGGGCCACCACTCTGTCTTCATGTCTTCATGTCCAGGGTGATGGTGACCTGAAGCTGTGGCCGTGAGGCTGGACTATCCCCGCAGACAGAGTCCCAGCCCCAGCTGTGCTGAGGCGGCCACATAGCCCTTCCACACCCAGATTGACCACTTCCTGGGTCTCTGGAAAGGCTGAGGCCTGGCTTGCTGCTGGGTACGTGTGGGTCAGGGGCCTGGCCATACCACCCGCTCCCTGTTCCCGCTGCCTGGGCCCAGCCAGCAACCCGCACCTGGGGAGGTGGGACCGAGCACCTGGGGCCTGCTGAGACTGTGTCTCCCTGCAGGCCTGGCCCTGGCGGAGTACGACCAGCCGTACGGCGGCTTCCTGGACATTCTGCGGGGTGGGACAGAGCGGCTCTTCACCAACCTCAAGGACACCTCCTCCAAGGTCATACAGTCCGTCGCTAAGTGAGTGTTAGGCTCCAGAGCCCTGAACCTGCCGCGCGCTCGTTCCAGCCTGCAGTCCCTGCCCTTGCTCCCTGGCCGCGGTGGAACAGCTGGTCATCAGGCCCCACAGGGGCCCCTGAGGCAATGGGACAGCGTCACTCGCTTCTCCCAGGGAGTCGGAATGCGCCCAGCACCCCGCAGAGCTGGGCAGATCCCTTTCCTTTGACCGCCTGGGGGGCAAGGCCCTGCTGGGGAGACGCCTGGGCCCGCCCCTCCCTCGCTGTGATGACGCCCCTCACTCTGGGGCGTTCCTGGGTTGTTCCCGGGACTCTTTGTGTAGATTGGGTGAAACATCTGTGGTGGCGCCTCGCTGAGCTAGTCCCCTGAGTTAAAGCCTTAGTTACTCAGACTTAGACCAGGTGAGTCCCAGCCTGTGGTGGGAGAAAGTCTCCCTTTGGGTCGGCTGTCCAAGGGCGCGTCTGTGCGGGGGTGGCCCCTGACATTGGCCCACAGGCCCGGCAGCCTCTGCTCACAGAGCACTGGGAATGTTCCAGAGTGCGGCCTGTCTGCATTGCGGGGTCCACGCACTGGCTCTCTGTAGGAGCTGGACGCCCAGGAGCACGCTGGCTGCTCATCTGGCCCTGTGGTCGCACCAGCTCAAGGGTGTCGGCTGACAGGAAACAGCCTAGGAGCTGGGCTGGACTGGCGCCCGTGATGCAGGAACTACGGCCCCTGGTGGGCCCACGTTCCTTCCACAGCTGGCGACACCTTCGGGCTTTTTCCTGTGTTCTTTGTTTTGTGCCGTGATCGCTGTTTTGTGTCCCCAGCACCAGGTAGACGTGTGTGCACTTGTGCCTGCGTGTTCCGCAGCGTCTGCACGTGTGAGCGTGGGTGCGTGTGTCTTTGAGCATGTGTGCGAGGGAATGGGTGTGTTAACATGCATATGTGCGAACGTGTGTGCATGTGTGTGTAAATGCTGGTGTGAGTGTGTGCATAGGCGTGTGTGATTGCTGGTGTGAGCATGTTTGCTGGTGCTTGTGAGTCCTTGTGTGAGCTGAGTGCTCGTATTGAGTGCATGCAGGCACGTGTATGAGCACATGTGCATGTTTGAGCATGTATGCGTGTGTGCGTGTGTACGCATGTGTAGGAGTGCCTGTGAGTGCGTGTGAGCTGCATGCATGTGTACGCATGCACACAAGTGCCTGTGAGTGCGTGAGCCATGTGCATGTGTACGCATGCGTGCGAGTGCCTGTGAGTGCACATGAGCCGCGTGCATGTGTATGCATGTGTGTGAGTGCGCGTGAGCTGCGTGCATGTGTACACGTGAGTGCATGTGAGCTGCATGCATGTGTACACCTGTGTGTGAGTGCACGTGAATCGCGTGCATGTGTATGCATGTGTGTGAGTGCGTGAGCGCGTGAGCCGCTTGCGTGTGTAAGCATGTGTAGGAGTGTGTGAGTGCCTGAGGTCAGGAGATCGAGACCACGGTGAAACCCTGTCTCTACTAAAAATATAAAAAAATCAGCCGGGCGTGGTGGCGGGCGCCTGTAGTCCCAGCTACTCGGAGAGGCTGAGGCAGGAGAATGGCGTGAACCCGGGAGGCGGAGCTTGCAGTGAGCCGAGATCGCGCCACTGCACTCCAGCCTGGGCGGCAGAGCGAGACTCCGCCTCAAAAAAAAAAAAAAAAAAAGAAAGAAAAAAAAGGAGTGTGTGAGTGCCTGTGTGTGTGAGCTGTGTGCCTCTGTGTGTGCTGCACGTTTGGCTGTGTGGTTCCATTGCCTGTGCAATCTTTTGTGGAGAGAAACCTGTTCTTAGTGGGCCTGCATATCCCCGGAGCAGGGCGCGAGCCCACTCTGGGCACCTCCTCTGTGATGCCTTCTGCCTGAGTTGTGGCTGACAGAAGATCAGAGGCAGCTCCATCTGTCTGGTGCCAGCGCACCGCCCACTGGGCCCAGGGCTGTGGCTCCTGCAGGGTCCTGACGGGTGGCACTGCTTGTGGAGCGTCAGCAGGGCTAGCCATGGACCCAGGGGGGCGAGAGACTCCAGCGTCATCTTGGTGAGAGTGATGTTGGGATGAGAGTGGAAACGGACAGGATGCGGCAGCAAAGCCATAAGTGAAAGTCGCTCGGAACAGTCACTTTCAGCGTCAGTGAAAATGGTCTCCACGGCCGCAGTGCGTTGTGGGGACAGGCAGAGCGGAGTCAGCAGAGGGAGGGGGCGTGTGGGGCGTCCAGGGAACCAGGCACAGCTCCAGGGTCCTCCCTGGGGGACTCCAGGCCACGCTCCCTCCCCAGCAGCTACGATGATAGTGAGAGCTGCTGTCTGCTGGAAGCCTAAGGCCGCAGGGGCTGGTCCTAGAAATGGCTCTGCTGGGACCGTGGGTTCCAGGCCCTAGGAGGACACAGTTTGGCTTGAGCAGGCGCTGCTTGCCCGGCACTCAGGCACAGCCAGCTGCCGCTTGTTAGTCAGGGGATGGTGGGAACCCTCCTGACACCCCCAGGTGCCAGCTGAGGGCGGCCCTGCTGTTTTGATCTGCCTTCTCTTCACATCACGTGCTTGAGGCAGGTGAAGCTGCATAAACTCGTGTTTGTAAAGTTGACTTAGAAGCCACAGTGAGTTCTGGCTGGGCCTGGAGGCTCAAAAGGTGGCTGGGCACGGTGGCTCGTGTAATCCCAGCACTTTGGGAGGCCGAGGAGGGAGGATCACTTGAAGATTGAGACGAGCCTGGACAACACAACAACACAGCAAGACCCTGTCTCTACAAAAATAAAAAATTAGCTGGGCGAGGTGGCGTGCACCTGTGGTCCCAGCTACACTGGGGGCTGAGGCTGCAGTGAGTTGTGCCACTGCACTCTGGCCTGGAGCGAGCAGGAGCCTGTCTCAAAAAAAAAAAAAAAAAAAAAAAGGACAGTGAATTCATTTGTGTTTCTGGCTCTCCCCACGGACAAGCCCAGGAGTCAGGACCTGGGTGGCTGTGAGCCCCTGGCTGCCCTGGTGCTTGCTGTTCTGAAGCCGGGGCCTCGGGGCCTGAGCCCTGTGTCTGGGCCCTGGTTTCTGTCCTGTCAGCGTCCGGTGCAGCCCTGACACACGCACACACCCATGGTACACGTGCCTGAGGCCAACACGGCCAGGCCCACAGGGCCCCCGCAGGGCTGCTGGGGTGGGTGAGATGGGCGTGGATCCCGTGGCACTCAGTGCCCACCTTTGCTTAAGTAGTGTCAGCTTGCTGTGCTTGCCGCTGCCTGCCGTGGTACAGGAGCAGTGGGGGTTTCACCGTGTTGGCCAGGCTGGTCTCGCACTCCCGACCTCAGGTGATCTCCCTGCCTTGGCCTCCCAAAGTGTTGAGATGACAGGTGTGAGCCACCGCACCTGGCCTCTGTTTTTGTTTTTCTGCTGGTGATTAGATTATAGGTCCAGTAGCCGTGTTCCGCGTGGCCTGTTTGTCTCTTGCTGCAAAAGTGGCTGAGCGTCAGGCTCACTGTGCCTCCCTGTCTTCCCTTGTTGCTTTGGAAGACCTGCATCCTAAGTCAGCACCTGCTTGGCGGGTTTACACGGCTTTTAAGACGTTTGAATGCATGGTCACTTTCAGGCGATGGTTCGGTCGTGTGTATTTGGGTCATTCATCTCTCTGGACCTTTCTCCAGGCTTTCCTCTGATGAGGACGGCCCCTCTGCAATGTGCATAGCTGAGCTTGCTCCTGGCCCAGCCTGTCTGGTCCCCGCGGCCTCCGGCCCACTCTGCCCTGGGAGGGAGGCTCCCTTCTGCTCCTTCCCTCACAAGAACGGCGTGGCTGTTCTTGCACGGCTGCTACTTCCAGTGAATTGTGGGATAAACCTGTCAGGGTCCTTGCAGAGTTATTGAGGGTTTTGATCTCTGGGTTACCAATTCCGCGGACCCAGTGCTGGGGGCAGTTGGTCTGTAGAGAGTTGGCTGTGGCCACAGCAGGGGGCTTCTAGGCACTCAGGGCAGGGGGCCCTCTCTGCCTCCAGTGGCGTCTGCTGGCATCCCACTGCTGCAACTACCAGGCCTGGGCCGTGCCTGGAGCTTGGCATGACCTGTGACCATCATCCAAGCAACCCTTGCTCTCTGGCCCTCCCCTTCCACCGGTGTTGCCATCCCTCTCCTAGCCCACTCCTGGGCTGTGCCTCCCTGGGGAAGGGGCAGTCAGACAGCGGACGTCTCTCCTGTCTCACCCACGCCTCCACCACCTGCAGGCTGTCATTTCCATCCACTTCTGATGTAGGGGTCAGCTCCACAGCACACACACCGGGGAACCTGCCCACATGCGTGGGCACACACATGTTCCTCGTGGGATGCAGCCTGTACGGGGAGAGCCCCACGGCTTCTCCAGGCCTCGGGCTCTGGCTTAAGCCCTGTGACTCAACTGTGGCGTGTTTCTTGTCATAACCAAGTTCTCTTCTTTTGAATTCCAGTTACGCAAAGGGTGACCTGGACATATCTTACATCACATCCAGAATTGCAGGTATGTGTGCCACGTGAGGCTGTGGGACGCGCCCGGCCCCTTCCCTGTGTGCCCAGTGAGTCTCTGCTGTGTGTCAGGGCACAGGTGCCTCTGCTCCAGCCCCCTCTGCGGCCACAGACTCACAGGGGCGGCCTGGGGCCCCTTGGCAGGCAGGCGGCCTGTGCCCAGCGCCTCCAGGCGCAGCAGTGGACAGGGTCAGCGCCAGCCTGGCACCTCCCATGGCTCCCTGAGGTCATGCCAGGACGTGTCCATGGAAAACCAGGGCCTCTGTGCACCAGGCATCCCAGTCACTCATCCCGACGCCTGGAGACCGGGCAGGTGTCAGAAAAGCTGTCTCTGGAAGTCCCAGCCACCGTCTTGGTGGGCGTGTGGCTGGGTCCATGCTCCTAGGTCCACCCAGGCCGGGAGTCCGCGGAGGGTGAGGGGGCCGGCTGTATGGGCAGTGGCTGGTGGAGCTGCCGGAGGCTGCGCTTGCCCGGGGGCGTCAGGAGCAGCGAGGCCTCAGCGGCAGCCTGGCCACGAGGTGCACGTCTCCCAGGGACGGCGGCTGACACAGGCCTGCTTGTTTCAGTGATGTCGTTCCCAGCAGAAGGTGTGGAGTCAGCGCTCAAAAACAACATCGAAGATGTGCGGTTGTTCCTGGACTCCAAGCACCCAGGGCACTACGCCATCTACAACCTGTCCCCGAGGACCTACCGGCCCTCCAGGTTCCACAACCGGGTGTGTGGCCACAGGCTCTGTGTTGGTGCCACTCTGGCAGCTTCCTTCCGCTCCAGTGCAGGGGCGTAGCTGAGGGCTTTGGCCAGGGTGGGGCTGTGATGGGGACGGCCGGAGGTCTCCTGAGGGGCTGCAGAGCGTGGAGCAGGAGGGAGCGAGGTGGGGTCTCTGTTGCTCTGAGGATGCCGCTTGACGGGAACCCTGGAGGCCCCAGCTTCTCACTGCTTCCCGCCTGCCAGAGGGTGCTCGAGGCCGAGGCATTCCTTCCAGACACGACACTTGTCAGTATGCAAAGGGACTCAAAGCCCGGGAACAGCCGACTGAGCTCTGTCTGCAAGGCCATGGCAGCGCTAGTGCTCAGGTCCTGCCGCAGAGGTTCTCGCGCAGGTGGACGCCTGTTTATGACACCAGCTGGCGGAGGCCCCCGCACTGCAGGCAGGCTGTCCCTCCTATCTGACCAAGGCTGGGGCGGGGCTCCTCTGCCGTCCGTGCCACCGTGCCCTGTCCCCACAGGTTTCCGAGTGTGGCTGGGCAGCGCGGCGGGCCCCGCACCTGCACACCCTGTACAACATCTGCAGGAACATGCATGCCTGGCTGCGGCAGGACCACAAGAATGTCTGCGTCGTGCACTGCATGGTGAGCTCGAGGGCCCTGCCCTGGCGCCGTCTTTTGTCAAAGTTCATTATTTCATGCATAGTTCAATAGCATCTGAGCACCTGTCATGAGCTGGGGCCTGTTCTTCACCCTGGGACACGGAAGAAAGTCCCTGTGCTTGGTGTCTTTGGATCTGGAGGGGACAGATGCCAGATGGCCCCACCCTTCCCCTCCCCATGTGGCCCTTCATGTGACCTGCATGCCCGTGTGGAGGCCACTCTGCCGTCTGGGGAGCCCACCTCCCCTCCTGCACGGTGGCCACCTAAGAGTCACTTCCAGTTTCCCCCTCTGCAGCGCGAGGCTTAGTGGTGCTTGAGCCTCCCAGGGTGCGGCAGCTGCCGCTGTGGTTGATGGAGCTGAGGTTTCCATGAGGGGTCTCTTGCGGGGGTACGGGGCACCAGCAGAGCCTGTTGGAGCGGCCTAGCCCTGTTCTTCGTTAGGGAGCCTTCAGTCTCTGTTGGGCTCCGTTCTTGCCTCGGCAGTCACATTATGTAGGTCCCTAAACATATGCCAGCTTCAGAGAGGAACAGCCCTGCGTCCCTGCAGCCACAGGGCGGGTAGGATGCCTGAGGACCCCGCCAGCCCTCGTCCTGCATGAGTGCGAGGCGCACGCGAGACGTGTCTGTCTGTCCTAGGACGGGAGAGCCGCGTCTGCTGTGGCCGTCTGCTCCTTCCTGTGTTTCTGCCGCCTCTTCAGCACCGCAGAGGCCGCCGTGTACATGTTCAGCATGAAGCGCTGCCCACCAGGCATCTGGCCGTCCCACAAAAGGTACTGCGTGGCCCTCCGGGGACGGGACAGCTCTGTGGGCCCGTGTGGCACTGCCACCCTCGCTGTGGTGTCTCCTGAGGGGCCAGTCGGTGCCGCTGCAGGCACTGGTGGGAAAGGCAGGCCCGGCCTCGCGGAGCCATGGCTGAGCCCTGGGCTTACGGCCGCAGAGCCCAGGGAGGGTGGACCCTCAGCCACGGTGGTCCTGACTGCTGTGGGGCAGCACCTGCCCAGCTTCTGGGTGGACGCTAGGTTCTCTGACAAATGCTGTATATGTGGTGGGCTCTGGTGGATAACGCATGTGAAAATGCCGTGTGGACCACCTGACACAGGTGCTGTGTGGAGCGCCTGACGCTGCTCAGACATGAGTACAATCGCAGCGTGTTTAGGGCCCTGCCAAATGCGGGCTTCTGTGCCGCTCCGCCTCAGCGCGCAGCAGGCTCTCCTTGGCCGCGTGGAGGAGGCTGTTTCTCAAATGGGAGCGTGGCCGCAGCGTGTTTAAGGCTCTCCCTGTTTCTCAGGGCTGCAGGTGTCCACGCACGAGGAGTCCTTCCCAGCATAAAGCCTCCCCGGCCTTGGTCTCAGTGAGGACCTGGTGAGGCTGGAGCAGCCTCCCAGCCTCTGAAAGAGCAGGTCTTGACCTGGACCACAGAGGTCCCAGGAGTTAGGGCCCAGGAGCCAAGGCCGGCCCTATGGCCCCACCGTGGCGGGAGGGAAGAGGAGGGACTCAGGCTTCAGGGGACTCCCCATTCTTCATCCCCTCTGGATGGGCGCACAGCCTGTGGACGGGGCAAGGGTCGGGAGGCCATTCCTGCTGCTGTGGATCCCCAGGGAGGGCCCCGCCTGGTTTGCTCACAGCCTTGGGGGGAGGAGATCATGGCTGCCCCCTCCAGCTGTGTCTTCTGTGTGACGCCAGCAAGTGGAGTGCAAAGTCGAGAGCCCCTCCACACATCAAGCTGAAAGCCATTGGCACTGCCAGGCCAGGTGCGTGGGGCCTGCTCAGCAGGGGGCATCTGAGAACCGGGGAGTCTCTTTCCCTGTGGCATGCGGCTGGGCTTCCATGACCCCATCAAATCCCACAGCCCCTTCCTTGGAGGAGCAGAGAGGTACAGAGTGCTGCTCCCACCAGGCAGCCAGCTGGACCAGCTTCAAGTTCATGGCCTTTTCACATCGCTGGCCCAGAATCTAAGGAGAGTCAGGTGCCTGTGGGAGGAGGCGTGTGTGTGTGTGTGCTGTCTGGGGTGGACGTAACTGGACCCCAGAAGAGAAGGAGGCCAGAAAGAGTCCAACCAGTGGAGGCCAAGTGTCTCAGTGGGCGAGTGAAGCCTCCAGGGTTGCAGGACTGGAAGGGTCCTTGCCCTCTGGAAGGCACAGTCTCTGTGGGCACCCAGAGGACAGATGGGAGAGTGAGGGCCGGGCAAGGGGGCACAGCTACTATGAGGGAGGCCCAGACCTGGCCAAGACCCTTTCTTCTGCCTCCAGATGGAGGAGACGAGAGAAAGAGCTGTACCCTGTGACTCTGAGGGAAATTAAAGTAACTGACTGATGTGCTGAGGACCCTCATGCAGGTGCGCGGTCCAGTGGGCACATGTCAGAGCCGTGGAAAGAGGACCCTCATGCAGGTGCGCGGTCCAGTGGGCCACATGTCAGAGCCGTGGAAATGCCAGGAAATAAGCAAATGGAAATCCCTGAAATGAGAACGCCTTCGACATCGCCAAGGCTGAGTCAGTGGCCTTTGGAGCCAGGTCGAGAGATCCTGAAACTGAATCACAGAGAGAAAGCGGGGCGGGGTAGAACAAGCACCCAAGAGCTGCCTCCACCTCAGGCAGGGCCACACACACGTGGAGTCCAGAAAGGGAAGAGGGAAGTGGGAGCAGTGAAGAAATCATGGCTGAGGATTTCCCAGAATGAGTAACAGATACCAGTCCACAGGTTCAAGAAGCTCAGAGGTCACCAAGCAGGATGAAAGCAAGACAAACACACAAAAACCCACTCAGGTGCATCCTGGTCAGAACTCCTGCAAACCAAGCGCAGAGGAAGTGTTGGAGGTGGCCAGAAGAAGATGCGTCAGGTACAAAAAGAAAGATGTCAGCCACAAGGTTCTCGTCAGAAAGCCTAGAACAACCAGTAAGGGCTTTTCTTCGGTGCTGTAATTAAGAAGTCAACAAGAAGTAAAACGATAACATAAACCTTGCCAAGAGAAGGCAAAAAGAAGAAGAAAAACCAAGAACAGATCAAACAGATAGGAAACAGCCAGCAAGATGGTAGATTTTAATCCAGCCACATCAGTGTTCAGGCTGAACATGAGTGGTTTTGTTTAAAAGACAGGCATTGTCATATGGGACAGAAACACACGGCTCGGCCACACACTGCAGGAAGCCCTCTTTCAGCACGGAGGCAGAGGTGGGTTCAGAGCAGGATGGTGGGGGAAGAGCGTACTAGTCATTGCTACATGACCCATCACAACACTCGGGCTTAGAACCACACACGTCCGTTCTCTCATGGTCTCCCTGGACCTTGAGGCTTAGCTGAGCCCTCCCCTCTGTTCAAGGTGTTCACTGCATTGACTCTGAGAAAGCTGATTTGTCTTTCATTTCTGAATCTGCTTCCTTGGCCACTCGGGCTGTTGGCAGGATTTATTTGTTGTGGCTGAAGGACCGGCTGTCCTGGCTCACTGCTGACTGAGCTGGACCACAGTGTCCTGTGGCTGGGAAGACAGGGTCTGCACCGTCACCATAGAAGTGGCGTCACCTGCCTGCCCCGCACAAGCTCCAGGAGAGGGCCTCCTGCAGGGTGTGGGTGCCACGAGGTGGGAGGCAGACTCCGGGGGGTTTGTGCTCCACAGAGGCACCATGGGAACGCCAGCCACGGGAAAGCCAGAGCTGTGCTACCAAGGTCAGAGAAAACAGATTCCATTCCACATCCATAAGGCAAAAACTGATCAAATTGGAAGGAGCACTAGACAACTCGTTGTAGGATAGACCTCAACATTTTCCTCTCAGTAATCCATAGAACAAGTAGACAGACCACCAGCAGGGATGTAGAAGAACCGAATGTGCCAACCCACGAAGGCCGACGCAGCTATAGAGCGTTCTAGGACGTTCCACCCAACAACAGAAAAACACACATTTATTTCTTTCAAATGCACGTGGAATATGCAAGGAGAAAGTTCAGATTTGGGGCTATAAACACACCTCAATAAATTTTTAAAATTTGAAATCAGACAAACTATGCTCTCAGGCCACAGTGGAATAAAAATTGAAATCAATACCAGAAGAATATCTGGAAAACTCTCTAAATCACCTCCCAGGTTTAAGCAGTTCTCCTGCCTTAGCCCTCCCGAGTAGCTGGGATTACAGGTGCACACCACCAAGTCTGGCTGATTTTTGTATTTTTAGTAGAGGTAGGGTTTCACCATGTTGCCCAGGCTGGTCTCAAACTCCTGACCTCAGGCAGCCCACCTGCCTTGGCCTCCCAAAGTGCTGGGATTACAGGCGTGAGCCACGGCGCTTGGCCTCAAAATTAAGCAACTTCTAAATAACCCATGAGTAAAAGTGGGAGTATCACGAGAAATTTAAAAATATCTTGAACTAGGGTGTATTTTTAAGACTCTGTCTTAAAAATACATATATGTATACACACACACACACACATATATATATATAACTAAATGAAAATTATAACATCAGATTTGTTAGGAGCAACTAAAACATTGCTACAAGGGAAATTTCTAGCACGAAAGACTATTCGAAAGACAAAATCAGCTGTGTGGTCCCCTCTCAGGGCACATCACGTGGTGACGCGGCACGTCTGCCCCCAGGTACATCGAGTACATGTGTGACATGGTGGCAGAGGAGCCCATCACACCCCACAGCAAGCCCATCCTGGTGAGGGCCGTGGTCATGACGCCCGTGCCGCTGTTCAGCAAGCAGAGGAGCGGCTGCAGGCCCTTCTGCGAGGTCTACGTGGGGGACGAGCGTGTGGCCAGCACCTCCCAGGAGTACGACAAGATGCGGTGAGTGCAGCGGCGGCCCCACGCCGTGCTCCCTCAGCCTCACCCCTCCGGAAAACCATTAAAGAGGAGCCCTGGCCTTGCCGGGGACAGGCGCTTGCTGAGGTGGACGTGTTTGGAACTGTGTGTCTGTGGCAGGTCACTTGGGATCCTGGTCAGCAGCGGGAGGTTACAGGGATCCGAGTGTCCAGGAGACGTCAGAATTCTTGTGAGGCTCTTCATGGGGGTTATTCTTTATTGGGTATCACACGTTTTAGCTGAGTGGACAATTTCTCATTCTGTTTGTTGTTGTTTTTGTTTGGTTGGTTTTGGGGTTTTTTGTTTAATTTTTCTCTCGTCATTCTGTCCTTAGGGATTTTAAGATTGAGGATGGCAAAGCGGTGATTCCCCTGGGCGTCACGGTGCAAGGAGACGTGCTCATCGTCATCTATCATGCCCGGTCCACTCTGGGCGGCCGGCTGCAGGCCAAGGTGAGAGAGCCTGTGGCTTGCCCGGTGCTCCCCACTCACGCCCAGGCTCGCGGGGGGCTGGGGGCTATGGTGCGCTCACTTCTCACCGAGGGTCCAGGGTGCTCACCGTTTGGTGAGTGCTGTGGGCTCTCATGTGGCGACTGCCCCACAGTGCCCCCTGCTTGCCCCGTGCACTCGACGCGGCAGGATCTCAGCCTGAAAAGCCTGGCGTTTCCATCGAGACTGAGTTTGCGTGTCCACTTGGGGCAGCCCACACGGCAGTGCCGTGAAGCAGCTTGTGGGCCCGTGCATTCTCCTCGGGGCTACCTGCCACACACAGACCCTCTCCCGCTTCCCCCACATGTGGCACGGGGGCGCTGTCCGTGCCTCCAGCACCATGAGCTGCTCTCAGAGCTCGCCCGTTGGGAAAAATTCACCTGTGGCCCCAGGATCTGGATTCACCCTCCACGCGGGACGTCGTGTTTGCTCTCTTTGCAGATGGCATCCATGAAGATGTTCCAGATTCAGTTCCACACGGGGTTTGTGCCTCGGAATGCCACCACTGTGAAATTTGCCAAGTATGTTGGTGCCGCGTGTGCTCGGTGGGGAGGGACGTGCCCTGTGCCGCAGCACCTGCATGTGGGCCGGTTGTGGGAGCGCCAGGGGGAGTGGCGGGCTGTGTGACTACCACTTGGTGGCGCTGGGCCTGCTCCTGGGCCATCCAGGAGCTGCGCATGTGCAGGCTGCTGGGGTGGACCCGGTGGCTGCTGCTCTGCCCCCCGTTGGTGTGTGTGTCTGTTAGAATTTAGCCCTCACAGCCGGGCGTGACGTGAGCAGGTGAACGGGTGGCGGCTGCATCTTAGCAAACGTTCCTGAGCCTGCTGTGTGCAGAGTGCCCTGCCAGGCGGAGGTTGGAGATGATGTGGGGCAATCCTGTCTGGAAGCTCACACTCTGTTGTTAGCTCCCTCTGTAAACAAGCACAGCCACGGGATGGCCCTCACCCTCGCCATGCCCAGCACCTGTTAGCTCCCTGTCCTCTTGACTTCGGCGCCCACCTGTGCATACCCTGCCCTCTGCAGGCTCAGGTGCAGATGCGGTGAGCAGCAGAGCAGGCTCTCACACCCGGGCGTTCTGATTCTTACTGGAGGTCTTTTTTTTTTGAGACAGAGTCTCGCTCTAACACCCAGGCCGGAGTGCAATGGCGCGATCTCGGCTCACTGCAACTCCACCCACCAGGCTCAAGCGATTCTCTCGCCTCAGCCTCCTGAGTAGCTGGGATTACAGGTCTGCACCACCACGCATGGCTAATTTTTGTATTTTTAGTAGAGGTGGGTTTCGCTATGTTGGCCAGGCTGGTCTTGAACTCCTGACCTCAAGTGATCCGCCCGCCTCGGCCTCCCATTTAACTGGAGATCTTTCTACTCAACCACAGGCAGGCTTATCCGCCAAGACACAGTGGAACAAACGTTGTTCCAGGAGCCAGAGGGGGCACCCACGGCGGCTTCCAAGACAGAGGCTGTGGCTGCAGGGCCTGCTGTGTTCCAGGCTCTGTGCTCTTGGTTCCTACCCAGTAGACAAAGGGAAGCCTTGGGCCAGCCCCATGGGGATGCTGGGGGGTTCTGCACCTTGGGAGGGGTGCTGGCCTGGCCTGGGTGAGCTCAGGAAGAGCTGGTGCCTGCTGCTGTCACGGACGGCCTGCACCGGGAGACCGGGGCGTCTTCTTGTGTTTTTCTGTCTCTGTGATTCTTTTTTTACATCTCTTGTCTTTGTTGTGTCTTACGCTTTTCTTTTTTTAACTCACATATTCACAACTTTAATAATTTCATTTCTTTTTTCCTCCTTTGGAGGAAGAAAAACACCCAGTGCTCTTAGAGTTTTCAGCCACGGTGGAGGTGGTGCTTAAAATAGTGTTTTAAAGACCAAGGTACTGATGGTGACGAGGAAAATGTCGGTGAAGGACCTGTCGGGGATTCAGATGCTGGAGGCAGGAGGCAGGGACTTTGGTAACTGATTGATTATTCAAGAAAGTCCGGGGAATGATGGGAATTTCGCCAGAGATCTGGAACATAAAAAGGAGACAGATGTGAATTCTAGAACTGAAAAATATTACAGCCGAAATGAAGGCTTCAGTACATGGTTAACAGTGGAATAGGCACAGCAGAACAGACGGTGAATTGGTAGAAAAGATCTTCGATGGCAGCGCAGTGAAGAAACGACGGAAGGAGACACGTGCAGAAAGGGTCATGAGAGAGACTGGCACCGTGGGGGCCTGGTGTGCTTTTACTGAAGTTCTAGGAGAAGAGAGAGAGTGGAACAGAAATAATACTTGAAAAATCATTGGCCAAAAATTTTCCTAAACTGATGGAGGACATCAGAACCATGGAATCAGAAGCTCTGCAGACGCCAAAGAGGATACTTTTTTTTTTTTAACAAAAAGAAGAAAAGAGGTTCAGTACCTCAGAGCATCCTGGTTGAATTGCTGGAACCCAAAGAGAACAATCTCCAGCCCCTGGGGACGGGACAGGGGTGGGAATGCATGACCTGCAGAGTGACACCGGAAGGCAGCTGTGGCGCGCTGTCTCTAAAGTGCCGAGAGACGCCCGAAGGCAGCCGTGGTGCGCTGTCTCTAACGTGCTGTCTCTAAAGTGCCGAGAGACGCCCGAAGGCAGCCGTGGTGCGCTGTCTCTAAGGTGCTGAGAGAAAAATACGGGAATTCTATCTCCGGTGAAATTATCCTTGAAATATGAAAGCCAGTTAAAGATGTCTTCAGCCAAGCAAAGGATGAGAGAGTTGATTGTTGGCAGAACTGCTCCATTTCAGCAAATATCCAAGGCAAGCCTGCAAAGCCTGCGGCCTAGGGAAGGAAGGGCAGGGAGGCTGGAATGCATGACTGTGGTGAAATGACACCAGCATCAGCTGCTTAAAACACCAATACTAACGTCCCGTGGGTCTTAAAACCTGTTTGGTAGTAACGTGACAGCAGGAGCACCAGTGCACACCTGTGCACACACCAGCAGGAACAGCAGCACGCGTGCACACACACGCACAGCCGAGGAGGGGATTAACCAAGTGAATGTGTTTCAGGAGCTCCGTCACCAGGAAGCAGGGAATGTACCTATCCCTAGGGCAGATTAAAGATACAATCAAGAAGAAAAATGGAACAAAAAATATGTGATTAATTCACAAGAACAACGTAGAGATAAAGAAACAAACCCAGATGGGATATAGATAGAAAACAGCCAGCTGGTAGACCGACGCCCCGCGGTGCCTGTCAGTCATCCCATTGAAGGTGAATAGAAGACACACTCCAGTTAATCGGGCTGGATTAGAAACCAAGCTCACACAAAACTGAAGTCTGTACTGCTTACAGGAGCCATACTTCAAAACCCATGCACACGGAGACCCAGCAAGGCTGAAGTGGAATAATTGGAAATTGCTTGCCATGCAGACCATAGCAGGAAGAAGGCTGGTGTCACTGTTGATATCAGGTGGGACAGACCAAGGCAGCAGGTGACGGGTGACGCTGCAGGGGCGAGGGCGATGACATGGCTTCAGTACAGGCAGCACAAAGGGGCAGAAGGGGGGTGAAGTTGACAGGCCCACGCTGATGGCCGCCTCTCTCCCCGGGCAGTGGAACAGGTAGACAGGAACATCAAGATATAGTTTTTTTTACAAGGTTTAACCAACCTGACCTGAGTTTTGCAAACTTCAGCAAATACTTGGAGAAATGGCATCTGTTCAAGTGGGCGTTTATTAAAAGTGGACTCCACGTTGGGTAGTACAGCAAGTCTCAAGACATCTCAACAGTGGATTAAAGTGGGAATCAGTGACAGGAAAACACCCAGAGACCGTATGCTCATTCAGTAACCTGTGTGCCAAACAGGAAATCACTGTTGAAATGAGAAGATATTTTAAAGGCAGTGATAATCAAAATGCCACTTACCAGATGTGTGGGGTGCATCTAAAGCAGGGTTTAGAGGAAATTTGTAACCTAAACTCATACATTAAAAGGAAGAAAGGTTGGTTGGGCACAGTGGCTTACAGCTGTGATTCCAACACTTTGGGAGGCAAGAGGATTGCTTGAACCTGGGAGATCAAGGCTGCAAGGCTGCAGTGAGCTGTGAGCAAAACCCTGTCTCAAAAAAAAAAGAAAATGTTGGAAGTTGATGACCTAAACTCGTTATCTCAAGAAGTTAGAAACAGAACAGCAAATTAAACTCAAAAAAGTAGGTGGAAAAAAATAATCAAAGGTAGGAACAGAATTCAGTTAAAAACAAGCATACTGGCCAGGCATGGTGGCTCATGCCTGTAATCCCAGCACTTAGGGAGCCTGAGGCAGGTGGATCACCTGAGGTCAGGAGTTCAAGACCAGCATGGCCAACATGGTGATACTCCATCTCTACTAAAAATACAAAAATTAGATGGGCGTGGTGGTGGACGCCACCTACTTGGGAGGCTGAGGCAGGAGAATCGCTTGAACCCGGGAGGCGGAGCTTGGAGTGAGCCGAGATCGTGTCATTGCACTCCAGCCTGGGTGACAAGTGAAACTCCATCTCAGAAAAAAAGCAAGTGTACTATAGGAAAAGTCAGTAAAGCCAAAAGATGTTTCTTTGGATTATCTGAAAAGATTAATTGAATCCTTAACAACTCCTCTGGTCAAGAGAGGGAGACAGAACACGGACTCCCAGGGCGGGAAACCAAGGGAGACTGGGGTTCCGTAGACGTTCAGACAGCGTGTGAGGTGCGGGCAGGAGCGCCATTCTGAGTGGAATGGGCAAATTATCTGACAAATGCCTCTCAAAACACACCTACGAAGAAATACGGCATTGGAACGTCTGTGAAAGAAATGTATTCTGTAATTTAAGATCTTCCTGCAGGCCGGGCACCGCAGCTCACGCCTGTAATCCCAGCACTTTGGAAGGCTAAGATGGGAGGATCACTTGAGCTAGAAGTTCGAGACCAGCCTAGTTAACATGGTGAGGCCCTGTCTCTACAAAAAAAAAATTTTTAAATCAGCCGGATGTGGTGGCGCACGCCTGTGGCCCCAGCTACTCAGGAGGCTGAGGTGGGAGAATCACTCGGGCCTGGGAGGCCTAAGTGAGCTGTGGTGAGCCGTGATTGTGTGCGCACACAAAAGAACCTCGTAGGAAAGGAGAATTGCAAGCCAGATCTCAGGAATTTAGATAGAAAAATTCTAAACAAAATGTTAGCTAAAAGAACCTAGTGTTACGTAACGGGTAACATGTCTTGACATCTGGTTTATTTCAGGAACGTGAAGTGGTTTTAACATTTGAAAGTTGGTCAGTCACCGTAATTCACCACGTTAGCCGAGCAAAGGCAAAAACCAGGTGAAGTTTTCGCAGATAAAGCATGATAAGAATGAGGGCTCCTTTCTCCTCAAAGTGCTCAGCAGAGAGGAACAGAAGGAAACCTTCTTAGGCCAATGAAGAGTAGCCACAGAAACCCTAAAGCACCACAGCTGCTCATGACCCATCTGGACGTTTCCCTCCTGAGTTTGCCAACAGAGCAAGGGTTTCATTCCCACTATCCAGGATTTTATGGTCGGTCTTAGCCAGTGCAGTAAGGCAGGAAAAAGAAAGAAAGGGCGGAAGAAGTGGAAGTGTCAGCTGTTGCTTTTCACAGGTAGCATCATTGTTTTCAGCAAGAAACCCTAAGGAGCCTGCACACTCAGAACGAGCAGATAGATCTAATGAGATGGCTGAATGTGAAGTTAGACACGGGGCAGCAGGAGAGGAGCACGTGGAGCGTGCGTGGGCCCTGCATGGCGAGCCTGCGCTGTGCCTGAGAGGCGTGTTCCCTGTATGGCGAGCCTGCGCTGTGCCTGAGTGAGAGGCGTGTTCCCTGCATGGCGAGCCTGCGCTGTGCCTGGGTGAGGGGCACAGGGTTGCAGCCATGGCACAGGTGTAACAGCTGAGCCTGTCAGGAATCCCCTCTGCCCTGTTGGAGCTAGTCTGGCAGTACAGTGCCAGAGGCCGTGTCCTCTGCAGTCCAGGGCTCTCGGGAGTGGCCAGCCCTGCTCACAGACCTCATTGTGCCCTCAGCGCCAGGCTGGGTGAGCCGAGCCCACAGGCCCGGTGCCCAAGGCCATCTCAAGGGGCAGCTGGGGGAGGGAGGCTGGGCATGAGCAGCACTCCCTCTGGGGCTGCCCAAGTTCGGTCTGTCCCAGGACCCAAGCCTGTCTGTCCGACACACTCCCTCCCTCCGTGCCCCTCCCGCTGTGCCTCTCTGCGCTCGGTCGTGACCGATCTGAGCCTCCGCTGCAGTGGCCGTCGGATTCTCTGCTGGCTCCTCTGCAGACGTTGCCTCCTGCACATCTCCACGCCAGCTGTGCCACCGCTGTGCAGTCCTTGCCATTCCTGACGACAGACAGAGGCACGCAGAGAGGCTCGGGTGCAGGGGGAAGCTCGTGTTGGCCCCGGCTGGAGTGCACGTCAGTCCTGGCTTCGCCCGTGGCCACCTCCACCCAGAGCCCTGAGTGGGCATCGAGGGGGCGCTGCTCTGCATGAGGTTGGCCACCCCTCAGGGCAGGCACAGGGTGCTCTCCCCTCGTGCAGGGAGAGGATGTTTTAGGGGTGAGCAGGAAGGGGCAAACTAGAGGCCTTCACACATCACAGGCATGTGTGGAGCTCAGAGAAGTGACATTTAAAACCAGCAGTGGTTCTGACCCACACAGACCGCCAGGCCTGTCTCCCTGCCCTCCCTCGGCGTATCCCACCCTGCTCTGGCTGTTCCCGGCCCTGCCCTCCCTCGGCATATCTCATTCTGCTCCGGGTGCTCCTGGCCCTGCAGACACTGGTAGCCTGGGTTTTCCAGGAACCGGCCGCCACTCTTGTATTTCTTCTTTATTTTCTTAGGTATACAAAATTCAACATGTAGAGATTTTAGGTGGCGTAAAATAAGACAGGCATGGGGGGCCTGCTGCCCGCTGGAGAGCCCGGGCTTATCAGTGCAGTTTATGACAGTGAGATCAAAGATGATCATAGGAAATGTGTGAAATAGCCTGGAATTCCTTAGAGAGCTGTGGGGCCAGGAAATGGTCAGTGTCAGGTCACACCTGTCTCCTCGTGCGGCCAACACCCCAAGGCGGGCCCTGTTGATCCCTGCCCCTGCTCCCCACAGCTCAGCCAGTGCTGCCTCCCCAGCCCCATGGTGGACACGGCTTTGTTTTCCCCGGAATCCTGTTCCCAATTCCCTGGCAGCCAGATTCTAGAGGTCTTGGTTTTATGGGCATCTGTTGACAGTTGTGGATTTTTGTCAGGGCAGACGTCGTCATTTTTGTGGAAAACACGTTTAGTATCCCAGAGTACGTGCTCTGAGCTGCCAGGTGGCCGAAGTCTGTGTATGCTGGGCAGTGAGGGCCAACGCCTGCCTTGGAAACCTGGGGTCCCACCTCAGAGCTGCCTGCCTGGGTGCCAGAGTCGCCGGCTGTGGGACGTTGTCCCATCTGCTCTGAGCACGCGTCCTCCCCGGACTTGCAGGAAACATGGTGGCCCCGCCCGGTGCCCCTCTGCCTTGAACACAGTCGCGGGCATCCCCACTGTGACGTCCGAGGAGCGAGTGAAATGAGGCTCTTCTGGGGCCGTGACCAGGGGGTGCTGGTGCCCTGTGGGTTCCTGGGACAGCTGCTGGGTCGGCTCACAGGGCTCCAGCTTCCGCAGGCGGGGGTGGCCAGCTGCCCTGGTTGTTCTCGCCCCGCTGCCTGCAGCTGCCATCTGTTTCCATGCACGTTTCTTTAGTGAATGTTCAAGGGACTTACAGACGACTTGGACAGCCTTCCTAAGTGGCGTCTACTCGTAACTGCAGGTATGACCTGGACGCGTGTGACATTCAAGAGAAATACCCGGATTTATTTCAAGTGAACCTAGAAGTGGAGGTGGAGCCCAGGGACAGGCCGAGCCAGGAAGCCCCGCCATGGGAGAACTCGAGCATGAGGGGGCTGAACCCCAAAATCCTGTTTTCCAGCCGGGAGGAGCAGCAAGACATTCTGTCTAAGTTTGGTAAGATCCCGCAGGTGAATCGAGGGAATCCTGTTCTGGTGAGTGTCTGTGGAGAGAGACCCCTTTGGCCGAACTCTGGCAGGGCTGGGCCACCGCGCCTGCTGCTGCACCCAGGCCCTGAGCAGCTTGGGCTGCAGGAGGTTTTGGAAACTCCGTCGTGGATGTTGGACACCACCACCAGCTACACCAGAGAAGGAGGACTCGCAGGCTGCAATTTCTGAGGCCCGTGGGCAGGGACAGAGGCAGAGGCAGGAAAACCCGGGCTCCTGGAGCGAAGCGGGGTTTTGTCCCGGGTGTGTGTCTGGGTCAGATTTTTGTCACGTGTGCTGGACACACGTCCACTCTCACTGTGAGCCTCGGGCCTGCTGGCAGCACGTGGAACAGAACCCTCGCTCCTTTCGCTCTTCAAAAAGGCAGCCCAGGAAGCGCTGGCAGGTGGGCCCAGGGCCGCCCACTGCCCACGCCACGCTTGTTCTCGGCTCTCGGTTTGCAGTGTTTGCGTTTTTTTTCTGAGCATCTTCAGCGTCCCTGAAAGAGGCTGTATGTGTGACATGTGCGTGCTGTGTATGTGTCCATGGGTGGTGTGTGCCCATGTGCCATATATGTGTGTGCACGAGTGGTGTGTGCATTCCTGTGTACTGTGCATCTGTGTGTGCATTCGTGTGTACAGTGCATTTGTGTGTGCATTTGCGTGTACCACGCATCTGTGTATGTGCTGTGTGTGCATTCGTGTATACCGTGCATCTGTGTTTGTGTGCGCATTTGTGTGTACCACGTGCATCTGTGTGTTCTGTGTGTGCATTCGTGTGTACCGTGCATCTGTGTGTGTGCTGTATGTGCATTCGTGTGTACCGTGCATCTGTGTGTGCGCTGTATGTGCATTCATTTGTACCCTGCATCTGTGTATGTGCTGTGTGTGTGTGTGTACTGTGCATCTGTGTGCTGTGTGTATTCATGTGTACCCTGCATCTGTGGCGTTTGATGCCTCAGTGGTGGGTTCCTTGTGCGTGTGCTGTGCCCGAGTGCGCACGCATGGTCCAGAGCGGCATCCGAGTGGATAGCAGGAATCTGTTCACAGAGATCCCCTCCCCGTCATGTCATTGGTCTGCTTTACCAGTGGCCTGGCCTGCCACGGGGCTGGCGCCCGCCTGGCTGCACTTCCCAGCTCTGGGGTCAGTGTTGCCCCGAGGCTGCTGGCCAGTGCCGGTGCCCTGACGCCCTCTGTCTCCTGCAGGGAAGCCGGAGCTTCCCCGGCAGCCAGGCTCCACGGCTCAGTATGATGCTGGGGCAGGGTCCCCGGAAGCCGAACCCACGGACTCCGACTCACCGCCAAGCAGCAGCGCGGACGCCAGCCGCTTCCTGCACACGCTGGACTGGCAGGGTAGGCAGCGTCCCTGGACCGGGCCACTTGCAGAGGGCAGGCCCCTGGTCTGGAGGTGTCCTGGGGCAGGGCAAGCGTCTTGGGAGACGGGCCTTGGGCAGAGCTGAGCTGCACCACAGTGGGGCTGTGCACCTGGCACGTCAGCCCGTTCTTTAATGGCTCGTGAGCTAAGAATGATTTCATATCTTTTTAAAGGTGAAAAGAAAAGAACATGCCCACAAAGTCTGAAATGCTGACCCTCGCTCTTCACCCCAGTCTGTGGGCCTGGGGAGTCTGGCAGCGTGGGCCATGCTGGCGGGGCCCCTGGGTACAGGGGAAGGGCCTGGGCGGAGGGACAGTCTGTCCCCACCTGGGTATCCCACACCTCTCTCTGCCCACAGCCCCCAGTGGGCTCCCAGCCCCTCCGAGGCTTTTCAGGAAAACACCTGGGCGCCGTCACTGGACCTCGCCCCAGACACACCCCAAGGGACGCCCCTGCCACTTCCTGTCCCAGCACCCTTGGCCGTCCCAGCAGGGTCGTCCCTTCCACTGCCTGTTCCCAGAGCACCCTCGATTGGTGTTCCTCCCCCTCAGTGCTGCCATGCGGCCCCCACGTGACTCAGCCTGAGGCACTGCGGAGGCCCAGGCGGAGAGAGCCGCAGGCAGACCCTTGAGGCACAGGCTGGAGGTGGGCGTGCTGGAGACACCTCAGGAACAACCCCCCCGCCCACCGCCCGCCCAGAAGCTTCTGCAGCACTCGCCAAGGCCCTGGGCCGAGGAGGTGCCGAGGGGCCATGCTGTGGGGACCCTGGTGCTGGCCATGTGGGTTCACCAAGGCCCTGGGCCGAGGAGGCCCTGAGGGGACGTGCCATGGGGACTCTGGTGCTGGCCATGTGGGTTCGCCAAGGCCGTGGGCCGAGGAGGCCCTGAGGGGACGTGCCGTGGGGACCCTGGTGCTGGCCGTGTGGTCTCACCAGCCTGTGGTTTTGTTTCTTTTTCACAGAAGAGAAAGAGGCAGAGACAGGTGCAGAAAATGCCTCTCCCAAGGAGAGCGAGTCTGCCCTGATGGAGGACAGAGACGAGAGTGAGGTGTCAGACGAAGGGGGCTCCCCGATCTCCAGCGAGGGCCAGGAGCCCAGGGCCAACCTGGAGCCCCCCGGCCCGGCAGCAGGACTGGTACAGCAGGACTTGGTTTTTGAGGTGGAGACGCCGGCTGTGCTGCCGGAGCCTGTGCCACAGGAAGACGGGGTGGACCTCCTGGGCCTGCACTCCGAGGTGGGCGCAGGGCCAGCTGTACCCCCGCAGGCCTGCAGGGCCCCCTCCAGCAACACCGACCTGCTCAGCTGCCTCCTTGGGCCCCCCGAGGCCGCCTCCCAGGGGCCCCCGGAGGATCTGCTCGGTGAGGCCCCCCTGCTCCTGGCAAGCCCGGCCCCTCCCCTGAGCGTGCAGAGCACCCCAAGAGGAGGGCCCCCTGCCGCTGGTACGTGTTTCTGTTCTGAAGGCGAGTGGCTTCACGGTAGATGAGTGATGAGGCTGAGTCATTCTCACTGCATGGGCATGTCTCAAAGGTGCCTGCAGGAAGGGAACGTGCCCTCCCCCCACCTCCCCCAGGAGCAGCCTCGGGGTCACGGCAGGGTTCTGCGCTGCCTGCCTGAGCTCACAGGCTGGGAGCTGCCGGCTTCTCCATCTCAGCAGTGTTGCTGTGTCTGTGGGAAAGTCATCCTGAGGCGTGGGGCACGGGGAGCCCCTGGGCTGACTGCCTCAGTGCCCCTGCGAGGGCAGCCGTGGGGTCTGGGCTGCCCAGCTGGAGTGGCCTCTTGGGCAGACCTGACTCCAGAGCTGGGCTCCTTTGTCCTCAGGCAGCCGGGCTGAGTCCTCCCCATGCCCGCCTGTCCCCACAGCTGACCCCTTTGGCCCGCTCCTGCTGTCTTCAGGCAGCGACTCCCAGCCCTGCACCAATCCTGATCTCTTCAGCGAATTTCTCAATCCTGACTCTGTGACCGTCCCACCATCCTTCCCGTCTGCCCACAGCGCTCCGCCCCCGTCCTGCAGCGCCGACTTCCTGCACCTGGGTAAGCGCCTCTCGCCTGGCAGCCAGCTCTCTGTGACTGCCTCCCTCAGGACCGCAGCCTGTGGTGGGAAGCAGAGCTGTGGGTCTCAGGCAGTGGTGGGGCTGGACTGTGTGGCCTCCAGGTGCCCTTCCTTGTGGCCCAAGCATCCTGCAGGACGTCCCAGAGGTCAGGACAGACTGCTCCCTGCTCTGTCTCCTCGAACGATCCCCAAACCTGGAACAGGTTGTGGGGGCCTGCCGTGCCTCGGTCGTCTGTGACTGGCAACAGGTGTTTCTCGAGGCCTCCTCAGGCCCAGGCCTTGCAGCTGTTAGCAGAGAAGGCCACCTGCACGCAGAGCTTGTGTGGGGCTGAGAGGTCAGAGGGAGACAGTTGGGGGACCCAGGGTCCGGGAAGCTGACCTGGTCTGAGTGCAGCGGGGGCCTTGGGGCGCTGTGTCTGTGAGGAGGAGGCTGGGCGCCGGGCACAGCATGGCTTGTTTAGACAGACGCCTGTGGGCCAGGCCCTGGGAGACGGCTGGGCTGCCCCTCCAGTGTGGTCCTAGGGGAAGGAGCCCGGGTTCTCTCTCCTGAGGAGGCAGCAGCGTGGTCCGTGGTGCGCTCTGGGGTGACGATGGTGACCATTGCAGGATGTCTTGTGGGTGAGCGTGTGGAGCGCAGCCTTGCAGCGTTGGGGCGGGGGCCGCCAGAGGTGTGCTGCGTGGCCAGAGCCAGGGCAGACAGGACCTGCTGGGCCCTCTGTCTGCCGAAGGCAGCTCAGCCAGGTGGAGCCACCGCGGGCTCTGGTGGGTTTTAGGAGAGGCGGGAACGCAGGCTGTGGGGATGGCTGCAGAAAGTGGGGTCCTGACAAACCCTTTCGGATGGGAACGCGCAGATGCTTGTTCTCAGCCTCGCCTGCGAGCTGCTCTGCCTGCTGGTGCCCCTACGTCCACTCGCTCAGTTCTGTGTGACGTGATGCATCCTCAGGGCCCGTCAGGAAGAGAGAGGCCGTCAGCCCAGCCTCAGCTCAGCCTGGGTGCAAGAGGTGTCGGCTCCTGGGGCCCCGAGCACAGCCTGGCGCTGCACCACATTTGGCTACTGCTGAGACACCAAATTGTGCTCTCTCCTGGTTCCTTCTTCCCAGGGGATCTGCCAGGAGAGCCCAGCAAGATGACAGCCTCGTCCAGCAACCCAGACCTGCTGGGAGGATGGGCTGCCTGGACCGAGACTGCAGCGTCGGCAGTGGCCCCCACGCCAGCCACGGAAGGTATGGCCACCACCCACCAAGGACGGGGCTCCCAGGACGTGCAGCTGCTGTGGCCCGTCTCTATTTCACACATGCCTGTAACAGGGCCCTCTCTGCGCAGAGACCGAAGGAAGGGCTGGGGTGTGCTTGGTGGTGCCGGCTCCACAACAAGGCTGTGGTATGGCTGCAGCGGCCTCACTCACCTGGTGTGACTGGGGTATACAGGGACACAGACTTGGCGTCGCAGAGCTGCAGCAGCTCCTGAACGTCAGCAGCACCCCCAAAGGGTCCTTCTCCTCCCACCCGGCAGGGCGTCTGCGTTTGTGATGCGATTTCATGCCCCACACTCTGTGGACCACCTGGTTGTTCTGCCTGTAGCGCCCTGTGGCTGTTCCCTCCTGAAGGGGTTTGTGAGTGAAGCTGACCCCACAGGTCTTGTTTCGGTGTTGCGGCCAATGTCCCGTGCCCTGTCAGGAAGGGGTCGCGTACAGCAGTCGCGTTTGTGAGCGTCTGTCCTTCCCGTCACCCTGGAACCGGCCCTCCCGCGGCGTCTCTGGTAGCGCAGATGCGTATGCTGCCGCTGCGTCTCGGACCGGCCTCAGCAATGTCGCAGGTTTGCTTCCAGACCACAGTCAAAGCGAACTCCCCTAGAAAGCCAGTCAGATTTTGTTTTCCCAGTAAGCATAAAAGTTACGGGAGTTTTTTGTGTGGGGTTTTGTTTTTGTTTTTGTTTTTGTTTTTGAGACAGGGTCTTGCTCTGTCACCCAGGCTGGAGCATAGTGGCGCAATCTCTACTCACTTCAGCGTTGTTGACCTCCTGGGCTCAAGCGATCCTCCCACCCCAGCCGCCTGAGTAACTGGGACCACAGGCAATGTGCCACCATGCCCAGCTACGTTTTAAATTTTTTTTGTGGAGACAAAGTTTTGCCATGTTGCTCAGGCTGGTCTAGAACTCCCGGGCTTAGGCGATCCACACACCTCAGCCTCTCAGGATGCTGGGATTACAGGCGTGAGCCACTGCACCCAGCTAAAAGTTATATTTACATTATACTGTAGTCTGGTTTTTGTTTGTTTTTTTGGGAGATGGAGTCTTGTTCTGTTGCACAGGCTGTGGAGTGCAGTGGTGCAATCTTGGCTCACTGCAACCTCCGCCTGCTGGGTTCAAGTGATTCTCCTGCCTCAGCCTCCTGAGTAGCTGGGATTACAGGCACCCGCCACCACGCCCAGCTAATTTTTGTATTTTTAGTAGAGACAGGTTTCGCTATGTTGGTCAGGTTGGTCTCGAACTCCTGACCTTCTGATCCACCTGCCTCGGCCTCCCAAAGTGCTGGGATTACAGGCATGAGCCACCACGGCCTGGCCATGGTCTGTTAAGTGTGCAATAGCATTATGTCTAAAAAATAAATATAGTTACCCCGATTTAGAAATACTTCATTGCTAAAAAATGCTAACGATCCTGATCTTGCTGGTGGGGGTCTTGTCTCAATGTGGACGGCTGCTGACTGATGACAGTGCTGATTCCTGAAGGCTGGGGTGGCTGTGGCCGTTTCTGAAAATAAGACGATGAAGTTCGCCACGTGATTGTCTCTGCCTTTCACAAAAGGTTCCCTGCGGCTTGCAGTGCTCTCGGATGGCATTTACCCACATGGAGCTTTTTCCGTCCTCTCAAACCTGCCACTGCTGTATCAACTAAGTTTACGGAATATTCTAAACCCTCAGCCTCATTTCAGTGTTCACATCATCTTCACCAGGACTAGATTCCATCTCAGTAAACTACTTTCTTTGCTCATCCGTGAGAAGCAACTCCTCATCTGTTTCATCCTGAGATTGCAGTAATTCGGTTCCATCCTCAGGCTCCGCTTCTAATTCTAGTTCTCTTGCTGTTTCCACCACATCTGCAGTGACTTCCTCCACTGAAGTCTTCAACTCCTCAAAGTCATCCTTGAGGGTTGAGATCAGCTTCTCCCAAACTCCTGTTCATGTTGCTGTTTTAACCTCCTCCCGTGAACCGGGAATGTTCTTAATGGCATCTAGAATGGTGAATCCTTTCCAGAAGGTTGTCAGTGAACTTTACCCAGATCCATCAGAGGAATCTGTGGCTGCTATAGCCTGAGAAATGTGTTTCTTAAACAGTGAGACTTGGAAGTCTACACGACTCCTTGGTCCAAGGGCTGCAGAACGGAGGTGGTGTTAGCAGGCACGAAAGCAGCGTGACTCTCCGTGTACGTGTCTGTCAGAGCTTTTGGGTGACCAGCTGCATTGTCTGTATTGTCAGCGAACAGTCGTATTTTGAAAGGAATCTTTTGTCTGAGCTGTAGATCTCAACAGTGGACTTAAAATAATTCCATAAACTATGCTGTACACAGATGGCTGCCATCCAGGCTTTGCTGTGCCATTTCTATGGCGCAAGGCAAGTCAATTTAGAATCTTTTTTTTTTTTTGAGACGGTGTCTCTCTTTGTTGCCCAGGCTGGAGTGCAGTGGCGTGATCTTGGCTCACTGCAAGCTCCGCTTCCCAGGTTGATGCCATTCTCCTGCCTCAGCCTCCCAAGTAGCTGGGACTACAGGCGCCCACCACTGCGCCCGGCTAATTCTTTGTATTTTTGGTAGAGACGGGGTTTCACTGTGTTAAGCCAGGATGGTCTTGATCTCCTGACCTCGTGATCCGCCCACCTCGGCCTCCCAAAGTGCTGGGATTACAGGCGTGAGCCACTATACCCGGTCGATTTAGAGTCATTTTTAAGGGCACTAGGGTTTTTGAATGGTGAATGGGCACTGTGTTCATTTAAAGCCACCATCTGCATTAGCCCTTCATAAGAGAGGCAGCCTGTCCTGTGAGGGCTTAAAGCCAGGCATTGACTTCTCTTCTCTAGCTATGAAAGTCCTAGATGGCGTCTTCTTCCCATACAAGGCCGTCTCATCTGCGTGGAGAGTCTGGCGGGTGCAGCCCCTTCATTAGTGGTCTCAGCCGGATCTTAGCGGATGACTTGCTGCACCTTCCCTGTCAGCGCTTGCTGCTTCACCTTGCACTCGTACGTTGCAGAGATGGCGTCTTTCCTTCAGCCTCAGCCCCTACTGGCTTCAGCTTTCTTCTGCAGCGTCCTCACCTCTTTCCACCTTCATAGAATTGAAAGAGTTGAGACCTTGCTCTGGATTAGGCTTTGGCTTAGGGGGATGTTGTGGCTAGTTTGACCTTCTCTCCAGATCACCCGAACTTCCTCTTAATTGGCAGTGGGGCTGGTTCGTGTTCTTATCATCATGTGTTCACTGGAGTGGCATTCTAATTTCCTTCAGGAACTTTTCCTTTGCATTCACAACTTGGCTTGCTGGTGCAAGAGGCCCAGCTTGTAGCTTATCTCGGCTTTCTTTTTTTTATTTTTTTAGAAACAGGGTCTTGCTCTTGCTCTGGCTGGAGTGCAGTGGCACGATCATGGCTCACTGCAGCCTCAACCTCCTGGGCTCAAGGGATCCTCCCACCTCAGCCTCCTGGGTAGCTGGGACTACAGGCGCTCACCGCCATGCCCAACTAATTTTTTAAATTTATTTTTTGTAGAGATGGGGTTCGTGTTGTCCAGGCTGACCTTGAACACCTGGGCTCAAGCACCCTCCTGCCTCAGCCGCCCACTGTGCTGGGAACACAGGCCTGAGCCGCTGCTCCCGGCCTTCCTCTGCTTTTGACGTGCCTCGCTCACTAAGCTCAGTCGTTCCTAGCTTTTGATTTCAAGTGAGACACTTGAAACTCTGGGATTCACTTGAATGCTTACAGACCGTTGTAGGTTCTGAATTGGCCTAATTTCAGTATGGTCGTGTCTCGGGGAATAGGGAGGCTTGAGAAGGAGCGAGACGGGGAGCGGCTGGTCTGTGGAGCAGCCACAGCACGTTATCAGTTAAGCTCACCGTCTTCTATGGGCACAGTTCATGGCACCCCAAAACAATTAGAGCAGCAGCATCAGCTCATGGAACACATATCATCAAAGCAGATGCAATCATGAAGAAGTTTGAAATATTACAATTCCCAAAATGGGGCACAGGGACACACAGTGCGCATGGCGTGCAGAAAATGGTGTTGGACACAGAGTTGCCACAGCCCTCGGCGGGTGGAACACACACTGTCCGCAGAGCTCCGAGAGGCACAGTGCACGGCGCGCCAGGGCCTGGGTGCCCGTCCCCCCGAGTGCACAGTGCGAGGCGTGCCAGGGCCTGGGTGCCCGTCCCCTCCAGTGCAGTGCGAGGCGTGCCAGGGCCTGGGTGCCCATCCCCTCCAGTGCAGTGCGAGGCGTGCCAGGGCCTGGGTGCCCATCTCCCTGAGTGCACAGTGGAAGGCCTGCCAGGGCCTGGGTGCCCATCCCCTCCAGTGCAGTGCGAGGCGTGCCACGGCGTGCCCATCCCCCCAAGTGCACAGTGCACGGTGCACCAGGGCCTGGGTGCCCGTCCCAAGTGCAGTGTGAGGTGCACCAGGGCCTGGGTGCCCGTCCCCCTGAGTGCGCTTCAGGACGTCTTTGCCCAGGGGCAGCTCCCATCTCCAGTTTGTCTCCTGGTTGGATGATCACTGCGAAGGTGTCTTGCCAGTTTGATTTCTTTCTTATGAATGAGGTTGACTCTCAGTTTGAGTGGTTTTGGTTACGTGTATTTCTTTTGAGAATCATTTCACGTTCTGTGCTCATTTTTTGGCCTCAGGAATTCATCTTTTTCCTCGAATAGATCCAGGAGGACTCTATACATGGAGCCTGGTTTTAATGACTGCGTAGCATCTATCAAGTAGCTCTGCAACGGTTTTTTTTTTTTTTTGAGACAGAGTCTCATTCTGTCACTGGGGCTGAGTGTAGTGGCATCACTCTCGGCTCACTGCAGCCGTCAACCCCTGGGCTCGAGTGATCCTCCCACTGCAGCCCCCCTGGGTAGCTGGGACCAGACGCATGTACCGCTGTGGCTGGATTTTTTTTTATTTTTTGTAGAGACAGGGTCTTTCTATGTTGCCCAGCCTGTATTTTATGATTTTATACTTAGGATATTCTCAAATTTATGCTGTTATAAAGAGTATCATGAAGAACATTCACATTTTAGATAGATTCCAGAAAGTGGTACTGCAGAATCATAATCCTAATGATAGGAACATGGTTTGGTTCTGGGTGTGAGTTGTGAAGCTGTTTTCCCTGAGGAGCAGCATGGGGCATGGAGGCAGCGTCCACCACACACACCTCCGTCCTGGCTGGTCTCGTGCACGCAGGCCGTGCAGGTGCCAGCTCTCAGGCAGGAGTAAGGCTGTCACGTCGTAAGGAGGCGCGATCGGAGGTCCCAGGAGGGTGTGTTTCACTTCAGGTGGTGCTTGTTCTAATGCCCTGTGCCCCTTCTCCAGGCCCCCTCTTCTCTCCTGGAGGTCAGCCGGCCCCTTGTGGCTCTCAGGCCAGCTGGACCAAGTCTCAGAACCCGGACCCATTTGCTGACCTTGGCGACCTCAGCTCCGGCCTCCAAGGTAACATGGAGGGCATGTTGGGGGTGTGGAAGCTGTTTCCTTGTAGGAGGTTTATTCTTGTCTGTCTGACTCTGAGCTGCCCAAAGTGAAGTCTTTGCCTCTGTTCACCAAGACCCCCGAGCCCAGAGCACAGTGAGCCCAAGGGCACAGCGTGTCTGCGCCGGTTCCAGGCGACTGCCAACTGGCAAGCTAAAACCAGGAGCTGCTGATGCTGGCGCTGCTGCCAGCCCCCACCGGCACTGTGCCCTGTGATCCGTCCTGCCCTCAGGGCCGTGGGGGCCATCTGGGAAGTGGGGTCTCTGCACGGAAGTGGAGTGTGGCTGGGCTCTGCTCAGCCCCCGAGGCTGTTCTCGGAGCGTGCTGGCTATCGGCCACAAGAACCGAGCCCACCCTCTCCAGTCCCGCGTCTGCCTCAGGCCCGGCCCAGGCGCTGTGGCTTCAAGTCTCCTTGGGCTGACCTGACGCCCCTGAGTCTCTGGGTTCACTCCCAAGATGCATCCCCCTGGGGTCCTTGTGGCTTCTCAGAACAGGCGTTGGCAGCGGGGGGACGATCATCTGAAGGGGCCTCCCGTGCACTCGCCTGGCCGTCGGGTGGAATCCTGGGTGGGAAGTGGCTCCACCTCGAGATCCTTGTTGGTGCCGGTGACCCCCGGATGCTCCAGCATGCAGCCCCAGGCGATGGCGTCGGCTCCTGCTCAGCCCCGGGAGCATCTCCCGTCTCATCGTTTCTCCTGTCCGCCCTGAGTGCCTCAGATTCCTGCGAGCAGGTGTCGGCGTCGGATCTCTAGGGCCGGCTTTGAGTCCTCACTCTCTCCCGGGCCGGCTTCGAGTCCTCACTCTGCGCTCACGAGCTCGCATCTGAAGTGCCTTCTGTTCTGTCATGAAGTCCCAAGAGTCTTTTCGTCTTTGAATGTTCTTTTTATGTTTCGGGTGATTTGGGGGATTTATTGTGTCTTTTGAGAACATCCATGAGCGTTTCTGTCGGTGTTCTTTTGTATTTTCTTTCCCTTTGTGGTTTCTGTCTTATGTTGTCTGAGCACGGTGGGGTTGTGGGGGCCGTGCCCTCGGGAGGAGACCTGCGTGTGCCTTGACTCCCCTGGGCAGCTGGCACTGGGGCAGAAGGAGTGGACTCCCAGGGATCCCCGCCGTCTGTGTCCTAGACACAGCCCCAGCCCTCCGCCTGCTGGCTCAGTGGGTGGCCTGAAACCATCCTGCCTTCTAGGAAGACAGCAATTTTGAACAAAGCAAAGCCGATACAACTGAAGGGAAAAATAGACAAACCCAAATCATAGCTGGCGACGTCAGCACTGCTGTCCCGACACGGGACGGAGCAGCTGTACCGAAGGCTGCGAGGATGTAGAAGGGCGGAGGCACCAGCCAGCAGGGCCCACCAGCTGCAGGCACGGACCTTTGCATGCACCGTGGGAGCCTCCTCCACGCAGGCCCTGTCCTCAGAGAACTAGGATTCCGCGGTGTGCTCTCTGACCACATGAAATAGAATGCAAGAATCTTCACACTTGGGAACAAAACAGCACACTTTCTTTTTTTTTTTTTTTTTTTTTTTGAGACGGAGTCTCACTCTGTTGCCCAGGCTGGAGTGCAGTGGCGCGATCTCGGCTCACTGCAAGCTCCGCCTCCTGGGTTCACGCCATTCTCCTGCCTCAGCCTCTCTGAGTAGCTGGGACTACAGGCGCCCACCACCACGCCCGGCTAATTTTTTGTATTTTTAGTAGAGATGGGGTTTCACCGTGGTCTCGATCTCCTGACCTCGTGATCCGCCCGCCTCGGCCTCCCAAAGTGCTGGGATTACAAGCGTGAGCCACCGCGCCCGGCAAAACAGCACACTTTCAAACGACACCTGGGCCAGAGAGGAGGTCTCGAGGGAAATGATGTGTGGAGCTGAGTGAAGATGCAGGTGCAGCCTAGGAAAGCCCAGGGCCCCACCAGGCAGTGCAGAGACACCCCCAGCCATGGGAGCTTGCTATGGAAAAGCTGGAATGTCCCGGCAGTAACCTGAGCTCTCTGCACAAGACATTTGGGAAAAAAAAGGAGCGAAATAAGCCTACAGCAAGCGGAACTAAAGAAAGAATGAGGAGCCACGGGCAGTGCAGTGGAACACAGGGACAGAAGCCAGTTCTGAAGCCCACAGACCTCTCCCGGGACTGCGGGGAGGAGTGACCCGGGTCATCAATAAGGGGGATGGTGCAGGAGGCACCACCACAGACCCCACAGGCTCTACGAGGGTCACGGGTGCAGGCGCCTCTGTGCAGTATTCTTGACAACTTCCGTGAAATTGACAAATTCCTCAAAACCAGTTACTGCCACAACTTACCCAATATCAAGTAGATCCTTTGAAAAATTCTATAAATACAAAGAAAATAAATTCATAATTAAAAACTTCCCAAAAAGGAAACCTGTGGACCCACCTTGGCCACTGGAGAATTTCACGGAATGTTGAGAGAATGCCAATTCCACCCTCTCACAGGAAGCAGGAGAGAGGGAGCACTTTCTAATTGATTTTATGAAGCTCATACTATCACCCTGATACCAAATCAGACAGTAACAGCACCAAAAAGGAAAACTGGGCCCATATTCCCCATGAATATACACACAGATCCTCAACCAAACTTCAGCAAATAGAATTTATCAGTATATAAAGAGAATTCTACACCAAGATCAAGTAAGATTTATTCCAGGAATACAAGGCTGACATTTCAGAATTGTTAACAAAATCTATTTAGGTTGCTGCAGAAGTAATTGTGGTTTTGCCATTGAAAGTAATAGCAAAAACCACAGTTACTTTTGCACTAACCCAATATCATATTAACTGGCTGAAGAGTCGTGATCACATCAACAATGCAGAAAAGGCATTTAACAAAATTCAGTACCTTTTTATGGTAACAATGTCAGAGAACCAGTCATGAGCAGAACGTCATCAACTTGGTAACAAGCATGTCTAGAAACCCACAGCCAGGCCAGGTGGAGTGGCTCACACCTGTAACCCCAGTGCTTTGGGAGCCAACGTGGGAGGATTTCCTGAACCCAGGAGTTTGAAACCAGCTTGAGCAATATAGTGAGACCCCTGTAAGAATTAGCCAGATGTGGTGAGCAGCTGTGGTGAGCAGCTGTGGGGGTGAGCAGCTGTGGGGGTGAGTAGCTGTGAGCAGCTGTGGGGGTGAGCAGCTGTGGTGAGCAGCTGTGGGGGTGAGCAGCTGTGGTCCCAGCTACTCGGCAAGCTGAGGTGGGAAGATCACTTGGATCGCTGGAGCCCAGGAGGTCAAGGCGGGACTGAGCTCTTATTGCATCACTGCACTCCAGTCTGGGCAGCAGAGCAAGACCCTGTCTCAAGAAACCTGCAGCCAACATCTTTTTTTTTTTCTTTTTGAGACAGAGTCTTGCTCTGTTACCCTGGCTGGAGTGCAGTGGCATAATCTCGGCTCACTGCAACCTCCGCCTCCCAGTTTCAAGCAATTCTCCCACCTCAGCCTCCCGAGTAGCTGGGATTACAGACATGCACCACCACGCCCAGCTAATTTTTGTATTTTTAGTAGAGACAGGGTTTCACCGTGTTGGCCTGGCTGGTCTCAAACTCCTGACCTCAAGTGACCTCCCAAAGTGCTGGGATTACAGGTGTGAGCCACCCTGCCCGGCCAAGCCAGTATCATTTTTAACCATCCTCCTAAAATCAGGAACAGGGCAGGAGTGTCTTTTCTCCACTTCTACTTGTCGGAAGTCCCAGCTGCTGCCATTTGGCAAGAAAAGGAGGTCAGAAGTTACACGCACTACAAAGGGAGAAATAAAATTGCTCCTGTCTGCAGATGACATGATTGTCTGTGCAGGGACTCTGAAGCAACCTACAAAGATCTTTTAGAACTATGAGTTCAGTAAGGTCGCAGGATACGAGGTCAACACACAAAAATCTGTCCTATTTCTGTTTACTTGCAATTATACAAGGAAGCCAACATTTAAAACAGTACCATTTACAATCACCTTTTTTTTTTTTTTTTTAGAAAAAATAAACATTTAGGTATAAATCTGACCAGACATGTCTAGGGCTTGTATGGTGGGACTATAAAACCAACCGTGGTGAAAGAGACCAGAGGAGATGCGAGTGAAGGGACGGACGCTGCACTCACGGCCTGGAGGCTCCTCAGTAAGGTGGCCGCTCTCCTGTGCGCATCTGTAGCCTAACACAGTTCCTGCCAGCGCCTCAGCAGGCATTTTCCTAGATATAAACAAGCTTACTGTACAGTGTATTTGAAAGACAGATGGACTAGATGCCTGGAATAGTTTATTTTTTTGAGACGGAGTCTTGCTCTGTCACCCAGGCTGGAGTGCAGTGGCCTGATCTCTGCTCACTGCAAGTTCCCCTTACCGGGTTCACGCCATTCTCCTGCCTCAGCCTCCTGAGTAGCTGGGACTACAGGCGCCCACCACCACGCCCGGCTAATTTTTTGTATTTTTAGTAGAGACGGGGTTTCACCGTGTTAGGATGGTCTCCATCTCCTGACCTCGTGATCCGCCCGCCTCGGCCTTCCAAAGTGCTGGGATTACAGGCGTGAGCCACCACGCCCGGCCATGCCTGGAATATTTGTAGTGGAAAATGACGTGGGAGAAGTCACTCTTCCTGGCTTTGAGGCTTACTCTGAAGCCACAAATCAACATTGCAGTGATGGCAAACAGACATGTCTGTGGAGAGAAGAGAGGACTCAGAAATAGGCCACACGAGAGAGACACAGCGGAGCTTAGACGGAGGCAGAAAACCCGTTCACCAGATGGTGCTGCAGCACCTGGGCAGCCATAGGCAAAGTCCTAAGCCCGCCCTCTACAGAACAGCTCATCAGAATGCAGGGCCTTTAGGAGAAAACCTTTGTGACCTGGGGCTGGGCAGAGTTCGTAGACTCGCCACCCAAACCACACCCATAAGAGGACAGGTGGACACAGTTTCAGAGCTCTGAGCATGTGAGCTGCGGACTGGGAGAAGATATTTCCAAAACACCTGTTTGACAAAGGAGTCATCTACAGAATATAAAAATACAGTCAAAAACAAACTGAAAGCAATCCAGTTACACAATGCGTGAGAGACGGGCGCGGTGGCTCACCTGTAATCCCAGCACTTTGGGAGGCCGAGGCGGGCGGATCACCTGAGGTCGGGAGTTCTAGACCAGCCTGACCAACATGGAGAAGCCCTGTCTCTACTAAAAATACAAAAATTAGCCGGGCATGGTGGCATGCGCCTGTAATCTCAGCTGCTCAGGAGGTTGAGGCAGGAGAAGCGCTGGAACCCGGGAGGCGGAGGTTGCGTGAGCCAAGATCCTGCCACTGCACTCCAGCCTGGGTGACAGAGCAAGACTCTGTCTCAAAAAAAAAAAAAATGGGCAAGAGACACTAAGGGACCTCCAGCAAGCACATCAACATCCGATGGCCAGGAAGCACAGGCCGAGACACCCGGCAACACGGAATACTGGCGCGGAGGAGGCCGGAGCGCGGAGGAGTCTTACGCATTGCCCGGGGGGACGAGCCGCGTCTCTGACGGATTGCGGGATTGCGGTGGAGAGGGGACGAGCCGCGTCTCATGCATTGCCGGGGGGACGAGCCGCGTCTCATGC